>NW_026099573.1:20749148-20885937 GCF_025091365.1 Daktulosphaira vitifoliae
ATAATACCTAAGTATTTTACTTCTGATTTTAAGCTAATTTCTTGTCCATTCAGAGTAAGAGTGTCCAGGTTGTCTAGTCCTATTCTCTTTCTAGTGAACATAACAACCTCTGCTTTATTTGGATTAACAGATAGACCGTACTTACTACACCATATCTGTATAGTGTTAAGTCTCTGTTGTGCTAAGTCAATAATAGTGTCTGGGAATTTACCCACCACTGCTATAACCAAGTCATCCGCATAGGCTTGTGTATAACAATATTTGTTTAACTCTCTAATAAGCGAGTCCAATACTAGACACCATAGCAAGGGGGATAGAACCCCGCCTTGTGGGCATCCCTGTTTAACACTCTTGATTACTTTGGTCTCATTGAGCTGTCCCAAAATGAAGCGTTCCTTAAGCATGGATTCTATCCACTTAATAATAAGTGGTTCTATTCCACGCTGTTGTGCAGATTCACACATAGCATCGAAGGGAGTATTGTCAAAAGCCCCTTCGATGTCCAGGAATATACCTACTGCATACATTTTATTCTCTACAGCTTTCCCTATCTTAGTAGTTAAGCAATGTAANTTCTCTACAGCTTTCCCTATCTTAGTAGTTAAGCAGTGTAGAGCTGTATCAGTAGATTTCCCCGTTTGATACGCATGTTGGTTTTCATGTAAAGGGTTCTCCTTAAGAGGCCCCTCCTTGATGTACCTATCAATAAGTTTCTCCATAGTCTTAAGAAGAAAAGAAGTAAGACTTATTGGTCTGTAGGATTTTGCTTCATAATAGTTAGTGCGGTTAGGTTTGGGTATAAACACTACCCTAACCTTACGCCAGCTTTCTGGTTGATAACCATAGGCAAGGCATGCCCTAAATATTTTGCAGAGATGGGGGACGATTATTTCTAACCCTTCTTGCAGAAGTGCAGGGAAAATTTCGTCACAGCCTGCAGCTTTAAAACTGCCAAAGGCTTTTATTGCCTATCTTATTCCCCTTGGGGTTATCACTTTCCTGGCTAGTCTCCAATCAGTACAGGTCACACGTTTGTCCTGTGCATCATGTTCCTGTTCACTGTTGTTAATTGCAGAGTCAGGAAAATGTGTATTCATCAAATGTGATAATGTTTCGTTATCGTTATTGGTGAACATTCCGTCTGGCAGTAGTATTGCCTCGACAGTTTTGTTTGGTCCATTCCTTAGTGATCGCAGAAGTCTAGTTGCTATAGGGAGTTGTTGTATATCCCCACAGAACTTCTTCCAGCTTTCTCTTTTGGACTTTTTCAATGCAGATTTGTAGTTCCTTTGGGTGTCCTTACAGGATTCCCAGTGTTGTTCCAAACCTGATTTCATTGCTTTATTTAAGAGCTTACGTGAACTCTTTCTTAATTTAGATAGGTTAGCATTCCACCAAGCTACACCCTTCCCTGTACCTTTCCTTTCAATTAAAGGACAGTTTTCTTTGTAAGACGAGACAAAGGAGTCCTGTAGCATATTTACAGCCCTTTCAGTACTCTGTCTCGACCCCAATCTAAACTGTAGGTTATTCAGGTCACGAGAGAGATCCCAGTAGTTGTCCCAGTTTGTTCTTTTCGGGTTCCTATAGTACTCCGTCTCAACTTTGTTAATTTCCAAAGTGAATCGTAAGTGCCTATGATCAGAAAGAGAAGGTTCGGAGGACACTTTCCACCCTTTTATCTTTTGAAGTAACCCTTTTGAACAAACTGTCAGATCAATGACTTCCTGCCTGTTACTGATAACAAAAGTAGGTTCACTACCTCTGTTCAGTATACTTAGGTCTGTAGTCAGCAATAGATCCATTATAACCTCTCCTCTTTGGTTGATGTTACTGCTCCCCCAAATAGTGTGGTGTGCATTAGCATTCATACCTAGGATTAGTTCTAATTTTTCATTTTTGCAATAATTAAAGAGCATAGTTAGGTCCCTACCTGGGTCTGTGACCTCATATGGCAAGTATCCTGAAGCTACTATAATATTTTTACCATCATTTAGTGTTACTCTAATAATAGTCAAGTCTGCACTTGATAGATTAAGTATCAGGCGGGCTTTAACTTTATTGCTTGAAGTGCTTGAGGATATATCCATGTTTACAGTTGAGTTCTGACGTTTCGGACTCATTACAGAGTCCATCTTCAGAGTGGTAGTTGTTAGTCGGTGGCTGCAAATATACTGGCGGCTTATCTTGATAACAGTCTGCTTTTATAAAATTGATAACATCTGGTTTTTAACTAACGTTGTTTGCCGTATCAGGGTTTTTGACTAACGTTGTTCACCGTATCTGGGTTTTTGACTAACGTTGTTGACCACATCTGGTTTTTGACTAATTTAGTTTACCGTATCCGGGTTTTTGACTAATGTTGCTGAATGTTTCGGATTTTTGACTAATGTCGTTGACAACATTTCAATTTTTGACTAACGTTGTTTACGGCATTCTTGACATTTCGGTCTTCCTTTCCTACACCGGCAATTATTTGTTATGTTGATTGTAGCCTCTTCGTATATTGAATTATTTTCGGTGTTGTTGGTTAATTTTCTTTTTGTCTGGTGTATGATAGGTAACCAAGTTTTGCTGATTTTCCATCCATCTTCTCTGTTAAAATTTTCCGGACATTTTTCGATTTCTATTGCTTCCTTGTACATCCGTTTGCCAAAATGAGTTTCTTTGTTAAGTATTTTTACTTTAACGAATTGTATGTCATGTCCTTTGTTTTTGGCATGTTCAGCTACTGCAGATTTTTCTGTTCTTTGGTACTCCACATCTTTTTAATGTTCTTTTATTTTTGTCGCAATAGCTCTTCCTGTTTGTCCAATATAAGATTTACCAAATGAACACGGTATTTCATATACTCCTGGTGTATGCATCTCTGGCAGTTTATCTTTCGGGTTTCGGAGTAGTGATCTTGCAACTGTGTTTGGTTTGAAAACGGTTCTTAATTTGAATTTTTGTGCGATCCTTGATATGCGGTCGGTAATTCCCTGTATGTACGGCAATATTAATGTTCCTTTCTTTTCATCTTCATTATTTTCGTCATCCATGATACGCGTTGCATTTTTTCTTTTCTCTGCTTTTTTAATTGCCTTATTAATGTTTTTAATTTTGTACTCATTATTCTTTAGTGCTTGTCGTAAGTATGTTTTTTCCTCATTCACATGGTCTTCATCAGTTATTCTGACAGCTCTTGTTGCCATTGTGTGTAATAATCCCATTTTCTGTGAGGGACAATGGTGTGAATCGGCATGTAAATACCTATCTGTATGTGTAGTTTTTCTATACACTCCTGTGCCGAATTTCCCATTAGGCTGTTTTTTTACCATCACATCTAGGAATGGCAATTTTCCGTTTTCCTCAGTTTCCATTGTGAACTGTATATTGGCGTGTATGCTGTTTAAGTGTTGCAGGAAAGATTGTAGTTTGTCCACGCCGTGTTGCCATAAAACGAATGTGTCATCTACATATCACAACCACATTTTTGGATTTTGAGTATACGTGCTCATTGCTTCCGCTTCAAACCATTCCATAAATATGTTGGCAAATACTGGTGCTAGTCTTGATCCCATCGCCATTCCAACAGTTGGTTCGTAGATAGTGTTTTGGTATGTGAAAACTGTTGTTTTGGTGCATATTTCCAATAAGCCTTGATTGTTGTAGTTTTTCCACAAAGTCCGTTGAGTTTTTCACATAAGAAGACGTTTTTCCTGTGTTAGTTTTCAGAATTCTTGCTAAGTGACCTTCTAAGTTATATGTAGGCGAGTTTATGGCACTGACTATAGGTCTGAGCGGCACATCATTCTTGTGTATTTTTGGGACTCCGTATATTCTTGGTAATCTTGGAACTGTCACTAGTAGTTGTTTTCGTTCTTTTCCATCTAGTATTGCTTTCTTTGTTTCATCATTAACTAGTTTGATTATTCGGTTCAGTGGATTTCTTTTAATGATTTTATACGGTCCCTCTTCCAGTAATTTCTTCATATTGTTGTTATATTCTGTGGTTTTCATGATTACTGTTGCGTTCCCTTTATCTGCTCTAAGTATTATGACATTATTGTCGTTCCTTAAATTTTTGAGTGCAGTTAACTCATCTTTGTTGTAGTTTTGTTTCGGTAAGATTGCTTCTCTTAGAATTTTGCAACTTTCTTGCCTGATGATTTCTTTCTCATGGTCTTCAAGTTGGTATAGCGAGTTTTCTATACTGCTTATAATGTCCTCCTTTGGGATTTTCTTTGGAACTAACGAAAAGTTAAAACCTTTTTCCAGAATAATTAGTTCATTATTAGTCAATTCCTTGTCAGTTAAATTGACAACTGCAGTTTTCTTATTGGAGTTGTGGTTTGGCTTTTCTTTATTCTGGATTTTCCCTTAAAGCCTTTTGAATTTTTCTACTTGTTTGTTTTTCCTTTTTATGTACACTTTAGTATGTTGTTTTTCGACCATATTTGTTAATCTTGATAGGGTGTCTTGTTCAAGTTCCGTGTTCAGTTTGTTTTTTACTTCAGTTAGGTCATTATCAATGTTAGCCAGTTTCCTTCTGATGCACATGATTTCATTCCGTAATAGTTTTTGACTGGCCATTTCTTAAATTCTTCTCGCACCTGTGTTTTTCATCGGATGATTAATAACAACGCATTGTGGTATTATTCTTTTGTCTCTACATCTCTTCATAAAAGTCAGATCTGAAAGTTTTAACACATTCATGGCTTTAACTTTATTATTAACCAAAATGCAAGTTCTTGGTTTATCTGCTTGTTTATGAAACAGTTTAAAATCCCTTAGATTTAGCCCCTTAATCTGGTCCCCATTTATCCATGGTTCCTGAATAAGTGCTATTTGTAAGGGTATTGTATGCCTCTCAGTTAGGGTCCTTAGTAATACACTGCTGGCCCCTTTACTGTGATGCAGGTTTATTTGCGTGAATTGAATTCTATTGTCAGCCATTCAGGAAAACTGATGTTGACGCTTAAGAAAGCATGCTGTACTGGGTGTGATACAGGTATCTGACACAGTCCCAGTGTCACACAGCCCCCCCTGTGGGTGGTGTCCCACCGCCGTCCACAGGTGGCGACCGTGCCATAGGTCCGCTCTCCACATTTCCTTTTGGATCTGTGGAGAGGTTCCCCTCAGCTGTGGCCGTTGTTGAGGGTGGCGGTTTCCTGGGTCCCTTTCCCTTACGTAACACACTTCCTCCCTTCCCTTTCGAGGCAGGAGTAAAGTGTGTCCGTTTGCCCCTTACCTGTGCCTTACCTCCTTTCCCGAGTGGCACTGGTGATTCCTCAGCCTTCCTCTTCCCAGATTTTTGAGGTGTGGATTTTTTCACATCCTTCCGGGCTAGTGGCTGCTTGGCAACATAATCTGTGAAGCAAACTCTGCCCATTCCAAAATATGGATTGCGTTTCAGTTCCTCCAGTTTGACCATGCTGTTTTCGTCCACACTTAGGAACAAAGTTTGTCCTTTCGGGCCAACCTCTGTCTCATGGTGGACTTTCCAGATCGCCATGTTCAGCCCTGGGTTTTGTTTTGCCAAAATTTCCAAGATCTTCTTGGACTCTTTTGGCAGCCCTGGTATATGAGTGACTATCCGTTTGTACTTGATCGGGTTGTAGGCTTCCAAATGGAGTTCTGCACCGTCCTAAGGTTTTATCAGGTTGACATGGTCAGTGAGCCACTTAAGAGAGCTCTCTTGGGCTGTACTGATCACAAGTGCTCCATCAGTGAGTCTGGTGTCTTCAAACCTTGGTACATTGGTTCCATCAGTACCCGACAGTATTTAGTCTCCAACACAAGACTCAATGAGTAGTCCCTGCTCTGTGGTCAACTTGTTAGTGGGGTAGCCTGCGAGGACCAGAGCCACATTTTTATCATCAGTTACCATGTCCCTGTAGGTCGGTACCCAATGAGTTTTCTTACATGGAGGTTCTTGACCCTTGTCCTCAGGTTTTTGAGCTTCGGTTCCCTTTGATTTTTTCAAGTCATCGGTTCCCTTGTCTCCCTCCTTTGGTAGGTTCTTCTGTCCCTCCATGATTGTTCGGCTCCTCTTCAGCTTGCGTCTCTGACTGCCGCTCAGTTTCTCAGGTTTAAGTTTTAGACCCTCGATTTTGTCAGCTACTGCTCCCAGTTGATCTTGCGATTCCTGGTCTACATTTGAAGACGTTGCTGTCTCTTTGCTAGTGGATGGTTCACCAAGTGTCCCGTTGTTGGCATTGAGACCTTCAAGTTCGGCGACTCTTCTGCGAAGAGTCGCCAATTCACGATCTTGTTCCGACAGGTTGTCCGTAGGATCCCTGATCGCCCTTACGACGTCCTCTTCCACTATGCACTCCTCCACGTCCAAAAGCATGAACGACACGGACATTGCTGGGTGATGTACGCTAACATTCGTTGAGATTCCGCCTTTCCTTACTGGCAGCCAGCTGGCATAGTCATATGCCTCGACTGCGTCCCTAAGATCCATATCTGCGGCTCAAGAGTAGGGTTACTCTTGTGCCGAGATAGGATCTTGCTGAAGGCGAGTCTAGCGGCTTGTACGACTCTGTCGACCGCATTGTCGCTCCCACCCTTCAGCGCAGAGACGCAGCGAGACATCAGGTTGGCCCTTTCTGTCTCATCCACCAATCCCTCAAAAGGATCATAGGCTTTGACCTTCTTCGGGCCAAATCCACGACCCGTATCAAGGTCCTCTCTCATCATTCTGTGGATGGAGGTTACCGAACTGCGGAAATCTTCGGGAACCGAAAACCTCCGTGTGGTAAACACTCCATCCCTTCGCCATCCAGGCGCAGCGTGAACGTTGACCACCGCTCGAATTTGGAGCGGGACATAGGGATATCGTTGCAGAAACGATCCCTAATGCTCTAGCATTCCTCAACCAGATCGCGGTTAAAGTCAAGACTTTCGGCAGTAACCTCAGTGGCCTTAATGCCACCCGAGGATGCCTGCTCTCCACATCCTCCAGCAGTAACATGGGCACGAACGCCCCTAGATCCTGCCTCAACAGTCCAACGGTTTCGGTGCAGTCGTTGGGTAACGATCGAGTTGAGCCTGCACAAACACTCTTCCCAGCCGGCCCTCGAGACTCCGAATCTCCTGGAACTGTAACGGTTTTTTTTAAATGATTACCTTCCATATTTGATTTTTAAGGCAAATTTTAGCCTGTGTGTTACATGCCTGATTTGTTTTCGGCGTTGCCTCCATCTAGGTGGTCACCTTACTAGGCTATCAGGCCCACCCACTCGTTCGGAGAGCGCTAGCTGGAAACCACTATTTGTAAAAAAAAAAAAAAAAGAAAATCATAATATTTTTTAGCTGAGAGGACATTAAATAATATTGAAAAAGACTATATTATTAAGTTGAGATCATTAGAGTAGTTATTATGGAAGCTGTAATGGCTTCAGCCTACATAAATAAAGATAATTTTTGGGAAGAGTGGGTGATGAAAGAAATATGGTAAAGCTTTCTATATTCTAATTTATACTTCAATATTATAAAATAGTCCCCATAGTCAATTTTTTTTAAATTACGCTTTGTTTTACTTTTTCATAATCTCAAATATATATATATATATATTTATACTGCTTGAAATGTGTACGAATATATCCACATTTTCAGTAATGAGCTGATGTTTCGGACTCGTTTAGAGCTATAGTTATAGGCTCGTGGTTGTAACTATACTGTCAGCTTAGCTTGTTTACGTAATGTTTTTATATCAGTTGTTAACTGATAACATCGATGTTGTTTATTTGTTGTTATTGACAACTGTCAGTTTGTTGTTTATATCCGGTTTTTGTTTTTGTTGTTTACGGAATTCCTGGCATTTAGCTCTTCCTTTTCTATACCGGCATTTTTCTGTTATGTTAATTATAGTTTTTTCACATATTCAGTTATTTTCTTTTTGTCTGGTGTATGATAGGTAACCAAGTCTTGCTAATAGTCCATCCATATTCTCAGATTTAATTTTTTGGACATTTTTCGATTGAGACAAAGAAAATAACTTAATGTATGAAAAAACTATATTATTAACCTATCGAAAAATTACTGGTGTAAAAAAGGTGAAGCTAAATATATAAATATATAATTCATATAATATTATATTAATAGATATATATTATAATAATCAATATTATAATAATAAAGCATATACTATTAATATTTCTTATATTTTTGTAATATTTATTTAGAAAATAAATAACGTTTTTAGTATTCATAAAAAAGCGCATAACAAAGACACATATTGACACACAAGCACAGAGTATATTAATAAAAAAACAAACTAAAATATGTGTAAAATTAAAAAATAATAATTTTTAACAACTTGGATATGAACTATTATAATAGAACTTAATTATAACAAATGGTTTAATAATCAATAAGACCTACAAAAAGTATCGATTTTTTTTTTTTTTAATGTTAAAATAAAACATCAAATGAGAAAATGGGTTGATTAGTGTTATTAATTAACAACGCTTATTTATAGATGATGCTAAACGTTTAATTCTATGCCTGTATAAATACGTATAGATTACACTTTACATTATTTGAGCGCACAACATATTTTAGGTGGTCGAACGTTTAAGTCACGCGACTGCAACGCGAACACGCTGCAGAAGACGGACAGAAATGACGTAAAAGTTGGTAGTTATTATACAGTATAACTGCGGCCCTTGGAATTAGGAAGTTCTTGTCAGTAGCGGACGGTCCTTGTTTTAGGCCATTCCAAATGGAAAAATATCCCGATCACCTCAGTAACTGCAACGGTATACTCATAGAGAATAATTATCTTCTATGATAAATATGATTCTATGATTTCATAATTTTTATGTATGTATGTTTCATCTATATACGAATAAAAAAAGAAATACATTCCGACTACTTGTCTTCTTTAAATAATCGGTTTCTCAAGTTAAAAAATATGATGTAATTTTGGTAAATATAATTAATTTTTTAAACAATTATTTCAAATACTCATCAGGAAGGGGACTTAGCCTCCCCTAAGTTCTTGTAGCCCCGAAAATTGTAAGAATTTTTAAACAAAAAAAAAAATTCATAAATTTACGCCAATGATTGGATACTGTACTTAACATTTTTATGTTTATCATTTATACAAACACATCGATTAAAAATAGTAATGAAAACATACTTTTCGATTTTTTTTTAAACTGTTGATTCCACGCAATGAAAAAACTTCTCAGTAAACAACAAATTTTTAACCATATAGAACAATATTTATACAAAATACAATTTTTTTTATTAGTTGAACCACTTTTTTTGTTTATTAAACAAATTATTTGTTACTTTAATCAATTTTTTATTCTAACAAAAATAATAGTTAATTTTTTTTTAATTTTCAACTTAACTAGTTCATTTTTTTTCTAATAAACTTTTTTACTTAACTAATTTAATTTCCTATTGAAATAACTTAACTTTTTCAGTTAAATTAGCTAAAATAACAGTTAAACTAAACTCAAAATTTCAATATATGTCTTTATTCGTTTCATACGTAGATTAATTTAAAAAAAAAAGAATTTTCCCTATCCCAAATATTATATTTATATATCAATAAATATAACTTTCTAAATTTTATCAAAAATGTATGCGATTTTTAACTGATTTATTTTTAATAACTAATTTTAGATAGATATTTAAAAAGATAAAAGAGTGCAATCAATAACAAAATTTACAAAATTAATAAAAAAATTTTTGTTATCATAATATTTTCTTCTTATTTAACTTCAATTCTTAGCTTTTCCTTGCATCACTGGCCAGTAATAATGATTTTAAGAGAATTAAGCAAAAAAAATTAATTTTAAATGAAAAACTTTTTTTAAACTAGTTGAGTTAAAAAAAATTTTTAATTTATCTTTTAACTTAGCTAGTTAAATTTATAATTTGATAACTTTTAACTGTTAATTTATCGATATTGTTCATACTTCACTATGGTAATTATTGTCTATCCATTTATTAGCTTCGATGCGAAGCGGAGAAGGTATTAATTTTACTATGATGTGTTTTTTTTTTTTTTATGTCTGTTGCCACTTTTTCTCAGCTCTCACTGGACCGATTTCTTTCAAAAATACGTCAAAAGATCACAAATCGTATCTAGTTGAAGACATTACCCTTAAAAATTGAAAAAAATTCCCTCGTTCCCCGCAAATGGGGGAAATATCCAAAAAAATTACAAATTTAAAAATCGCTAATTTTCGAAATTTTTTCACTTTTTTTTCTTAAAACTTCCATAACTTTTTGAAAAATCAACAAATCAACATAATTTTTTTTTATACTAAAACCTTAGATATTTACCTTTCATTTGATATCATTTTTTTGAAAATCTATCACTTAACCTGCTCATTGGGGGGGATTTAAAATGGCAACTTTTTTACAAAAATTAATTTTTTCAACTTAATTTTTGAAAATGTTCCGGAAAGACTGCGTCCTTTAAACATATATCAAATTAAAGCTTATTTTATGTACTACAAAATGAAAAAAAAAAATTTGTCCCGACACTTTTTTTTCTACATTTAAACGGCTGCCGTAGTTAAAAAAACACTATTTTTGTGTTAAAATTTTCGATTTTCGATTTTAAATTTTCAACTTAAAAATGCTATAACTTTTTGAAAAATGTATATATCAGCACAAATTTTTTTTTTCTAAATACATTATAAGTACATCTTTCATTTGACATACTTTTTATTAAAATTGGACAATTTCCCCTTATATAGGGGGCGTTCAAAACTTAAAATATTGTAAAAAACATAGATCTTTTTCAACTGAACTTTTGAAAATGTTCCGGAAATACTGCGTCCTTCAAACATATATCAAATTAAAGCTTATTTTATGTACTATAAAATGAAAAAAAAAAAATTTGTCCCGACAATTTTTTTTCTACATTTAAACGGCTGCCGTAGTTAAAAAAACACTATTTTTGTGTTAAAATTTTCGATTTTCGATTTTAAATTTTCAACTTAAAAATGCTATAACTTTTTGAAAAATGTATATATCAGCACAAATTTTTTTTTTCTAAATACATTATAAGTACATCTTTCATTTGACATACTTTTTATTAAAATTGGACAATTTCCCCTTATATAGGGGGCGTTCAAAACTTAAAATATTGTAAAAAACATAGATCTTTTTCAACTGAACTTTTGAAAATGTTCCGGAAATACTGCGTCCTTTAAACATATATCAAATCAAAGCTTATTTTATGTACTACAAAATGAAAAAAAAAAATTTGTCCCGACATCTTATCTTCTATATGCAAATGGCTGTCGAAAATTAAATAACACTATTTTTGTGTTAAAATTTTCGATTTTCGATTTTAAATTTTCAACTTAAAAATGCTATAACTTTTTGAAAAATGTATATATCAGCACAAATTTTTTTTTTCTAAATACATTATAAGTACATCTTTCATTTGACATACTTTTTATTAAAATTGGACAATTTCCCCTTATATAGGGGGCGTTCAAAACTTAAAATATTGTAAAAAACATAGATCTTTTTCAACTGAACTTTTGAAAATGTTCCGGAAATACTGCGTCCTTTAAACATATATCAAATCAAAGGTTATGTTATATACTATCAAATGAAAAAAAAAAATTTGTCCCGACATCTTATCTTCTATGTGCAAATGGCTGTCGAAAATTTAAAAAAAAATGTAATGTTTGCGATAAAAATTACCTTTTATCGGGATGTTTTTTGTACTTAAAACTGCCATAACTTTTTCAAAAATGAACAAATAAAAATAATATTTTTTTGTATTGAAACCTTAGATATTTCCCTTTCATTTGATATAATTTTTTTTGAAAATCTAACACTTATTCTGCTCACTGGGAGGATTTAAAATAGTAACTTTTTTACAAAAAATAACTTTTTCAACTTAATTTTTGAAAATGTTCCGGAAATACTGCGTCCTTTAAACATATATCAAATTAAAGCTTATTTTATGTACTATCAAATCAAAAAAAAAAATTTGTCCCGACATCTTATCTTCTATGTGCAAATGGCTGTCGAAAATTTAAAAAAAAATGTAATGTTTGCGATAAAAATGACCTTTTATCGGGATGTTTTTTGTACTTAAAACTGCCATAACTTTTTCAAAAATGAACAAATAAAAATAATATTTTTTTGTATTGAAACCTTAGATATTTCCCTTTCATTTGATATAATTTTTTTTGAAAATCTAACACTTATTCTGCTCACTGGGGGGATTTAAAATAGTAACTTTTTTACAAAAAATAACTTTTTCAACTTAATTTTTGAAAATGTTCCGGAAATACTGCGTCCTTTAAACATATATAAAATTAAAGCTTATTTTATGTACTACAAAATGAAAAAAAAAAATTTGTCCCGACGACCTATCTTCTATACGCAAATGGCTACCATATTCAAAAATATGCTATTTTTGTATGAAAATTATGGGTTTTGTATTTTATTTTAATAGAAGTTGATGTTGCTTTTGCAATTATCCATCAATTTTTTAAAATTAAACACTATCTACAGATTTGCATCGAAGCGTTTCTTATGATAGTGATTTTAATCACTGTCAGATTAAATCTATACTGAACCCAACTATGCAATGTCTCCACTATGCCGCGACCCCACTGTGCTAACGTTTTTGAGAATTACTTCTAAGGATTTGGAGTATTTTGTTCTCTAGAGATATATTCTCATTACTGCCTTGGGTATGTTATAAAACTTCATTATTTCATGATTAATTTTAGCTTCGATGCGAAGCTGAGAAGGTATTAATTTTACTATGATGTGTTTTTTTTATATTTTTTTTGTGACTGTTACTACTTTTTTTCAGCTCTTACCGAACCGATTTCTTTCAACGATATGTCAAAAGATCACAAATCGTATCTAGAAGATATTACCCTCAAAAATAGAAAAAAATTCCCTCGTTCCCTGTAAATGGGGGAAATCTCCAAAAAAATTAAAAAATTAAAAATCGCTAATTTTTGAAATTTTTTTCACTTTTTTTTCTTAAAACTACCATAACTTTTTCAAATATTATCAAATCAATTATAATTTTTTTTATAGAAGCTTGATGTCTTTACCTATCATCTGGTATATATTATTTATAAATCTGACCCTTTAGCTGCCCACAGGGAAGATTTTTAACTTTTAAACTAAATAATCTTTCCCGTCAAATAGTTGATCGGTTGAATATTAACTTTGATACGTTATTATCTAATGCATCAGCAGTAGAAATAATTAAATGCACAGCATCGCGGTCAGATATATTGCATCGATCTAATGCAGCAAGTAACTTAGGAGTCATAAAAGTTATAGAACATTTTGTTTTTGAAGAATTTGATGAATCAGACAAATCATCTTTTTCATACTCTGAGGAACTAGAAAAATTTAACTCAACAACATTATCTAAACAAAGAAATTTCCAATTTAAACAATTTTTTAAAGAAAATTAAGTTACCCCACCATACCAGTAGATTCCATTTCTGATTGTGAACGTTTATTTTGTTCTTTTTTTCCTTTAAAGACAACTTGTTGACAATGCCTAACATTCAACCAGGTCTACTTTTCTGTCTTAGTAACAACAAAAACGTTTAATCTTCCTCAATTTTCATCATATATAATACATTAGAATATGAAATATCAAATAAATCGTTCAACTGTTCCGTGTATTGACTGACTTTATTTAGATGTTTATTGGTAGTTCTTTTTGACAATTTTTGAAGTTCTCTTAAATTTGAGTACAATTTTTCAAGTAAATACATACAGAGAGGTTTTCCTAATCAGAATTCTAGCTTTATGCCAGAATAATGACACTTCAACAATAACTAAGTTAGCACTTACAAGCAAATTTAACTTTACATGTCTTAAGTATGTAAAATAAAATACTTGAAAGTTGTTTATTCGACGACAATTTACTGCCTACAGTTTGATTTGTAATATAACCTACTAAATAAATTTCATCTTGTCTGCATAAATTTATGCTGTATGAAGATATTATAAAAATTTATTTGAATGAAATAAAAAATGTTTAGAATGTCAGATAACACGTAAAACAATTTTTTTTCTACAAAACTTACAGACAATTATATATTAAACTGGTAAACATAATATTTATTTTAGTTTTTTGCTAATAACCTTATTTATGTAAAATAATTACATGTATAATTTCTTTCTTATAAACTTTTTCGTAAGAATCATATACTTTGAGATAAATCACAATAATTGAAAAACTACCCTTTTGATCAAATTTTTAACACTCTTGCTGCACGTGTTCTATCGTCAATCTATCGGGACCAAATTTTGCACAGCTTATATTTACAAGTAGTAGAACAATTTTTTGGTGCGCGTAAATCGAATTTTGAAAATTTGTATTTTAAGGACCAGCCTAATATATATATATATATAACTTGTAATCAGGATATAAATAAGGAACTAGCAGATCGTGTAGCTTTTGGAATAATCCACCATATTTTTAAATTAAACACTATCTATAAATTTGCATCGAAGCGTTTTTTTTGATAGTGATTTTAATCAGTCAGATATCATTATACTTGACCCAACTATGCCATGTTCCCACTGTGTTGGTTTTTTTTTCGTTGGGTGTCTAATTATATTTTTTAAGCGGCCAAGTCTCTACAGAATCTGCGCTTAAGTTATTATAAAATAAAAAAATATTAATTATTACAGTACTAGATGAAGTAATACAATTTGTATTCAAATAATTCATTGTCAAAACTAACTATATATATGATATAGTGATTGGTGGCTATTAAAAATAAAGAGGTATTTGTAAAAAAAATTTTCTTGTAAACATGACCGAAGAGTTTTATTTTTGGCATTTTGACAGATGTATTCTGCAAAACTGTACTATTAAAAAAAAACTATTTAGAACGGAATTTAAATCGTAAATAACGAGAATATAGTTTACAGAAGTCTAGTATACAAAACTATAATATATTGTATAATTATAGTATTATTATTACATACATGCTCATAAATGAACATTTAGAAAAATAATAGTGTTTAGATCATTAAACGTTCTAAACGTTGACAGAAAACTCATACTAATACAGATTAAACATTTCTCTAGTATTATAAGATGCTTTTGATATTTATTAAGGATAAAATGTGTTATAAGTTGTATTATATGAGGTTTAAATGCGATCTTTTCAGTTGTTTTTTGTTTTTCATTCGGGTTATGAGTTTTTGTAGATAGCGTCAACAGCGGCGGTTCACTAGAACACAAAATTTAATCAATAAAGAGATAAGGTGTTGGCTGCTATCACGATTTTTTTTTATTTAACTTGACAATAATATTGAATCATAGTTTTCAGCTATATTATAATTTACCTTAACAAAAACGTTAAATTTTAATTATAAATAAAATTAAAATTAATCAATTACATAAATATAATATTTTAATTAATCAATTACTTGTAAATTTTTTTATTTCTATTGAAAAAGGAATTTTTAGTTATAAATTGTGTGTTAGTATTTAAAAAACTAGTTATGTTAAATTTACAGAAAACAGATTATAGTTTTCCAAATTTTTTTTATGTCATTTATGTTAGTGTATTTGAATGAGAAAAATATTTGGACTTTATACGATTAACCTGGTAAAGCAGGAAAACTTTTTTTATTGATAGTTTTTCCAGACAGACTATTGTAACAACTTTGCTAATACTAATGATACATGTTTACTTCAAGAATACTGTGAGTTTTTAATGTATTTTTAAACAATATAAGTTTTAGAAAAATCACAAGTAATGTCAAATACTAGGAAAACTAAATTCATCACAGGCAATGATTATACCTAAATGCTATCTTATGGTGGTTGTATGCTAATTTTGACATCATGTTGCCAATAGTAAAAGAGGAGATGTTGACTGAAGGTTATCAGTTGCATGTTAACATAGACAGCATACCACCACCCCCAACAGTACTCGCAGCACCATCATCTTTTCCCGGAAGCCCTAAAACGCCTAAAAAACAGACATTGAAGACTTATAGTGAGATACAAAATCTTATAGTATCTGGTTATCATAAGGATGTTAAAAAAATATTACGTGATAATTGCTGGCCAACTAATCATCCAATAAGATCACAATTATGGCCAGCACTATGTAAACAACATGTTTCTGACAACAGTAACAATATGCAAGAGGGATTCTATTGGGATCTTGTTGCTCAGTTGTTTGGATCGACTGGTAATTAAAAAAAAAAAATGTATACAATATTTTATTTTCAAAAAAATGTTTTGATAATTCAATTGTTATATTTTTTATTTATCCCATAAATCAGAGTGAACACAGACCAATTTTTACACTGGCGGTCAACCATTTATGGCTTTTATTGTTTTTTATAAAAATAAATCTGATTAAAATTATATACATTAATCATTATTAAACTGCCCCTAACGTTATCACAAGCTGAATCATCTCCAGTTTTTAGCTGATTTTTTTTACTTTACCAAACAACACTTTTAAAAGAATATTTAATTATGATTAGTTCTTTGAAATTATAAAAGAAATATTTAAGTAATAAGTCAATAGATCATACAATTTTATGATTTTTATGGGTGGAAAAAATAACTGTTGATAACAACATTAAAATATTATTGGAAAAATAATTATAATTACAACTTGCACAATTATATAATAATTTATTTGTAATGGTATCTTTATAAATACAAACATTCTTTTTCTAGGACATATAAATATATGGTTATTTTTCCTACAGTACTTTAATGTAATGTATTAGTTTAATAAACTTTTTTAATAAAAAAAAAATTGAAATATTTTAATCAGATTTTTTATTTCTCAAGTGTAGTAATAATAATATATGTAATTTAACAATTATAAAAATTACTTTTTTAAAATTATATCATGAACTGATATTTTTTTAGACCTTTCAAATAAATCAAGTATTTTACCACCATTTGTTGATGCCAAACATCGACATTTATATCATCTCAACTCTACAGGAAAAGATATTACTGACAGAGTAGTATGTGTGTTGGGATTTGCTTGTCCAGATATTACTTACAGTCCAGCAATATATTCATTAGCGTCATTGTTACTACATTTTATGCCAGGTTACTTATCATTTTTTATTAAAAATGTTTTAATAAGTTTTCCGTTGAGGGGGTAAATTGATGATTTTTACATTTTTGCACATTGTAGTAAATTTTATAATCTTACACTTTTAAACTGGTTTTTTAACAACAAATTTGTATATATTCTTAATCTAAAAAATATTTTTGAAGTACTTGATGGTATAGTAAAATGCATTAATGCCTTAAATAAATGACATGATATTATACTCG
Source organism: Daktulosphaira vitifoliae (assembly GCF_025091365.1). Taxonomy (NCBI): domain Eukaryota; kingdom Metazoa; phylum Arthropoda; class Insecta; order Hemiptera; family Phylloxeridae; genus Daktulosphaira; species Daktulosphaira vitifoliae. The sequence continues at coordinate 20,766,445 of NW_026099573.1, forward strand.
AACATTAAGTCAGAGACATAAAATAATATCTATGCTTCTGACACTTCTATAAATAGTTTATATCTACTAGATATAGATTATTTATAGAGGAAGAAATAAATACATGTGCATTCATTCCATAATTATTTATATAAATTGATTAAAAGTAAAAAAAATTTGTTATAGGAAGGTTTGGAACTTAAAACTATCCTAACTTTCACTCCTACATAAGAAAAATGATTTCTTAATATAATCAATTTTAACACAAAACAAAGTTTTTGTACTTATTTCACATAACATTTTAAATATGAAAAAAAAAAATTGATAAGTCTTAGGCTTTTGAAATATTTTTTTTGTTATTTGATTATGTCATTATTATGAAATGTTTATTTGTTCTGTAGAAGAAGAATGTTATAACAGTTTAACTAGTCTCATGTCATCTAAAAAATTGGTTTTTGTAACTCAAACTAAGTTATTATATGAAGTAACTTGGAAAACTGTAATGCACATTTGTAGAAAGCATGTTGTAAGTATTCAATATATGTTTTGTATCATAAAATACTTGAATAATTTTTTATTAAAAGATGGTTAAGTCACTAACAGTTTTTTACACTAACTTTTTAGAAGACTAAAAGTATAATATTTACTATGTAATAAATATTATATTCAGGTTGGGTTATTGTCATAATGATATAACAAATCCAATAACTTTTGATCTAATTATCATTTAGTTATCTTTTTTTCTTAATAATTATTACCTTCTTTTATTACAGTCAAATCATATTTTTTATTATTTACCACTAATAAGAAAAAATTAAATTGTTTATTTCATTTAAACTTAAATTATTATTTTTTTTTAATTTTTCTTATAAAAAAATTTAATGGGTATATAACAATTTTAGGACAAGTGGACTGTACATACACCAGTACAGGTTACACACAACTATGTTATATACTCACTCTATTTATTAAAATACTTGTAACTTCATAAGTACTTGTCCTAAAGTTGTTATATACCCATCAAATTTTTTTTTTAAAAAAAAAGGCTAAAATACAAATTTTTATTACATTTACTTTTTTTCTTATTAGTGATATAAAGTATTATTTAAACATAGTCTAAGTAATATTAAAAAAAAAAAAATTTCAACTAAATGATAAATTAGTCAAAAGTTATTGTATTTGTTATATTTTATTGTTTACTCTGTATATATCAAATTCAAAAACAAATAAAACAATAATTATAAAACCTAATTATGGGATAAAAGTAACACCACTTAATGTAATAGAAAATTCTTAATACAATTAACAAATTATTTAATTTGATATAATCACTTTCTCACAAATACTACCTATTTAAATAAATTACTTAGAGATTTTTATGTTAAATTCATAGAAATCTGCAGCTGGTCATATTGGAAAACATTGTCCAATCAAAAAGTCTGAAAAAATGTACATGGATTGGATATGGTGGATATTTCAAGGACTTCCTTTTCATCATGCAGTTAGTTACATTTAGCTTAAATATTTATTATGTGACAAATTTTATATAAATATAATTTTAGGTTAGAGTCATGGATTGCTATCTTCATGAAGGTATCAAAGTTCTATATAGAGTATCAATGGCAATACTGCAATTGTTTTATAAGTATTCATCATCAAGCAATTCCATTTGGGCTGAAGAGATAATAAGTCATGGAGTAGATGTAGCATTAATGAATTTTTGCCGACAGATGCCAGTATGTAAAAAAGCTAAATACTTTTCCAGTGACATATGATATAAAGAGAGCATCCAAGTATTACTTTTCAAAATTCTAAAATATGTCTTGAGAAAGTATAATTTTTAAAGAACTAGATGGATTCTCCAGATGATCAATGTGTTAAATTAATTATGAATATATTATTTACATCCTTTCTATAAGCACAAATAGTAAAAAGAAAAAATTGGGGATACTATATGTTATTTTGACGGTGCTAAAAGAGGTGTATATTTATGCTATGCTAAAAGAACTTTGCTGCCCCTATTCTAAAAAAAAAAAAAAAGATTTGTGTACTGTAAAATGTACTTACATAAAAATATATATTGAATATTTTGCATGAAAAGAAATTTACAAATTTTGCAATAAATAAAAATACTTAACTGATTCATTTGAATGTTCAACAGAGTATGTTTCTACTAAATTTAAAGATTGCGCTGCACATAGCATGTTAAAAGCTAATGGATTGAATTCTCTTATTCTAGTCTATAAATCTTTATATAAACCTAACATGTTATTTACATTATGTAGTGACTAATATTGACAATCAACCAAATTAATTTCAACACAGTCCAAAATATCAATAACAATGTATGTGAGTTTTTCAGGTTTATGACTTGCATTGTCTATAAAAGATTTAAAGAATCTAAATTTAAGAATGTATAATAAAAGATAACTGTTTGGGGGTAGAGTCTATAATAATTGAATAGTATTGGGTTGGTTTTATTTGAATGACAATAAATTTTTATTTTGTTAGCAATTAACTTCTTAATTTCTTAATTTATCTTCTTCATATTGAAAATGATAAATATGAAGTAGTTCTATTTAAATAATTTTTAAATTGGGTTATGAGTTGAGATGAAAAATTATCGAATTTAGAGAGTAATTCTACAATCATTAAAAATTGCCATTGTTATTGGACCCTATTATTTTGTCTTATCATCTAAATGAAATTTTATTTTGATATTTTTTAACAACTTCTACAGTTTTAGTTGAGACACTTCACAAGTATATATATATATATATATTTGATTTACTTGTTCTTTTCATTTTGAATTGATACTTTATATTTATTCCAATAAAAATTTAACAATATAAGTTCAATGATATGAGAAATTTTTGTGCTCTTTTAATTGTACAGATACAAATTTAAGGTTATTAAACCCTTCAGATGCTAAGTATGAATTGTTGTTATTGTCTTGAAATAACATACTAGGTTCACAAAATACTTTTCTTGTTGTTTTACAATAATCATTGTTTATAGATTATTTGTCCATTAATATGTTTTCTGTCAAACATAATCTTCATTAATGAATGTTTTTCTAGATCACAATATATACAAAGTAATTTATAAAAAGCAATATTTTCATTTTGTTCGCAATTGTTAACAGTAAAATAATCTTGAAGGTCTTAATTGACAATCTATTTTGAAGGATTTGAATAATTGTCTTTGAGGGTTTGATTTGGTTTGGTTTGACTGTATATTGACACTATACGGTAAAAGAGGTAGAAGGTACTTGGTTCTGATTTTCTAATAATTAATTTTTAGATGAATTAATAATGTTAAAATCATTGTTCCTTAATGGTTGCGATAAATTAGAAATGGGTTCTAGTTGTATCTCATTTTCTTTTATTGGTTTAAAAAATAAGTTATATTTTAGGTATGATTAAAACAAACATTCAGTACAATTTTTCCATTTTATACAGCTGTATAGTTTGCAGTGGTATCTAACAGTTTGTAAATGCTCATACGTATTTTTTTTAAATTTTTTAATTAATACAAATAAATAATTTTTTTAACTTTTACTTAGACCATACTTAAATATATATATATTTACACTTTTTTTTCTTGCAGGCTAATCCACAAAAAATGCTTAAAGTGGCTTTTAAAATTCGTGGTCTTAGCTCAACATATATTCACAGAGTATTTGTGAAGACTGAGATGACTTTGAAAAGTAAGACTGTTTTGTCCGGTTCTAAACAACTAAATCGTTCCTGTTCTAGTGAAAATTTACCCACTAGTCAATCTCAAATGAACATACAAATGGCATCACATACTTTAACTATTAGAGAGGTATTTATAGTTCAATTGTAAATATAAAATAAATTATATAATACACTAAAATAATATATTAACTAACAACATTTTAATTCATTTAAAAGTATTATTTTTAATTATTAAATATCTAGTGGAAAAGTAATTCTATTAAAATATTAACGTTTAACTTGAGTTTTGATATACCAAATTTTATACTCACCATCCAGAGGTAAAAATGGGCTAGTAACCTGCTTTTTCGAAGAAGCTGCAATGGCTTTTAATGGTCTGTTAAAACAAAAAAAACAAAAATTATATTTTTTCTAAGCTCTTAGAAACATTATCTGAAGTCTAGTATTGGCTTGCAATTTCAACCCTTTTATTATATCTTTTTGTGACATATTAACAGATTCTCTTTATATATTTCCATATCATTTCAGTTTTTAATTAAGCCCTTTAAATTTTTTTTTTTTACTTTGAAATATTTTTTAGCTTAGGCAATGAGAATAATGAATTAATATAAAAAAAAAATTTTAACAAACATAATATTTTTAGTTATTTGTAATATTAGGGGTTTTTATTTTCAGCTATAAAATTTGTATATTATATATATTGATTTTGTTCAACTTAATATAGAATTCTGAAAATATTTCTTAAAATATTTTTTTATAGAAAAAATACTTAATAAATGTTTTAACCATAAAAACAGAATTAATAAACCAAAAATAAATCTCTTTTATTTTCTTAAATTTTATCATTTTTTTAAATGCAAATCTCGACAAGTTCTCAGTAAATTAAAGTTCTCTGATCTGAACTCAGTCCAAAAACTTTATTAAAAATCACATCTTCAGTAAATTTTAAAAACTTAGTTTAATTCTGTCCTTAGATTAATTTAGAATGTACTGCCCAGGTCAATCCTGAGTGAATAAAAATTTTTTTTTAAATTTAGCTTCATATAGCTTGTTGAATTTAGATACTTTTTATTTATACCTGCTAAAACTATTAGGTATTTGTTTGTGTGGCATAATTAATGTATGCATATTTCAATATTTTTTTATTTTGAAACTACTAAATTTACAATTAAATCTCTAGTTATAAATTATAAAATTAAAACTGGTTTCACAAAACTAAATCAAGGTATAATATATTCCAGGTGCAAATTTATTTTTCTTTATATACAGTGATTCCTAAACTATAAATAACTATTTCATTCTATCTAGGATAGAAAATAAAATTTATTCTTTATAAAATTCCATCTAAATATTTTCTAAACTTAATTTCAGCTTTATGTCTGTAATTTATTTATAGCTAAATTTAAAATTTACGTTACTCTTGATATAATATTATCTTTAAATGTAATATGTGTATTTGTGTGTTATGCTGCAATCAGGGACAGCATTCGCCAAGCCCTAGAGCTTCCACGATGGCAAGTTATCCGATTAACAATATAAGATCGTTGATAGCTAACCATCAGGATGTAAGTTACTTGTATTCAATCACAGGTCAACTTAATATTTTTATTTTTTAATGTGTGAAAATTATGTATTTATTGTTTGTAATTATTTTATAGTTTTGGTTTATTTACCTAAATTTGTTATAACTGATATTGATGGCGACTAAGTTAAAATATGTAAAGTACAATTTTGATGAAAATGAGTTCAAATATAATAAAATCTGTCTTTTCAGAAACATCAAAAGTTAAATTTTTGGAAATTAAGTTGAACTTTCTTGGTTATCTTATACCCAGTTTTTAATATTTTTTTTATTTTTTAAAGTAAAATTGAAGAAAAAAATTTTAATTTTTTTATTGTTTTTTTATCTTAACTTTATTAAATGTGCATTATACAAAAATTACTTCCCAAAAAATTGCACTTTCTATCATTGCATTAAATTTTTCTCAAAATATTAAATGATAAAATTATTCTTGAATAATTATTTATTGCTATTTGTTGTAAATTAATTTCTATTCACAATAGTTGGTTACTATCATATTATTATATTATTATTAGCAAAATAAATAAAAATTAAAGAATAATTTTGATCATTATCAAGTTTTAAATAACTTTTGAATAATATAGTCATTAAATTAGTAAAATATGTGAGGAACTCTTATATTTGCAGTAATAAAAAAAAAAGCTAATTTGATAATGTAGCCCTTTTAATAATAATTTTTCTAATATTCTCATTATTTGTTCTACTAAAATTATTATTCTATTTATGACAATCTTTATTGTATTTTCATTTCGATAAGGTAAAATGTATACATGCAATTTATTTAAACCATTTTTTGTTGAATAACACAATATAATTACATTTTTTTAAATTATTAATTATGTTGTTAATATAAATTCTAAATCTGTTTTGATTCATTAAGTTTTTAAAGTCTCCTATAAAATTATTATTTTTAGTTTTATTTCATTAGTTTGATTTTTTTTTTTTTTTTGATAAAGTTATTTGCCTTTAGCAAGTTGATTTTTTGTGTATTAAGTATCATTACTAATATTATTTTTTTTCTGATTTTTTAGCTTTTTACTCTTTGGTCGTGGCTACCAGTTAGGATAACTATGTATCAACCAATACTTCTTTATACCACAGAAGAACATGGCTGCAGTTTAACTACTTTTTATGTGAGGGTTGAACATCATGAACCTACTCTTATGCTTATTAAAACTTGTAATAATGAAGTATGCATAAAAAAGTCATTTTACTTTGAGTATTATAAGGATTTTTTAATGGGATTATTAATAATTTATATAAATTTTCCATCTAAAGGTATTTGGTGCTTATTGTTCTTCAAAATGGCTAGAAAGGAATAAGAAGGATGATCGTGGTAATCGTACTGCATATTTTGGAACAGGAGAAACATTTTTATTTAGCCTTTATCCTGGGAAAGCTAAGTATCCATGGGTTGGTATGGAAGTGGATAATGTAAATCATGCCAATGAGTTATTTATGGCTGCTGATCAAAAAATGATAACAATTGGTGGAGGGTAAGTAGTAGATAAAAATAATTATATGAATTAGTTATACTATATCATGATTGCTCTAAGTCTAGAAAATGTAGTAATGTATGTAGAAATCATTGAATTTTCCTAAATTTTATGATTTCATTAGAATTTTAAAAAAATTATTAAAATCTATCATATATTTAGACTAAATAAGGAAGGATAGAGGGTTTAAACTCTTTTTCAAATTTTATTACTTAATATTAAATTGTATTAAAAATAATATCTTAAGTATACAATATTTAATAAATAATGTAAAAACGGTATTATCTATAGCCTCAATTTAAAAATAATTAAATCTATTTTCAATAGATTTTCAAGATCTGAACATTTTCCTTCTACAAAATTTTTATTTATTCTTCAATGATTGTATGTATTGTATTCAATTTAATGATGAAGTGTATTTTCACTATATAATTGTTTTTTTTATCATGAAAGGGACATCCATACCACCCCCATAGTTATGCCAGTTCATTCTTTTGATTTGATATAAATAAGCTGTTGATATTATTTTTATTAATTTATTATTATAAACAAGGACATTCTTTTTACATTAGCCACTAGATATCTCCTAAAATAATAAAAATACCACACAATTTTTTTATTTTCATATTATTTTTTATTTATGAATCATTAAGTAATTTTAAGGTCCATCCCTTATTCTTTAAAAGGGTACAAACTTTATTTCTTTAAACGGTAACATATATATTTAAGCAACTTGTATAATGAAAAATAATATGATTAAGAAAATGTTTGGTAGTAGAGTGAAATATGATAAATATTAATGAATAAGGTAATTTATATTAATTTTTTCTCTTAGATATATACCAAATTTTAATTTTAAATTGAAAATTTCAGGTTCTTATATGTGTTGTTATTATATAAAATGGAAATTCAAAATAATAAATTGTACATTTATATAAAAAAATACATTTAAAATAACCCTACATCACCGTAACGACTTTTGATCTATTATTTTGGAAGTTATTATCATTTTAAAATATATGTTAGGGTAATATATATAGGTGCAAGTATGACTATTTTTATCATTAGACATTTTTCCATCATAATCCTACTTTTCCTTAGGTATAAAAATGTTTAACACTTGGGAAATACTGGATAAAAGTTGTTTTCAACATGTCATTTTCTTAATTGTTTAATAAGCTTTAATTTAACAAATATATAAAGAACGTAGTGTTTTTGGCTGGAAACATTTAATGGTCGGATTTTCAATATAAATATGCTTTATAAAAGGAACATATATAAGACGCTCCCAAAAAATATTTTTGCTTTTATTTATTCATATTTAAAAAAATAAAAGTAATTTTAAGTAAAAAAAACAAAATTTTGCAATTTCTAAAATTCTAATTTTTTTTTGAGTATTTTCCATATTAACAAAAAATGAGAAAAGTTATTTTAATTTTTAAGGGTAATGTCTTTAATTAGATACAATTTGTGATCTTATGATATATCATTAAACAAAATCAGTTGAATGAAAGCTCAGAAAAAGTGATAACAGATATAAAAAAATAAGAACTCCATAGTAAAATCGATACCTTTTTATCTTTACATCAAAGATAAAATTCAGAAAAAACTTGTCAATATCTTTATTATTTTAGTAGATATTAAATGGCTAGCAACAAGAGAATCATTGTGTACTTTTAAATAAAAAAATGTTATATACTTAATTACTTTAATATATTATTAACTTTATGTACCTTAACTATACTTATAAATGTTTAAATAACTGTATACAATGTTGAACAGTATATTAATAATTAACTAATACATTAAATTAAATTTATTTGGGGTACTAAATTTAATTTTACTGTGTGTGAAGTATCAAATTAGTTGTTTTTGTTTTATTAATACTACACCCTTATGTTTATCCTCATTCTTATATTTAAAAAACTAGTGATGGTCAAGCAATTTGGATGGATGAAAATGTGCGATATGGAAAGTCTGAAAGTTGTTCCACTTTTAATAACCCTCCTTTGTGTAAAAGTCGTGATTTTGAAATTAAAGTGTTGGAAGTTTATGGCTTTGATGGAGTGTAAGTACTTAAATTTATTTGAAAATCGAATTAAATTTTTTTTTTTCTAAATAATATCACAGTATTATGTGTTCTTATATATAATTTCAGAATTCTATAAAATGACATTTTCAAGAGGCAAGTTTACTAGTCATGTTTTATCTCTCTTTCTCTCTCCTTTCTCACTCTTTTTTATACTTTTTGTATTGTTTCTCATTTAGATATTAAGAGAAAATAAATTATTGTTAATTTTTTTATGTTGTTAAGAGGTATCATGGTAATGACATGATGAATTTTAGTTCCTGGTTTTTGAAAAAAAATACTTAATTAAGAATGCTGCTGTTATGTAAATGTTGATTGTGTTAATTATTATGTTATTTTGCTAGATTATAAATACAGTCTGTTTCATAAATAAAAATTACTTATGTGAAGTTTGTAAAACATAAGAAATTTCATCCTAAAAATCATGTTATATTAACTCATAATAATATACAACATATTTTATTAAAGACTTTAATATTTTAGGATTGCAATCTTATCATTAAAAACATTGGTTAGTTTTATATAATTTAAAAATTGGTTAACCATTAAAAAAATTTAACTTACTTTTTTTTTAATGATCTTTGTTGTTTAATTTTAAGTCAATTTTGATAGTCTAAAATTTATTTTAATGCTAGGTTTAAGAACAATTTAAAATAAATTACTGTAATATTGACATATTAAACTTTCAAAAATATATTTGAATAATAAATGCATCATATATCGTCAAATAATTTATCATACATTTATAAATACTTTATTTTATTTATTTGTTTTATATTTTAATAGGTAATTTAACTTTTGAGAAATATTAGTTTTTTTATGTATGTACAAATAAATAACTAAATAAATGTTCCAAATGTCCCATTTATTTCTGGTACTCTATTATATTGGTGCAGACTGTATATTTTATTGATTGAAGATGATACTTTATGAGTGATAAATAAACTCAATTTTAAGTATTCATTAAAAAAAAGCATGATCAACGAGAACATAACATTGTGTTCACTGATAGTTATATTACTTATGGAAATTATTTAAGAAAATTGAATCAAATTTCACTGATTTACAATTTTTGTTAAAGTACTTAAAATTTTACCTAAATTAATTTTATTTATTACTTTGTTTTTAGCTTTTAATTTATTATAACAATAAACAAAAAAAGTTAGCTTTTTTTCATAATAATCTAAGACGATTTTATCAGATTTAAAATTTTTCAAGCACTTCTTATTTAATAAAAATAAAAACACAATTTTATTAAGATTCGGTTGAAAATTATTCATTCCTTTTGTTATACTTCTTTTAAGGATTTTTTTTTGTAGTTAGGTAGATTTTTAACCTACATATTGACATATATATTTAAGAGGTTTCTATACTTTAATCAATTTTATGCCATTATTAATCAAAGGCCAAAGATTTGATTTATACAAAAAAAATGTTTGAATAAAACCAAAAATACTATTATTTTTACTTTTTAGTTTTTCTTAGTCCCAAAACTAAAAAGATACTTGAAGATATTCTTCATTAAATAATATTATATTTACATATAAACTTATGCTATCTAATTGCGTTTGTTTTCAAATTAAATGATATTTTTCAGTACATTATATATATTATTATTATATTATATTATTACATAGTCATACATTTCTTGCTGTTATGATTGTTACCAAATTTTATTCCAAAATGTTTTCATTGTAAATTTAATATTTATTATACTAAAATAAGAATATTGATTATCATTTTAATTAGATTTATTTTTTGTTATATAGAATTTGTTATTTCTTTATATTAGGCAGAGAAAAATATAATATTTATTGATGTTATTGCATTTTGCTTTTATAATATATTATTTAATACCATTAATGATATAATTACTAAATATATATATGTAGATTATTTGCAGGCCCTGATAAAGGGACATGGTTCCTAAGACCAACAAATTTTGTGGGCTTAATCTGATATGAATGACCAAAATGTTAAAACAGTAAATATTTTTTTTCATTATAATTTTTGTCAAATAGCTTGAATCTTATGAATGAATGATATTATTTGAAATGTGATTTATTGTTTCATTTTTATTTATTTATTTATATATTATGTTGAAATAAGTCTATTAAGTTATTATTCTTTGAATAATTACTGGAAAAATGGTTCATTTATTTTTTATGTTGACTATTAATAATTTAAAAGTATCTATATAATAAGATTTTATGTAAAACGGAGAAAATAGTGTTGTTTTAGGTATTTATACCACAAAAAAAACAAATTAATAATAATGTTTTTTGTTTTTATAGATACAATTTATTATACAAAGTTAATATCAATTAATTAAAATAAGTTATCTACTAACAATACTAGAAGAGTACTAGGCTGTCTATTCCCCTAATTTATAAATAAGCTCCTTCTAAAAATTTACAAATGAATATTTATTTTATTTACATATTTTTACAATTAGTAAAATATATTACGACGCCCTATTGCAATTTTTTTTTTTTTTATTGCGATTGTGGAACTCTTCTTGTGGAAGAATTAACTATTTTGTAATGTATCCCTGGAGTCCTTAGTACAGTCCTGATTGTTTATAAACTATTTGTTTTTATTTTATAAAAATTATATCAGTGTTTTTGACAGAGGATATTTGTAATATGATACATTTATCACTCTATTTTTATTAAAAAATAACACGTCTAATGTTAATGCTATTTTAGGATCACAATGTGTAATGTTGTTATTAGAATATATTGTTTTCCCTACATTTTAGTATTTTTTCACAACCCATCATCTAAAACATTCTTAAAATAAGAAATACACTTTACAAAAACAAATAAAAATCATTATTTTTACAAACAAAAAAAAAATAATAATAATATTCTGATATACATTTTATTTTGGCTTTTAAATGTAGTAAAAAATGTATAAATAAATATTTCTAATTATAACTTAAAAATTATATTCTTATTTCATAATAACTAAATATTTACTCCGGAATCATTCCTTCAGATTTTCTTTCCTGAAGAATTACTTCATTGATAATTTCTCACTTTTTTATTATTACAACCGTAGAATATTTTTATATCATTCTAGAAATTATTTCACATAATGCTAGTTTTATTTTATTAACGTGTTTTTTCTTTTTATTCAAATTATGTATACATTTATGGTTTATATATTGATATGCCCAACAAATAAGGCAGCTACTCAATTTTGCTCACTTTTTAGCAGATCAAAAATAAAATTTCCTCTTTCATTAAAACTTATATGTTTATTAATTTTCTAAATAGTTTAATTCTGATTTAAACCAAAATTTTGATATTTTAATGAAAGTTATTTAAAAAATATTAAAACCTAAATTCAAGTAACTTATAATCTCAAAATTGAATATTACTGCCTTATTTATTGTGCTTAACTATATGCTTTAAAGAATATAATCTATAAATGTATTACATACAATAGAATTTTATTTCTTTCACTGTTAGTTTATTTTAAAAATAATGTTAAATATTAACTATAGTAAATAAATCTTTACAATGATAATGTATATTGGTTAGTTGAAGATTAATATACATAAAAACTAGTAGACTAATTAATGGTTCTTAAACAATTGTATGAAAATTATAATATATAAAAATTCTTCATTAAAAATATTGTTTACTCTTGTATATTATTATAATTTATTTTTACTATTTATATCATATCTGTGATAAAATATAACTATTTTTGTTTTTCTACATCACAAAATATATATTTTACTATGGATTTTTCTAAAACCACTGATACTTCGATTCTTATTTACTTAAAATTATACACTTTGTATTCTTAATAAATATCTTTTCATATAATGTTTACTTTTCCAATAATTGAAGCTCTTTATTGCATATCAAATATTTATAATAAATGTTGGGTAAATATTTATTAAAATCGTTGTTTATACATTTTAAGAATGGAAATAATGTATTCATCCATTGTATTTTGAATTGAAGTATGTCATGTCATAAAATCTCAATTATTAGGTAGGTTTATAAATCCTGAATTAATTTGGTTGTTATACTAATAGACTCTCCAATTTTTAAGATGATACAAAAAATATTTAACCGTGTTGATTTAAATTATTGCTTAATTATAATGTACTGTTTGGTATGAGTTTGTCACATATTTTATTGATAATGTTAGAAAAATGTATTATTAGTTAATTATTGATCATTTTTGTCTAAGATATTAATCTCCTTAAGTAATGTATAAATCATTATTCCATAGATAAATTAAATGTTATATACATTTCAGGTTTTTATCGAGTAATTATAACTATTACCTACTTTTTATGTGTATTTTATTAATTAATGAGTACTTAATGTAAACTTTACGTAGCTCTTGTTTATGACTATTATTTGACTATATTAAATAATTTAATGAATATCTAGTATTGTTTTCGTTACTGTTGTATTGTATTATTTGCCGCATTTAAAAGTAAAGCTACTGCAGTAATATATATTTTTTAGTTTTATCAAACGTCCTCTGTTATTGCTTATGCTGAAGATGGGGAAAAGCCTACATAGACCAGCGCAATGGTACCCATACCGGTGACGAGGCACGACGCGTTACCGAGCTAGGTAGGCCGCCCAAAACCCTTGGCTTCTTTTAAATTTAGCAGACTATTAGTACCATAAATTTACATTAATGTAAGTATTTTTATGTTTTATAACGTTCCCATTCTTTAAACCGAAAACAAATTAAAACTTTTAGAATTTACTGTAATATTAAAATATTTTTTATTTAGAAAAAGGTGTCCCAATTAAAATGTTTAGTAGTAGTCTACTATGACGTATACCCACAATGTTTGGTTCCGACTTCACCGAATTTTTTTTCGAATTATCATATTATGAAAGATAATCTTCGTAAGCTTCTAAAAAAATAGATACGATTACTGCCCACACTGCCATACCCATACCTAAAAGATCCTACTGAATAATGTATCATAAAAAAATAAAAATAATTATTATTGTAACATAATTTTATTTCGTCATTTAAATGGTATTTACTATTGGGTCTTTTATGTAACTTGGACAGTTCTTTTTTCTAAATCCTAATATTGATGATATTATTGTTTTTAGAAATAAATTATTTTTATTTTATTATATAGCAGGACAAAGGTCAATAAAAATCTATAGAAATTCACCCAAAAGTTTTGTATAATATTTAAGGGATATTATTTGCAAATGAGAGAAGAAAATTATTCATTTTCATTTTATAGATTCAATTTCTGAACTTGTAAAAGTATAAAAATATATTAATTAAATTTTTTTTTTATAAAACCAAGTGTTCAATTTAACAATTATTTACACAATGAAATTTCACTAATAGAAAATATTTACATAATATAACATTTGTTCAATAAATGAGTATAACAAGCGCAATAGTAAATCTTATATTAAATTATGTAAAAAAAAAAATTAACATTCAACCAGAATAACATTTCATAAGTATCGAAAACAGATAATAACTAAATTATATTTTCCACGAGAGTCTTTCTTCATAATACTTTATAACAACTTGAGGACATTTTATATTAGCAATTTCAGCATGCACCAGTTCGGCATTATTAAGTCCTTTCCATTTAAGAAAAAACATAAGTTTACCGGTACAATTAGTAGCACCTAATATTCTCTCAGGCTCTAGTCCACGATCAAATCCTGTACTTTTGTCTGGTGTTCCAATACTACTTGATGGTAATGATGAATTATTGTTATTTTTTTTGCTCAACGATGATGTGTCATCTAATTCTTTGTTGACTAGTTTACCTTCAAATTCTTTAATTAAGTTTTCACATTCTAAATGTTCTTCTGGTTCCCATGTATTTTCACTATCATCATACCCTTTCCATTTTAAAAAATAAAGAACTTTGCCATCAATTACTTTTTTATCAACGACTTTTTCTACATAAAATTGTTCCTCTTCAGGTTCATCAAACAATTCTGAGTCTTTACAATCTTGATCATGTTCTGCCATCCTTTCAGTCATTGAAAAACTATAAATCATTTAGTTTATTAATGGAGTAAAATTGTTTTTAAATGAATTTCTGTGAATAAAATAACAATTAATAAATTGTTACCAAAGTATATTATACATCAATAACCTTTATTATAATTATAATTATTAGGACATTATATATTAGCTAAATATAAATATTCATCATTAGAAGACTGTCTGAACAGTCATTAAAAAATAATAAGCTTTTTAAAATTAAAATATAAACTATTATATAATGTATATCATATTGTATGTATTATTCAATAGACTAATTTGCATATTAGCCATTTACTTACAAATCATTTGCTTAACTGGAAAGCAAATCATCTTTTTGTATTAAATATTATAATATAATAGATATAACTAAAATATAAATTAGATATATCTTTTAGTAAATTTTATATTTTAAGTTTAACTGAATACTTATTAATCAATGGTTTATAAGTAAATGGCTAATATGCAAATTAGTCTATCGAATAATACATACAACTTGATATACATTATACAATAATTTATAATTTAATTAAAAAAAACTTATCATTAAAAAAAAAAATAACATGTAATCTTTGTTGATAATAAAAAAACTAACGATCATAAATTAAAAGTAATAGTACATTTTAATCAAATAATAAATTTTATGTTTTTCATTAAAATTAATAAAAATTCAATAATAAATATTTTAAAAATTATTTATATATAATGATAATTCATAAAGGTAAATTCTTCTAAAAATAAAAGCTTATATTAAGATTATTTAAGTAATACAGATGTTTTAATTAAATTACCAGTAGCACATCTAGAAGACAGGAAAGGAACGAATATATAAGAGGTAGTATAGGTGTAGCGTTAATCATAGGATAAAATGAGAGAAAATAGACTTGGATAGTTTAGTCATGTTATGAGGAGAGAGGAATCGAAAGTTGTAAGAAAAGTTATTGAATGTTGAGGGAAAAAAGAGGAAGACCAAAAAAGATGGAGGAATGTTATTGAAAATTATGATGCAGCTGATGTGTGCGAGATTGTGTCAAATGAAAGTTTAGAGTAAGGGTAGCCGACCCCAAGTAGTTGGGATAAAGGCAATGAAAAAGAAGAAGGGTTGTAGCATATTCAGAATTATTTAATGGGAGGGAGATTAAGACCAAATTAATTTCTTGATAATTTTAATATTATTTTTAGACTATTTTCATCTTGATTTTAAATTAAGCAGGATCGATGATATAGTCAACCTTTTATAGCTCCCTAGATATGTTACTGTTAATAACTAGCAAGCAAACAATGTTGTTTATTTATCAAAGAAATATTAGCTTTGATAAAAATTAAAAATAAATTAAATATATAAGGTAATAATTTTAACATTAGATGTATGTATACCTCATAAAAGTATCAATTTAAATAACAACATATATATTTAACTAACTTTTAAAATAAAAAATGATCTAATAAGGAAAATGGCTGGTTGATAACAACTTTTGATTCAATACTAGGAGTTATTTTCACATCTAAGTGACAGGAGAAGTATGGTTGAATAATATCTAATGTTAAATATTGACATATTTGTGCCTTACCTATATTATACATTTTAAAATAGTAATAACTTCCAAAATAATGTGTCAGAAGTAGTTATTGACCAGTCACTTTCTTCATTAAATTTATTTTTATTTTATAAACTAGTTAAATATGCATGTTGCTATTTAAAAAAATAGTTAACACCCAGTAAGATATAAGATGAACTAAAAGAGTAATTAATAACTGATAGAGAAATATGATACTAAAAATTAACAAAAATAATTTTCTAAAGATAATTATCATTTAAAAAGAAATCGAGTGGCTAACGTTAAAATAATTACTCTGTATTAATGTAATTAACAACATATTTAAAGAAAACATTAATTAAATTTCAAATTAATACGTACTAATTAAATAATCAGCTTAAGTTTTACACGTTAAATTGAGCTAAAATTGCACATAAATGCCAGACTAAATATTTTAAATAATAATTGCTATGTTAGCGATTCATTGTTTTATAGATTAGTTACTAAGCATTTTATATCTGTGATTGAATTCTAACGTTTTAATTTTAAATGATACCAACATTACAAAAATTAAATCTGATGGTTGATGTGAATCTGCTGATGAAATATGACGGAAGTCAACAATGAGACATAAATATGAGTGGTAGCACCGTCGCAAACTAGTGAACTACCGTAAAATTGCACAATAAATAATGAAAAAATATATACCAAAACTAATTAATTTATTGATTAACTAATTAATTAAAAAAAAAAAAAAAGAATTATTTCAATCTGGATTAGTTAATCTTAGATTTTGTAATAATTACAAAGTAATATGTTTATAGTGACATTATGTTATAAAATTAAAATAATAAGTAAATCCTACCTTATAGTATTAATAACATAATAAATGTAATTTATACAGACAAAGAATACCATTTCCAAACTACCCTTAATATTTTTTATGGATTTAACAAGTCAACGGCTTTAAAAATAATAAAAAGAACTCGTAAATACAGAATTTTGTTACCGGACTTATCCCATTTCCTACTTGTTTTTAGCTTAATTTTAATTTTTAATGTAGCCCCTAAAAAGGTACTGCATGGAGTAGTAATGGTGAAAGGTTGTCGACTAATCTTATCCTAAACTTCCACTCGACAAAATCACCCACATAATCTACACTCACATCAGCCGTCCTCATATCGCATTCAATTACATCCCTCCATCTTTTTTTAGTCTTCCTCAACCTTCCCACTACACCACAACTGCATTACCACCAGTCTATGTTGTGAAGTTATACTCTCGCCTGGTATAACTTTACAATTTTTTACTCGCTTTACTCTCTCTCTCTTCCATATAAAATAATTAATCTGTGATCTATTACTCCCACTATTATATGTTATATAATGTTCTTCCCTCTTTCTAAAATAAGTATTAACTACAGCAATATCATATGATATTACGAGATCCAAGATTCTTTCTCCGGCCTCATTTTACCCACTAAAACCATACCCTCCATATACTCCTCTCATTACCTACATATCCATTCATTACTCCATCTATCATTGCATCCTCGTTACCAAGTATTCCTTGCATCACCTCATCCATCTTTCTCCAAAACACTTCCTTATCTATTTCATCACATACTACTTGAGGTGAATAGGCACTTATTACATTCAACACTTTTTTCTCGAATATCAATTTTAGGACTATAATTCTGTCACTTTTCCAAGCTACTTCTACTTTTCATCTCCTCATCCATTATTATCCCTACACCATTTTTTGTATTAGACTTACCTCAGTATAATATTTTATAACCCTCGCCTATTTCCCTTGATTTCTCTCCCTCCCACTTAGTTTCCTGCACACAACAAATGTTTACTTTACTCCTTTTCAATACTTCTACTAATCCTCTACTTCTAACAGTTGATATTCCAATATTTCAAGAACTTATTCTTACTTTATATCTTTTTTCCTTATATACAAGTCTAGCCTAGACTGGTAGAGGGGCCGTGGAAGTATTCTTATCTCCTATTAACAGAGACATGTGAAAAGTACCGAGTAAATATAACACATTTCCCATGATTACACATTGATTGACTTTTTTTTAAAAATACATATTCAGTTAAAATTTTTTAATTAAAATATATTTTCATGATGGTTAATGAAATAGTTATTAAAAAATAGTATAAAATATCATCAGCGCAATCTGAGGGTTTTAGAGGGGGCTAAAAGGTAGTTTGGTTGCTAAAATATCCTCTATTTATGTTTGTTATATTATATGAGCATAAAATACAAGCAAATTGCAATGGTGGGCATTAATTAGTTAAAAAATAAATTTTTTCCCACTTTTCAACTTAACTAGTTAATTTTTTTTTTAATAAACTTTTTAACTTAACTATTTAATTTTCTATTGAAATAACTTAGCTTTCTTCAGTTATGATCTCTTAAATGATTTTAACAGATTTTAGCCGAAAACTTAATTTTAAATGAAATAAACATTTCTCAAACTAGTTAAAAATTAAAAAAAAATTTTAACTTGTCTATTAACTTTGCTAGTTAAATTTATAATTTGGTGACTTTAATTAATGTCAATAATTTATCGATATTTTTCATAGTTAACTTAAGTTAATTATTTCGATTATCTTGCCCATCCTTGGCTAATTGTAATGATCTTTTCAAGGTTGATTCATTAATAATAATGAATTCATATTGGTTTTTTTATAAGTTGATACTTAAGAACGCAAAAGTTCTGTTTTTATATTTTCTAATTTTGGTATCAACATATTGGATATTAAGATTTTTTGAATGTTATAGCTTTAAAAAAAAAATGTAAAAAATACATTAATAGGTAAGGTAATATTGTGTAATACATTTTCTTGTCCACCAGAATAATAAATTCTATAAATAACCATGACTACTGAATATACGATAAATAAGGGACTGTGAATATTGTCTCCGTTAGATGTCGCTATGCGGTGATGGTCGTTCGCCACTATTGACTCTCTTCCACTGTATCCGCAACACTAATAAACGCTTACTCCGGTTCACGGTTACTGCACCGCCACCGCAGATTGTCAGCGGACAACGGCAACCGTGATCTTGTTGGCACTTCCATCCAGGCCTTATGACCGCGTACAGAGTGCGTCCCGCGTTACCATTACCGGTGTTGTCGGAGGCGGGGGAAAGAGGACGCTATCGACGTTTTGCCGCCGTCGTTGTAGCCTGCCGCCTGCCAGTTTTGCGTGCCGTCTATCTGTGCGCGTACACATGATCCATCCGTTGTGTGGGTGTGGGCGCGTAGAATTTTTTTTAGAAATATTTACAAAAAAATTATATCTTATTCGGTAGTTGATTTTTTAAAATTTATTTTCTTCCAAATATTGACTACAAGAGTGTCGAAATATCATTTACAGGTTGTGTGTTGTGTCGGGATGTCGATTTGTAATAATATATACACTATTATTATCGATTCGGCGGGACCGGGAAACCTCTGAGCCTTTCTTGGAGTTACGTACAGTGCATTCCGGGTGCGGTGATCTTAGTAATAATAAAATAAAGTTTAGTGCTTTGTTAATTGTTGAGTGATGTACTGCAGTGACTAGACGATTCATTCTTAAGGATTGTAATTTACGGGTCGTTCCGTTATATACTATGTGAAGAAGATGATGCTGACAAATAAATTTTCTGTGGGTGAGTTATGATTCATGATTTTGTAAGATCTAAATGTAAGATTTTTCTTCTTGTATCGTGGTATTTTTCATTATTTTTACGTACAAATTTTATTTATACTAGTATAACTTAGTATAAACTACGTCAAAATATATTTCTTTGCCAATTTTATATACATTTTATCTTGATAATCGTTTCTATCGGCCAACACAACTTAGATTAATATTCTTACCATTACCTTTACGGGCTTCAGGCACGATGGAAAAATCAATAGATTTTTTAGAGATGTAAATATTTTCTGTTGTTTTAACGCGACTCAGGTTTATTATATTAGCGATATTATTTTTTATTAATCCATTCTATTTTATATTTGTCATAGTATTATCTATATCTTACCTATTTGATTTATATGGTTAACAAGATGTTTAGGAAGTGTACCAATGCACCGACTATTATTATTTTATTTTGATAACCACAAGTGCACGTTCCCTTAGTGTAAACCCTTTTGCAGGTAACATTAGCCCACTTTACAATGACGCGAGACAGACGTCCAAGCACTCTTTGTACGTTTAGCATGAACATTATTATTAAAATTATACAATATAATATTACAGACTGTATAGGAGGGTTGATGCGTTCCCCCAATTTTTTCAGGAGGGTCGGGTTTGCCTTTTACCCTCGGTGGACACGTATCAACAACATTCAATAGTTTAAAGTTCAACTGAAAAGTGTGTTAAAAAATGTTAGTGTATTTTGAAAAGCATTAAAACAATGAACTATGTAAAGTAAACATAAAATTAATTCGTTCGGTGGTCGATAGAATGCATAAATATAATATTTAGCCTACGACCACTGTACTATTTTTATTTAATTTCCAGATTAAATAAAAATATTATTTATTGTAAACATTCTACTAATTTATGTGTCGTGTAAATAAAAACAACTTCAGATAATGAACTACCCTCAAAATACTTTATTTTGCCTGTTTATTTTGTTCTTCATAACGTAACATTTCCTTAAAATTTCCCAGTAAAAAATTATCTATTTTTATTTTCAAATTTAATAATATTATTTGTATAAAAATGTTTTATGTGATTTTTGAAACATTTTTAAAAGATGCCGGCAATTTAAACAAACGTTATTATGTAACATTCAATGTGTGTTATCGAACCAATATCAACACAAACGTGCATATGGGGAAACATCTGGCTGCCAAAGACAGTAGCGATTGTAATATAGGGACGGTATTCGGGTGTTTATTTAGTACCTCATTGTAAACTGCGTTCCTCGAAGACTTCAGCGTACTATTTTATGGTATGCGGAAATTCTAACTGGAGTACACACTTTTCAGAGCTAATTCAGAAATAACTCGTACACTTGATTTACTATTTATGTTTTATTAGTATGCTTTAGTTTAGGTAAGTCTTCAATTTTTAAAATACATTTTTATGTTGTGACTTATTTTACTGTTGAAATGAAATTGATTATGAATTTTTGTTTTAACCAAAATTTCATGTTAGTCTAAAAATGTATGGATTATCAATTTTATCTCGCACTTTGGCTAAAAGGATTTCAATAGTTTATTACTTTTTTGATTAAAACTTAAATTTCATCGATTTTCGCATGTTCTATTGTATTTAGAATGATTTAATAACTATATTAAAGTGTTTGGAAATGATGTTACATCTCATTTAAAATTTAATTTACCTTTTTTAGAGGTAATTTGGATCTTCTTTATTTACTTCTTTTTACGTTTATACCTAAATTAGAAAACCATCACTATTACCTGGAAAAACTAGAAAATTGATCAGACAAATATTGTTTCAAAATTATTCGTACATCTTGACTACTTTGCATTCAACTTATTAATAACAGTCAAATAATATCGATGTCTAATACAAAAATTGTTATTATTCCAGTCATTTAAATGATTAAGTAAATGTAATTTACATTTATATAAGTTTTTAAGTTAAGTTCAAGTTTTAAACATTATTTTAAGTTATTTAAACAAGTAAATCTTTTTAAAATTTAGTCATAATTTTTCTCCGTTTCTGACATTATAAGAGATCGTAGTTAGATGATGACTTTTTTTAGGGGCAGAGATCAGGTATTTACTACAAACTAAAGATTTTTATACAAGTTTAAATTATCTTTTGTTGACAATTTTTACATAATAATCATTTTGATTTGTGGTCTGTTTGTATGATATACTTGCCGATTAATGTGTACACGCATTGCTGTGGGTGGTCTTTGCCCCCGGTTGCCACCATGAAGATTTTGATTGACCGTAGTCTCTATGTGGTGATAGTTTATGTAGGTTTATATTTAATAATATTATTATTTACCTCTACATGAAAAAAAAAACTTTGGTTACGGATTTAATTGAGTGTACACCAAATTAATTACTCATTGCAAGAACATAATATTATTCTAAGGGCGAAATATATTGTGATAATTTTCCAAAATATTGTACGAGAAGATTTGATGGCTATTACTTGGTTAAATATGGATGATGAGAGGAGAATGATTGTATATATATATATATATATAAGTCTTATGTCTATTCTACATATTTGTGGACGAGAGGTTAGTCACGCTGGCACGTTATACGTGGGTCAGGTGTGTTGGAAACTATATTATTGTAATCTTATAATTTTCACTAGATCTACAGACTATATAAATATAGGTACAAAAAATCATATTGTTTATAAATTAGCATTTTTGTTTTTCTATTACAAAGAATACATCGTTATTTACGAAAAGAAAGTAAGAATTGAAATCGTTTATTGTAAAAAAATTCGTGATAACCTTAATAAAAATTAATTTGAACAACTGAATATACGAATAGTTAATTTAACCTCACTTATAACTGACATTATCGTCCCTTTTTTAACCTCAAATAGTAACTTATTTATTATATTGGTATATATATATATATATATTAATAATATAATATAATATTTATATGTAGATATTATTATAATTTTTAGAATATAATATGTAGTGTTGTATTAATGAAAGTACGAATAAAAACTTCAATTATGAATTTTATTGTATTTTTCAGTTTGCAATGTAAGAGATGTTAGCAAAATTAGTTTTTTTTTTAATAATTCAAACAAAAAAATATATTTGTAATCGCTCTTTTAGGAAAACAAAGTGGTGTCATATTGGTGATATAATTTACTTAAAGAATCCAAGTTGATTAGAAATGTTTATTATTAGATAGTATTTAGCTGTAGTTACGACAGAGTAGGGTAGAAATTTAATTTATTTTCCCCCTGAAAGACATTCTTACTGAGTTTTGGTAGCCATTGGATTATGAGCAGGAAACGCATTCAAATAATCGATATAATAAAAGTACCAAACGTATAACATAAATGAGCTATACAGACGTACGTGACGAGGGAATTTATAAGGAGATAAAAATGTCAAGACATGCTTTACAAAATGTATAACGCCAATTAGTTTAGATATTTCTAACGTGGACATTTCGTTTATTTTAAACCTTTTATATAATAGTAATATAACATTTTTGCCAGCCGCAGTGGTTATACAGAAAGAAATTATTAAATTTAATTATTGAAATATTAACTATCGTTTTTTTAAATATCATGAATATTTTGAATAATCTAAATGAATCATTAAATGTACTACTGAGTAATAGTTATTGCAAAAAAAAATATTCTTTGGAAATCTAACTTTTCTATTAGCCACAATGGAATTTAAAAAGATAAATTTTACTTTAGTTTAAGATTCATCAACTAAATATTTACGAATGTTTACTTATAATAGTGCGATGACTATTCAAAAAGTCTGTATAGTTTTCTATATAACTTCTTTTGGTGTTTTTAACTGCATGTATGTAAAAAAAATTCAAGTAGTTACACTATTTACGTTTTGGATGTGGGATTCCCTATGATGACGCAGTTCTAAGGGTGATTTATCGGAGGGATAGGAAAATTAAAGAAATCAATATCAACTGTATAGGATAGCATGTATTATATTTATTTGGTAATAAGACTTGGAAAACGTGCGAGGGACGTTAACAAGAATGTGAATGGGGTGAGATGACCAACACTATCGGCAAAGAGCTAGTTTTTGGGGTTCAGACCACTTCTAGACTTACTTTTCTTTTACGAGTTATTTCTAAATGTAAACGTAATCGAAAAACCACGTAATGAGTAAAACAACCCTACATGTGTGGCAAATTTGGTTTAGGGTTGCTGCTTGTTCACATAAACTTGAATGTATTTTTTCAACAGATTGATACCTATAACGAAAAACATTTTCATTGATATTAAACGAAACTAAATAAATAGATAAATAATATTGTAATCCATTAAAAAAATTATGTTTTATTTGCTTTAGTTTTTCTGACAAAGTAGTAAATTTTACTCAGTAAATTTTAAATATAATATGTTTATACAATTGAATCTTTATTTATATGGTAGATAGTTACGATGTTTTACAGACGTTAAATGCTTAAATTAATTCTTCAATTTAAAAACTAATCAATATTGATCATAGATAATTGAGAGTACCCCTTAATATCAAAGTCTTAACCTATACTTCAAAAAGTTTTTGACATTATCCCTTATACTTAGAATTATTTCCATTACAGTTTGAGTGTAAAAAACCATTTTTCATAATTTATTTTTGTAATTTACTTTTGCCTACTTCTATTGATATTTTATAATTCGACAAACTCCGGAGCATCTTCATATGCAATAAATTACGTAGTATTAGTAATCTCTTTTATTAAATGAAATGAAAACCTAAAATGTAAACACATCTTATATACCACAGAAAAATACCCCGAAATTATTAAAACGTTACTTCATATAGTTCTGTTATACACCCACACGTAGTATAAACCCGAGGATGTCTCTGTAGGGGGCTCAAAAAATCATATAGTATTATAATTCAGTCTAGTTGTTTCAGGTAGGTAAACAACCACATAAAGTCCTTCTCCATGATACATTGTTGTTACAGTACAACTATCATAAACGGATTATACATAATAAGTCTTGTGGATTAAAAAAAATGAGGATGCTGAAATGAAGATAAATTATTACATTAATATTATAAAACATTAAATGAGAAAGAAAGACGTTTAACATCTCTTTTTAAAATTTCATTATTAAGTTATAAATGTTGAAAAAACTTTAAAGGAAAATTCTTTGAAGTAATATATATTAAGTTCAATTTTATATTTAATTAGTCTATTTTTAAAAAATGTATACAGTTATTGAGTTATCATTAACATAGTATATAGTTATTGAGAAATTGGTATGACATGGGTTTTTATAATTTCATGCAAAAATTGAAGAATTTAGTATTAGATTTCACTATATCTTGTTAAAGCCTTTTCTAATAATTATCTTCATGAACCTTAATATGGTTGTGGGTTTTAGGCACTGATTTGTTTCTAGCCAGAGATTAGTTCGAGCCGGATTAGCTCGGCCAAAAGACTTGTCCATCCGATATCTGATATCTTTAGATTAAATTGATTTATCTCCAAAGTTATTTTTTAAATTATAGTTCAAAACAAATAATATACAACTGGAGTGTCTAGTCAATTGCTTAATATTTTTAATAAACAAAAATAACTTATCCAAAAAAACATATTTTTCAAAATAATTTTTATTACTGATTAAACAATGAATAAAATATAACTTACTATTGTGATAATGAATTTCATTTATAAAAATATAATTTTTTGGTAAATGAAAATTGACATCTTTAAACATCAGTTTCTAGTAATATAGTATATATTTTTTAAATAAATCATACAATAAATATAAAACTATAAAATACTTAAAAAAAAAACAAATGATTGATTAATTTCTTTGAAAATAGAATTTAACGAATAAAACTTAAAAAAGTATAACCTTTTATTTATAATTATGGTACTTTTTAAATGAATAGTTTTCATTTTATGTATTAGGACTGGCCTAAGCATAAAAATTTACATATATATTCTAGTTGGGTCAATTCAGGCTTCGAAAATAAATTCGGATCTGATCAAGCCATGTTTTTAAGGTCCCAACTAATCTCTAGTTTTTGGCTCTGGCCAAAATTAAATAATAGTAATCAAATTCACAATAAAGCATTTATTAAAAATTAAAAAGTCATAGCTAAGTCATTTTAACCAAATAAATTGTTTTTTGAGCTTATAAAATATACCTTACGCTTATATAATATAATTAGTAATAACAATTATTATTTATAAGTATTTATTGGTTGAATTCTTAATAAAGTTCATAATATCGTGTGATAATGTGTTTTATTATTTAGTTTATATTTATAATTTAATATAAACTGAATCAATGTCAGAATATTTAATTAAAATAGCACATCAAAATTGCGATAGGGTAGATTTTCGTCTTTATCTTCGCAATGTTGGCTGTCAATAAAAATTCCAAATTTTTTTGTTTAAAAACATTTGTCATTCGTGATATTTAATTTTTTGAACTGTAGGGATGAAGAAAATTGCAGAGCAATATGCTAGGCAACTTAGGCCTTTTGAATTTTATTAACATTTCTAATTAATATAATAATTATAAAAGTTTAATTCAAACGTAATCTTATTTAGCCTTGTAAGCAAAATTATTAATTGTTTCTGAACATTTTGTGTTTTAAATGTTTTAAATAACATCAAATAAACTTTTCCATTTAGTCAATTTTTATTCTATATTTTAATTTGTATTAAACTATTATATTCTCTATATAATAATTTAATTTGATAAATCTAATTGTTTTATTAATATTATTCTTTATTTGTTGCAGTTTGGTTGGTTGCTTAGATTTTAAAGGAGCAGACATAAAGAAAATAATGGCAACGTGGAGTATCGCCATTCTGGCGACAGCTTTAGTATTGGCTTGCCAAATGTCACGAGCTGATTGCGAAAGTGGCACGTTATCACCTCATATGCATCATAATATTGCGATACTTCCTAGTGATATCTATCCTGGGTTTGGTATCAAACAATTTTCTAGTGATAATAAGTACGCGTACTTTCGATTATTGGAAACTGGATTTTCTCAATTTTTCTCTGTGCTCAAGGACGGTCTGCTTATGACTACTACAGATTTGGGATTGCTAGTTAAGAAACCTGTTGATTTGGTTATATTGGAAGAATCGCCAAATGCTACTATCAATCATAACATGCGAGTTTTTGTATTAGAGAAACGAGAAATGCTTCGGTTTTCAGATGATGCTTATCCAGATGGAAAGGTCATGGAGAACAAACCTGCTGGAACTCGTGTTAAGGGAATACCAGTTCTGCACGCATTCGGTGAAGGGGTAGCAGGTCTTCCGATACGGTACGCCATAGTAGATGGAAACGACGATGGCGCTTTTACATTGAAGACGGCCGAAAATATTGCTGGAAATATTACTAACAAGTCTTACTATAAAGGTGTCCACCTAGTGACTAAAAAGCCGCTTGATCGTGAACAGAAATCATTTTATGATTTAATAGTGCAGGCGGCCGACGGTAGTGGTATCGATAAGGCATATACTAAAATACATGTTGAAGTTCTGGATGAGAATGATAACTCTCCTGTTTTTGCTCAAACCCTTTATCGATTTACTATTGATGCGTTTAGTTTAGGCTTTGATAATGGATCAATGGCAGGTATTGGACCAGGAAGGTATACAAATGTCGGACGAATTTTTGCTACAGACGCTGATGGCGATCATATTGCATATAAGTTGATGTCACCAAGCGCAGCTGTTGTGGTGGTGCCGCAGACGGGCGAGTTGCTTGTATCTGAAGACGTGCTCAGGGCTCGCGAATACTTCGAGTGTCAATTTTTAGTATCAGCTCACGACTTAAGATCACCTTCAAGAAGTTCTTTCGAGCCTACTCGCGTCTGGATTCAATACGATTATGTTGTACTTGATGATGATCTGTTAGTGCAAGATTTGACCTCTTATGATGATCCTGCTGGTACCGAACATCGTATCTACAAACGACGTGTAACTAGAGCTGTAAGACCCACAAAAAGAATTGAATTCACTGAAACCGACGGGGAACAAGAAGGTCATAGTGTATTTCCGTTAGAAAAAGAGACTGAAAAAGAAACGTTCAAAATCCGAGACGAAAATCCTTGGGTCACGGTTGAACCGTACGGCGCTGTACGTGTCAAGAAGAAGTGGGACTATGAAGAACTAGGACCTGAAAAGACAATTGACTTTTGGGTTACAATAACTAACGCTGATGTTGGAGGTATGTTATCATTTTTCGTTGAAGTTTCTTTTGCTTGTTATTTTGTTTTTAACGAAGTATTTTCAAGAAAATATTAGTGTAATATACCTAAAATACAAAATTATATTAATATCGGTAATAATACATATATACTAATGATGAGCATTTTCGAATATTTTAAACTATTCGAATTGTTTTTATACAACCGAATAGTGTGTTTTTAGCATAAACTATTAAAGAGTTTTTAAAACTATTCAAATAAACTATCGAATAGTATTAAAAAATATTCGAATGGGCTAGCGAATGGTTTCAAAAAATATTTGATTAGTTCTATCTAAAATTTTTATTAAGTACATTTAATTATAATAAGAAGATAATTAACGAATACTTAAAATAAAATATTATCTAATTCATAATAGTAAAAAGTACCATTTTACTATTATTTGAGAATTTATAACATTTTAAAAAATGAACTGGGATGAGTCGCAGGTATATATTAGGGTGGCACTTATTTTATTAACTTTGATTGATCGATCTCCATACCCACCAATTTTGTTTTTTATTATATGAAAGTTATTTATGTAAATTTTGGTTTTGATAACTTACCCCTTTCAAGTCCGAATCGGGGTTGAAATTTCGCTCAAAAAGGTAATTTTTCAGTTTTTGATTATTATTTTTAAAACTAACACACTTAGCATAACATAATGTATAGAATATAAATTATTATAAAATTTTATTCTAAAATGGTATTTACAAAAATTTTCTGAAATTATTTTTACTTGCTCAAAAAAATAAAATAAAAAATAATTTGCTAAAATTCCTTTTTTTAATATAAATCATTCTTAATTTTCGAAATAATTATTTTATAAGAAAATGTTTCGTATAAAAAAATATGTAAAATTAAATTTTCTAAAATATTGGTCTTATGTAAAATTATAGTCAGATATATAGTTTTGCTGTTTTAATAACACTAACATTCTAAATAGGATTGTTTAAAACTGTTTATTCAGGGTACTATGGTTATAAATAGAAAACAATTAATAATAAAATAAATTAATGATGGGCATTTTCAAATATTTTAATATTTTAACTATTCAAATTGTGTTTATACCACCGAATATTTTATTTTTAGCATAAAATATCAAATATTTTTTTAACTATTCGAATAGTTTTTGAATGCCTATCGAATAGTTCGATAGTTACTATTCGATATTTCCCATCACCAATAAATACTTCTCTTTTAGATTCGTTGAAAAAATATTATTTACATTAAAATTGTTGATTTTATTTAAATTTAGAAATAAAAATTATAAAGAATATTATTCATAATATTTTTTGAGGATACATTTCATAGTAATTTTTTATACAGAATTTTTATAAGAAATTGAAATCATGTTAGTCGAATTGTTATTACTATATTATAAATTCCATTTCAATCGATGAAACGCAATTTAATAAAGACTACGATTAATCAAATTTGTATTGTGTCAATATGCTCATTAATCATTTAAATCTCGTAAATGACTGACTTTATTTATTTAATGATCAATTGTTAAATAATTTTATTTTAAGACAATTTAAATTACATTTTATTAGAATCGTGATAAAAAAAAATATTTTTTTAAAACTTTTATTATTTTCATTTTAAATCAATTTGTCTTACTATAACTATTTTTAACTCTCTATGACAAAAAATTTAATAAAAAAAAAACTAAAAAGTAGACTTAAAACGCTGTTGGAGATAAGTACTATTTTCCGCACAGTGATTCTCAAAAATAGTTGTAACGTTCAAAGTAATACTTAGAAAATAAAAAATCGAACTAAATTACAACAATAATAATTAAAAAATTCAATGGGTATTAGCAATCGTGAGAATCTGACCAACGTTGAAATCTATTCGTTTGTCGTTTCCCTTTGCATTTCAGGAACAATGTGATTGTAATTAAGTTTATTGGTTCATCATTAACGTTAGAAATGACCGATAACATTAAATTATTGAATCGCCCCGTAATTATTCAATGAAATGGTTTTCTTAACATATGTTTTTAGAGAAAGTTTTAGAGCATTTTGAGTTATAAGCCTATCTAATTTGTTACATCTTTGCTATTTAAAATATAAACTTACATAACATTAACGTAGGTAAAATTCAATAAAGGAAAATACTTTCTAAGAATTTTCTAGCTTTACTCGGTCTAAATAAGACGAATTTCTTGAGTGAAGTACCGAACAAAATATATTTGCCATTTCATCTGTAAATAACCAAAGCATATCATTTTGTAGATTAAATTTTAATATAAAAAATATTAATAACGATGTATGAATATTGTACTTTAGAGGTAAAAGTTTTGTGAAAAAATCAACTTGATGATGATACATAAAATATTAATTAAAGATGAAAAATATCCAATACATTTCGTACAAAACTTGCCACACAATAATATTATTGGTAATAGAATACAGTCGTTCTATATCACGTGTTTTCCGGTGAAGCTTATACCAACAATCGGTTCCTATTACATTATATGTTATTATTGTAAATCCCATCGGCACCGGACTTGTCCACGCTACTATGACTAATCAGGGCAGTCTCCGGTCGACCGAATCGCCCAGGCGATGTTTTTTCCCGTAACAGCTGACTTTAACTACATAAAGGTGGACGAACCTGCATGCTCGTTAAATGATTTTTTGTTTCCCGTACGGTCATCGTACCTGATGCTGCTACTGTTTTTGGATTATTTTCTACGAATCCCATTTATTAGGCTGGATAGAGTGTTTTAATTCGTGTATTTTTGTCGTAGCGGATTTGTGAGAAGTGACTGTTGTGGTTATAAAAAATTGTGTACAACAATTGGATAGAAGTATTCACGTCTATATATAAATAATAAGAATAAAAAAACAGACTGTTCTATGGCGCCGAATGTGTATTTAATTTGTAAAACCGCAACTGGCTTGTAGTAATTTGATTGTCAACTTAATAGATTAGTAATTGTATACACTTTAGATAGTGGCTCAATAAAATAAATAAAAAGCTCATAATAATTTCGATATTCTTTTGTTCAGTCTAATTCTTCATAAATCATTGTTAAATTATATTTATTGACTATTTCACGCTTTTTTCTCGATGAAATATTATGACCAACGGTTTTTACATGTACAAAGTTTAATTTTTTTACGAACTAATTTATTTTTTGTACATCTTGTTTATAACAAGAACGACATAACTAAAAAAACAATTCTATTTTTAATTCACTGAACGTCGTGTTAATGAATACAACATTTTTGTTACATGTTTTTTTATAAAATCATGTTTTTTGAGTTGATTGATGATGATCGTGACCAAACAACCGATATTTACGATTAGAAAACTTGCTGTGTTTACTTAAGAATTGTGCTATCCAATGTGCTTAAGTAGTATCTTAAATTTTTTTTTATCTTGCATTACACGTGCCATCTATCTTCTGTCATTTGTATGAGTAACTGCATATATGTATCTTTATATTGCTATAAAAGAAACGCAATCATACTAAAGTAATAATATGTGTACCGTGAATTCTCAAGTAAGCGGTTACCATCGCCACGTCCGGCTTCCGGTAAAATATTAAGTTCATCTCGTTATCATGGTTCCAATGTTACTTTGTGAATTAAGTGAAGGTCATTTTGTAATTACAGTGAATCACTTAAGCGAATTGCTTAGATCAATGATCTTGGCAAGTTATAAAAGAATTGTACGACATGTGCGCACCAAAAAGAGTTATAATTTAATGACTGTTATAATTACTGGTGATAATGTAAAGCGATTACCGTGAAAATAATTAAACGTCAATGAGCAACAATTGATGTTTCTTTTGATGGTTTCTAATGATCGTCATTCTTCTTTGGTATATCTAAATAATACCGAAAGAGCATAATAAGTATAGACTAAATAGCTCAAAGCGACAGCGGCTATAGAAAAATAATAATTAATAACTACCTAACCTGAAAAATATCACTCAATTATATTGTAGGGTAATTGACATTCGTTGTGCTATTATTTTAATGTTGTAACTAAATTCGATGAGAAGTAAATATCTGAAATCAAATAGTAATCGAACGACTATATACAGTTGATAGGGTTGTATCTTACAATGACTATCACACTAATTACGCGTATACTACATAAAAATTAAACTAAGATACTTAAATTATTCAACAAAATATTTTAGGTGCTAAAAAATACTTCGGAATTTTCACTCGAAATTTAACTTTTGAGGTCTTTTTGACGTAACTTATATAAAATAAAATTCATCAAGTCATATTATAACCTTCAAAGAGTCAACAGTCACTGTAGTTTGGTAGATACCATCAATAGCAATTGCAACGTACTATTATGTTAAGTGTTTGTCTAATTATTCTTCGTTGGTCTTTTAATGTCCTCGTAGTCAGAACTGTTATGTACATTCACTTAACTATCTCTATCTGGGTCGAAGAACAATATTCCAAAACTAATGTGTTGTGTGCATTTGATTAATAGTTGGCAAAGATAATAATTTTCCACCTACTATCTAAGACGTTATGCAACATTTAAACATTACGAGTAATTGTTATTTGGAAATTCAATAAAGTGCTTTATACTAGAATTTTATTTAAAACTCATCTATATAGTGTTAAGGCGGAGAGTGAAACAAATTAAACAGATTCTTAAGATACAATATTTCAATAGGCTCTATGATCTACCTTTATTACATGTAAAAATGTAGTACAAATTTTGGTGGTTAGCTTAATTTGTAGCTAACGCTTGTCACAAGTAATACGTCCAAAAATCAATAAATTTAAAATAATTATATGTAAGAGATCTTGTACATTTTTGTTCATATCGGCATAGTTATTAACAAATAATTTTCATAAAATAACGTTGATTAATTTTGAATGTGCTTTAAAAAATTAACTTTAGTAATATAATACAATTTGACCCCTTGTTGCTAAAATTATTAATTACTCAAAAAATATTTTATTCGAAAGGCCACAAAAAATACTAATATACCGCGTATACATATTTCGGGAACGATGTTACCGTAATCAGCTCTAAACACATACTAGTATTTGTGTCAAATATTGTTGAATATTTTTTTAGTGTAAATTAATATTTTAAATATATTTTTAACTCTAGATTAAATTTAATAGCTAATGGAATCAAACTATGGTTTAATACATACATGCAGATTATTTATTTGAAATTAAACAACAAAATATTACATTTTTTAAGCTGTACTTTTTTTAAGTATATTTGGCACGAGTCCAAAATCAAACTCGTTTGAATCATTGATTTGAACTTTTTCTTCCTCAGAATATTTTCTCATTTCGTGTATTGAATGTGAACATTTTCACCCTCGGTAAGTTTTTACCACGAATATTTGTTTAGCAAAAATGATTCACTCTCCCCAGTATAGTCTAGGCAGACTTACGGATATTTCTATTTGGGAAAGAGAGGTATCACGGTGCGCTGTGTAGGGAAAAATACAGGGTATTTGAACATATAGTATAGAGTTGTAGGAACGGGGGGAGAGAAGACTTCTAGCAATCTCTTCGTCGACCTTAGGGTGAAACGTACAGTATGTGGGTGGGTTATTATTTCGCTATACTGAAGGGTATCAATGTAATAAAACGCTTTTCTTCTTTTCTTTATGAAAAAGTAAAATAAATAATGTGCTCGAATTTTTTTATAATTGGACAAAGTTTACAGAACCTTCGTGACCTTTTAAATTACAGGCGAGCGAACATTTTATGTTTTAAGAAGTCAACAAAAATCATCGAGCTGTAAAAACTTTGCTAACAACATTTCCAAGGACGACTTTACTCTATTTTAAGATTTTTCAACTTGCTATCATTTTTTATAATCATTATCAATTATTTTTAAATTTAACTAATATGCAATAACAAAACTATATTATAGTTTTTTATCTATGCTATTTTATCCGTTTTATAGAATGGTATCAATTTTTTTCTAAAATATGTAATCATAAATAAAAATATATTTATTAATCTCATTCTGACAAATGTTTACTTATAATATAATATTGTAAGTAAAAAATAGTATTATATAGGTATACAAACTAATGAAATAAATTCAATATGAACTGTGTGCTATTTAAAAAATATTCCTCTATATTTGTAGTTGAATCGTCGCTCCAGAGTCTGAACACTATAATTACTATCTCTCTCCAGAAAATGTTGAACTTTATTTTTTTACAGTGTATACCTGTCTATCGTATATTCTGTGGCAGTTGGTCATACACAGCAGATATGTGACCACCACGGGCGCAATGCTACATACAATATGTACCCAGCGATAACCATCGCGAGGAATAATTGACGTGGGAAAACGTCATTATTACTACCATTACTATAGTCCATTCTATACGTCTGGTCATTTTTTTTATCATCATTAATATTATGATCTAAAGAATAGACTTAAAACCCACACCGTTGTCATTTCTTAGTAATGTATAGACACAGATGAATATAATTTTGAAAAATTCAATTTGTTCTAGCGAGTAATAGGAAATTGCATTCATTTTTTATACTTTAAATAATTAATAAATTTATACAAATATATTTAATTGTAATGATGAAAACTTGATTAATATTACTATCTAGTGGATTTGTCGACTAAAAAACATGAAAATACTCTCATGTTCAAAAATTACTACTTATGCGTTCGTGAAATAAAAAAAAAACTGGCGTTTTTTATTATAGAAATAAGTTTATCTTGATTTATTTCATTTTTGGATATAATGGATTGTTCCTAAGAACAAAAATCGTAATCTTTTCTTTTATGCGTACTAAAATAATTCGACCACAGGAAGTACATTATGATGGGTAGATTTTAATCCAATTCAAGTTTTCATCGTTGTTATTTATTTTCTATAGTTGAAAATCGCTACCGCCGGCAGTCATTATAATAACACACATAATATAATAGACTCGAGTCCTCGTGCAACACATAATGATTTGTATTCCCTAAATGCAGACAGATGGCATAGAAAGAGTCCATTGGAATATCAAACACATTTAACACTCCACATTGAGCGTATATAAATCAGTTCCCCAATATGCCGAATTTAAGGTCCAAAAATGTATAGATTCTTTATACTCGAACAAAATCTTTAAACTAGTATTGATAATATAATGAATTTATAGGTAAAATAATAAACTGTCCTTTTATCCCTTTGTGGTCTAATGGCCTTGTACATTTCCTATCTTATTGCGATTTTACAAATGCGAGTACAATAAATAAGGTGTGTCGTATTAACGTGTTCCTTTCTTTTTGTTTGACACCTCAAAGTTACTTTTTGCATGACACATCTCTAATGCAACTACAATAAATGAGTTACAACAAAGCCAACGACAATTATTAAACATTGCGCTTCTGTGAACTGTAATGCGTAATCATTTTATTTTAATTGTTGTATTTGTTGGAATTAGATTCAACACGGTCATTAAACGGAAATGGTTATTTTGCGGGGTGTGTCTTATGTGAATAGCATTCGTGTTTAGCAAACTATGACTGGCGTTAGGTTATTTTTATTGTGTTACATTATGTTCGTCCTGTTTCCGCATGAATTTCGCCATATTTTTCCATACGCTCGCACTCCCCTATAGTGCAGGCGCGTGCTACTCACCTCGTACGACTTCCGGTGGTCTATCTATCGCACTCTTTCATGGGCTCAATCTTTGTTTTCTTTACGTTCACGTGAATTCCCTACTGAATACGTCTACGTTGCGCGACAGTACGGCACAAAAATACTTTCATTTCTATAAAGGGTCTGTTCCCAATATCGCTCTCATCCACCCTCGTACAGTACTTTTTTCATCTTTTAATTTTTGCTCGTCTCCGTGGAAGGTACATGCGTAAAATGGGGTGGTGGCTAATAGTAGGGCCGACAGATGACCTACCATTCATGGTAACCACCGCCAGACCATATTTATATATACGTTAGAAAACTTTTAAAGAAGTGGATAGTGTTTTTACACCGGTGCGAGCATTCGAATCAATACGCCGGTACAGGGGGCGCATGATCGAGACCGCCGCCGTGCCGGCGTCCCTTTCGCACACCTTCTCCGGTTTTTCCCAGCTCTTATTTCGCTTGCAAAGTTCCATGTACGTTTACTATTTACGTCACTGCATCGTAATACTACTTCCTCCTTACAATTCCTGTGCGTGTGTCATGTGCTTGTTTCTCTTTTTATGCACATTTTATTTGTACTCAGTTTTGGCTGGCTGGAAAATACTAATCATTATTTGAGACGAATTTAAATGCTTTTAGTTCACAACATTTTTTTGGAGCGTAATTCTTAATTTGGCTCGAGTAATTAGAATACACCGAATGTTGCCGTTTATTCATTAATTCATATATTAATGTCATATTATGACACTTGTTTCGTGGAATTTCTAAAAACTTGCATTGTTTATGTTTCATTTAAGTGTATTCCTAATTATAAAAAAAAAAAAAATTTGTGTAAATTCTTTCATATAACTATTATCACTTAACGATAAACCAATGGCGTGGCCAAGGAAGGGCTAAAGTGACTAAAACCCCCGTTGGACAATTATTACAATTAACAATATATGACTTGGGCATTAGTAGGAAGAGTATTTAACAAGCCAAAAAAAAAAAGAAGATTTTTAGTCCCCCAAAGAAAATCTCGGCTTCGCATTTGCTATAAACCAAAATTGGAATGTCTAAATTCTACTTACTTTTATTTACAATAACAAAAAATATATTAAGATGTTCTTTAAGAAAATTTGGATTTCAATGATAGTTTTTTTTTTATATATATAAATTTGTCACACTAAACAATATTATATTATTGTTACTCAGAGATAATTTTGGATAGAAATTATGTTGAATACAAAAATATTTTTATATAATTACAATAATTTTATTATTATATCTTAGTGGTATTAAGCACCTTTTCCATCCTATTGGATTATTGAGTTTTTTTTAATATATGAATCACATAATTCATAAATCACTTATTTTGGACTGCATTAACTTAATCTAGCGCATATAAACGCACCTGATGAGTGACTATATTTTTCATGAAATAATAACATTCTTTACTGTCGTTGGCATAATTGAATAATTTAGAATAATCCAATGTACTTATTAAATAAATAATGTTTAAAAAGTATTCATGATTGACTGTTATCCTTATCATGTTATGGGGTGGTCATTAACGATAAAATAATATTGCTTTGGCTGAGAATTAATTGACAAATTGAGAATGATATGAATGTAAGGTGCCTATATGGCTACGTCTATACGCAGTGTATGGATCCGCGGCGTGTTCATAGTTATGTAGAAGGCTTTGTGCACCTACAGGCTGTCAGGTGATCCATGGGAAAATCGTAAGGTTTGCCTTGGGGCACTGGACAACCACGTCCTAGAAATCCTCTCTCTTTATTTCTTGTACTCAAACAAACACACGAGTTATGGTCTCTCGTTAAAACGTACAGGTTGCTCGTTGTATAAACATTATAACACTTACATAAATATTCATACTTCTTAATAATTCTATTCGTAAAAGTGTTATAAAAATTATTACTTTAAATACTCACTTCGGTATCAACGTTTTATATAAAGTATACTACACACACGACGGTTTTTTTTATTTGCCTCATAAGAAAGAAGGGCGTACACTAAATTACCCTTTTTCGGAAGTTAGCCAAAACTAAGTAAAATATTCAGTTTTCAAAAAAAAAAAAATATTTCTAAAAAATTTTTTACCAAAAAAAGCTTTTGGTGTTTTAAGATATTCGCCCATTTTAATAGAGCACCGTTAAAGTATAGAGTTACCACATTGATTTATACTTAAAAAATAATTGTTTGAATAATAAATTCCAGAATAGCGTTAGGGTCTGACGAAACTCATTATTAGTGCGTTTTTAATGTTTGCCGATATTATTTGGGATTTGAAAAAATATTGCAAAAAAAAAAGTATAAAGTAATGTAAAATGAGCCTACAGAACATACACTTGTATGACTATAACACACTTAGTAAAACTGGTATGAATTAGAATTATGAAATTTCTTTTTTCTTTATGTCTATGGTTTGGAGTTTTATGGCTGAATTGCAGTAGAATTGGTGTCGGATATCAAAAAGTCTGCAGAGTGCAAACGTTATTGTTCAAGGCTATTGCATTTCTTTACATGCTCTTCCCTTATGTATTCTTCTAAAACCTCTTCAAATATTGTACACACATATATCTATTTACAATATTAAGTTGAACGAAAATTGGAAAACCAATATTTTATGTGTAATAATTGTTGATCAATATATTATAGTGACAAGTTAAAAAAACGATTAGTATTGTATTGCATTTCATACAATTTGTGATTGAAAAAATGAAGTAGTCATTGTACGTACCCAAATAATTTTATAGATACAAAGTGGACTTGTATCATATTCTTTTCATTAAATATTTTTTCTTTATTATATTAATTTAGAAAATTCATAGTATTTTACTTAAAATGTTATGTTAAAACAAAAAAACAAAAATGTGACGTATAAATTATTTTATAGTGTTGATTATTTGCGTACCCAAAAGATACACAATAGCTACCCTTTAGTTATTGATTTCGTTTAAACTTACTATTTGAGTTTAAAAAAAAATTTTTTAGTAAACGATTATTTCGATTTTTGTCCCCATTAAAAAAATCTTGAATATGCTGCTGGTATTTACTTTATTATTATTCAGTCTAATTATTAACTCATTCGAAATTTAATTTAATGATGCAGGTTGTTAAAGAAAGGCCTGTATCATTAAATAAATTCTAGTTATGCAATACAATATTGTCTTAAAATACAAGCCTTGAAAATTTTACTTTACGTCAGATGAGGATACCTTTTCCTGTTAAATTTATAAATGTATTAAAAAATATTATATGTAAGGATATATTATCGTTAAGGAAATATCGTAATGCATTTAAGGCTTATGTGTAATCCCAAACCTTCCGATATTTTATTGATGTATTCCGATGCACATGTGTGTAATGTGGTGATGATGTATGACGTGATTAAGTGACATTATACTGGTAAACCTTTGTGGATATTGTTATTGTTGGTATATCCTACATACAGAAAATTCCGTCTGCTCCCTATTTTATTAATGTCTTTTCTAAAAATAAAACTTCACATAACTCTTTCGTCAGAATGTGAATATTTCGAAATCGTATAGCATAAAAGTCGTTTTTTATTTCATTTAAATCATGATTTAAATGAAATAAAAAACGACTTTTAATACAACGTGTATCTGTAATAGTTATTGAAAAGAGTGCATAATTTCGATTACCTAGTTTGTATGAATAATAGAATTGCATTTAAACTATCAATGTATTTAACTTAAAATTTGTTAATTTATTGTAGGGCTTAATATTATTAAGGGATTTTTGACTTTAGTTGCAACAATTATGAATGTGTTAAAGCTTTCATGGAATGTTGTATTATTTGAAATGTTTATAAATGTATCCATGTCTTCAGTTTTGGGCTGACGTTTCGAACGCTTTGCAAAGTCCATCTTCGGAGCGATAGTTTGAGGTTTATTGTTTTAACTATACTGCTAGCTTGGCTTGTTTATGTGTTTGTTTTTATATCGATTGACAACTGATAACGCTGATGTTTATTATCTATTGTTGTTATTGTCGTGTTGTTGTTGACAACAACTGTTAATTTGTTGTTTTCCTTTGTATTTTGTATCTGTTATTGTTTACAGCATTTAACTTTATTTTTTCTACACCGGTAATTTTCTGATATGTTAAATATAGTTTTTTCATACATTAAGTTATTTCAATAAGTTATTCAATATATTGAACAAAAAAGCTCATTTTGGCAAATGAATGCACAAAGAAGTAATAGAAATCGAAAGATATACATACAATTACAATAGAGAAAATGGATAGAAATTTAGAAAGACTTGGTTGTTTATCGTACATCAGACAAAAAGAAAATCAATAAACAACAAAGAAAATAATTTAATGTATGAAAAAACTATATTCAACTTATCAGAATATTACCGGTGCAAAAAAGGTGAAGCTAAATGCCAAAAATGCCGTAAACAACAACAGATACAAAAAATGGACGAAAACAACAAATTAATAGTTGTTATCAACAACAACGCGACAAAAACAACAACAGATAATAAACATCAACGTTATCAATTATCAACTGATATAACATATCGTAAACAAGCTAAACCGACAGTATAGTTACAACATCGAACCTGTGACCATCGCTCTGAAGATGGACTCTGCAACGATTTTGAAACGTCAGACCATAACTGTAGACATAGATAGATTTAAAATAATTATAGAAATTATTTGAGCTGAATCAAATCCAACGATTATATACCATTCATTATTATATGTATTCAATTATAGTTTTGCTTTTTACGCACTACTGACTATTTAAATGTGTTTTATTTACCCATAAGTTCATTTATAGATATATTCTAATTTTGATGTGGTTTTGTACAATACGTTAACGTTATACATACATTTTTTAAAGTCATTTACTATTGTTAAAGTCTCTGCGTTACCAGTTAGATAGCGTTACACCTAGCGAATTACTTTCAATCGATGCATCAGCCACTGTGATGATAATTATGTGGCAGTGTTCGCACTTGTAGCTGTACAGTTGAACGAAGCCGTTTCCAAATGTTATATACATTCACACACGTATACTTATGTCTGTATTCAAAGAGTGATTGTATATAAAAAATTAAACCGAAGTCGAATCTCAAAACGAAGAGATGGAGAGGAAAACTCGTGCCGTAACGATTACTCGTCACATTCCATTGACACGCGTTCTGCTCGAGACCACGTGAAAATTGCTCCTGGCCTTCTTCCTTCACTCCTATTTACTAGTACACATACTCACAAAATTATTATCTATACATGCAGTTGTACCGATCCACCCACATTTGGGCGATGCTGTAGTAGCCGTACCGTGTTTTTGTTGGGATTAAATTTTCTTTTAGGAGAACACGTGTACTAAAAGTTTTGCTAATTTGATTTATCCAAAATCCCTTTGCGGATATTTTGGTTGAGCTGACTTCATTTGAATTATGTTAATTGACTGCAATGTAGTCTTATCGTCGTTTTATTCAAAATAAAACGGGCTTTCAGTTTATTGTTTTTCAAAACACATTTTTACTAAAAAAATGAAATGCTCAAATTTTTTACGTGTGCATTCCTAAATATTATTATTATAACTAAAAGGGAAAAAACATATTTATATTCTTTAAATTTGAATTTCCGTAATAAAACTATTATAACTTTTGAATAACTCGGTTGGTGTTATATTAACACCAAAGAGAGTGGAAATAATTTTTTTCAGTGCATTTAACTCTTGCAATACAGTTACTCATTACAAACTTTTTTTATAATTATATACTGTAATATGTATATTATTTAGATACATAAGTTATCTTCGTGTAAAATATAATTCCATATAGTTAAATTTATATGTTTAAATTACAATCTAACCATTAACGTCTAAAAATCAATTTGATTGTTTTCCTTAATATTTATGATAGAAGTAATGTAACCATGTAAATAATTATGTTTTATCTTTTAATGACTTAAATAAAAAAGCTACTTCATATCATGTCTATTGTAATATATATAAGAATATATATATATAAGAAAATTATTGAGAACTTCTTTGAAATTTATTGTGCAGTTTCGCTTAGAATTAACTACAATTTTTATTCTTTGTAATGCATACATTTTTCTTTTATAGTATTATTAAAATAAATTAAACACTTATAAAATATTTGTTTCTATATAAATTATAATTAAAAATTTCCTAATATGACAGACCATATCAAAATAATCATTTAAAAAATAAAATACACATTTTTCCTGTATTGTTATGTTTTTATTGACAGACTTTTTCTCTCATGATCTCACTTTTTTAGCGTTTCTTTTTAATTATAATGAAATTTATATAGTGATTAGCATGTGTTCGTTATAATATAAATGTATATTAACATAAGTATATATATATATATATATTTTTTTTTTTATGAATAAATATATGTCAACTGTTCATTAGTTTATTCGTTAACTTTTAGTAATATTTTTATATAAAGATCAGTAGCTTGAGATTTAAATAAACAGGAAGTCGTTCTTGAAGTAAAACAGAACACTTATAAACAGAGGCATGTGGTATATTGTTTTAATTCAAAAGGAACTCATCTCCAATTTATGATTTTCAAAAATGTAATATAATCTATCTTGTTAAAACTTATTGTAACCAAGTATTTTTATAAATTTCAAGTTGGTCTGGTTTATATCATTATGGATTTTGTGAGAAAACATTGGACGAGGTCCATTTAGTTGTATTAATTAAAAAATTTTCTTATGCTTTTATTAAGATCCACATGTGATATATACAATCTAAAAATGAGTTGAAAATTGTACTTAGTAGTATAAAAAGAGAAAAACTTCTATTAATAATGTATACTATGAGATTATATAAAACCACATATGATGCATATGTGGTTAATCCACGCTAATGTTGTTTTATGCGTTCTATATCATTTCTAAATTATTACAGATACATATTTCTTGATAGGCGATCAATTTTATCGAACAGAATTAAACACAGGTCCTAAGAAGTAATACGTGAAACATGATAATTACATGAGATTAAAATTTTAAGATATATTTTAAGAAACAAACGATGATGACAAAAATTAAAATTTACACTCCTTAATATATTATCTATGTATTTTGCAATGAATTCATTTTCATTTTCATTGAAAATGTTTCATAAATTATACATATCTTTTAAAACATTTTATGGTAATAAATCTGTTTTTGATTATGCAGTGTTAGTTTTCTGCCCGTACAAATTTATTCAAGTTAATATTATTTTCAAAGGTATGTTTGGCATTTTTTGATATCTGACTGAATGAAATCTTTAAAAATGTTTTGCTTTTTATTACCATGTTTTAATATAAACGTGGCTAACTTTTACAGTTCTCAGTAAACCTAATTTTGACGTAAAATGTGCAATCGAATGTCATAAAAGCCAAATTGTTCCAAAAATAAGACACCAACTATATGCGTACGTGCTAAGTAATGACATGGCGAAGCCATCTAAATCACTAAGTATTACATGGTCCAGTGAAAAATGGGTGGGCTGTGGTGGTGAATTATTCAGTGTTAAATTTTCCTTGTTTCTTGTCAACTCTTGTCAGAAGAAATATACACCATTATGACAATCATCACGTATTAAACATAAAAAATATAATACGACATTGTCTTTGAAGGCTTCTCTAAGTCCAAATAACAAAACTTCTCTTGTTATTTAATTCATTGCAGTGCATAAAGAAATGAAATATATGTGAAGGTAGATGCGTATAATTTTAATAGATAATGATTGTGTATTTGTACACAAAAATAAACAATTACTAAAATTAGCACCCTA
The DNA here is from genome assembly GCF_025091365.1 of Daktulosphaira vitifoliae. Classification (NCBI taxonomy): domain Eukaryota; kingdom Metazoa; phylum Arthropoda; class Insecta; order Hemiptera; family Phylloxeridae; genus Daktulosphaira; species Daktulosphaira vitifoliae. The sequence continues at coordinate 20,810,186 of NW_026099573.1, forward strand.
TTATTGAATTGTTAAAAAAATACAATATTTGGTTTTGTTAAATATTACGAAAAAAAGCCCTATGTAATTTGCTTCTACCTTAGTATTGAAATGAAATCAATGTGATTGTAAGGTTTAAACAACGTAGGATTATTTTGAATTGCTTAACTCGATTAAGTGTTAAGTTTATTAAATAGTTTTATCATTAATTTAGACAAAGACTTGGTCTTTTTCCACTAAATATATGTTTAATAGATGATTAGTTTTGTCACGAGGGTTGAAACGAATATAAATGATGAACGTCATGACGATACTGACCGATGACTATCAGTATGTGCCGAGTACATTATAACAATAGTAAACTATTATTTTAGACAAGATCACTCTTTATTGGTTTTATGTGGGTGTATAACAACCACGAACAATTTTCGTTTAGCTATCTATTGTATAAACCTATCCTATTAATAATGTAACACTTTAAAACTCCCGTTGTATTTTAAATATTAATGTATACTAACATAATTTTTTTCTTTTTCATGTTAATTCCTCAAGGAGTCAAATGTAAGTATATCTAAAAATCGAAAATAATGATTTAAAAAACAGTAGTTTTTACTAATTTATTCTTGTAGTCGTTATTAGTTTTGTTGTTATCGATTTGTTCGGCTTTGTGTGTGCGCGTAGAACGTTATTGTAAAATATATTTGTATTACAGTATTGTTAGTATATGCATGTATAGATGTAGTGTAAACGATTGTAATGCCGCTTTTATTCAATTTGTTTTCAGTCATTTTGTGTACAAAAAAGATAATAATACGTTATTGTTATGATTTGTCTTAAAGCTTACTCGGTAAAATACTTTTAATGTCGGTTATTTGACTGGTTAATGTACCAAAGGTGTCAAACATTATTACAAACAAATAATCTGCTAGTTGATTTGTGTAAATCAAATGATATAATATAAAAAAATCATAATTAAAATTGCTAGTTTAATTTTGTAATTCGTGAAGGATAAATTATTAGATCCTTTCTTTACATTATTTTGCAAAGTATTCGCGTTTTCTGAAATTTAAATTCTCGAAAATCTCGAAAATATTATATATGATTATATAATTATTATAGCTTATAAGATTGTTAAACATTTTTTTTTTTTTCATAAAAATTCCATCTAAAGAAATATACTCTAGGTCTCATTACCGCATATTATAAATATAAAATGAAATTCTCTTATTTCTTAGTGAGTTGTAGTGTGTACTTTAAACATTTATTATTTTTATTGTTAAAAAAATTCTTTTTTAAATGGAACTTATTCCTTTCTACGATTCATTTTTAAAATAAGAACTCATTATATATCCTTTTTTGTTAAAAAATTATCTAAATACTTACTATTATTTTATTAATATTATAAATATAGTTTATAATTATAGTATAGATTATATTTTTTGAGAGGTCCTGTGGTAGAATTAAGGCCCGACTATGAACCTGTGCTTTTAAGAAATAAGATTTTAGTATAAAAATGTATTTAATATTGTTGAAAAATTAATAAAAAAATAAATAAAAGTATACTATAGTATAATATACTACACTAGTAGTATAGTAGTAGAATATTAAAATTATAAAATGTTGATAACATAATGGGAGACATAATACAGATATATAATTAGGGTTGTCAGACTTCAATACAAAAAATATTAATAGAAAATTAATTTTTATTTATAACACCTAGATACAAGGAAAACATTTTTAGAAACATTAAAATTTAAAGGAACTGTTTATATCGTTCATGTTCATTAATTTTAAAAGGAACCACTTTCTAGCTTTGTGCCTACAAAAACATTGTGTTATAATTTTTCATTATAAAGTGCTAACTTAATCTTTTTAAAATTAAATTTCATATACATCAACTAATAAATAAATATATTTTTAATATTTAAAAAACATGTTTAAAATTTGACTATTAAAATAAATAAAATAACAGATATTATTAGAATTATTTAATCAAATATAATTTATTAAAAAAAAAAAAATTATACTTTTCGCATGCATTGGATTTTTTTAGAGTTTAATAAAATAATTAAATTCAATTAAAACTGTCAGTATGTGTTTAGCGTTGATAATGGTAACATTATTTCCGAAATATATATCCGCGACTTTTCAGTAATTTTTTTGTGGTTTTTGAGTTTAATATTTCTTAGTTATTTAAATTAATAATATTTTTAGTTTTAATTTTATTTAATTAATTATCCACAAGTGATCAATTCTTATTATATTTAATAAAATAATACATTTTTGCGATATGGTGAAAGTAAAAGAGTTATTTTTATAAATTATATTTTAAGTTCGCAAAATATCTTGAAATTTTGCATACAATAATACATAAAAGATTTCTTATATAAAAATTTAAAGAACATACATATTAAGGTTTTGATATTTTTTTACTCATTACATTTTTGGCAATAAATTTTTTCAAAAACATTTTCTGGCTACTTCAGTGTTCACACTTTTCTAATCATTAACTTAAATTTCCCTTAATTATTTGCTCCAAGCGAAATGCTCTTAAATTAACAGTGTAACTATCCTTTCTCAAAGATTTGTGTAAATTATACTTAAATGTAATATTAAACACGATGATTAAAAATGTTTCAAACAAATTCTTTGTAAAAGTTCTACTTATAATATTCCTCCTTCATTGTGAGACATTGATATATTCTGCAGTGTGTGACACAAATTATAGCGGATCATATATTAACAACTTTTTCACCGTGTTCCACGTTTCTAATATTACAAAATATTTAGCCCCCTAAGGGTCTATACATTTATTAGTAGCGAAAGGTAATATAACGTCATAAAAAATGTGTGTTTTGTTTCAATGAAATTCCAAAAGATATAATAATAAAGAATTTTAATATTTAATACTGTTATAAATATTTCTATTTGCCCCAAGCCAATGCACACGAATTGTGATTTATGTGCTTGAATCGACCTGATTTCTACCACTGATGTGTAGGTTCATCAGAAATATATACACATTTATAATAATAATAGGTACTGAATTTCATCGCTTGGTTTTTTTTTTATTGACTCAGTTACAATTCTACTTTATAAACTATAAAAATTAGGCATTCTTATTTTAATAAAAACCGGAATGAACACTATACTATGCATAAAGTAGGCGTTATTATTGAAGTTAAAGTATAATATAAAGTAAAATAACCTTTTCTAGTTCTAAATTACGAGTTTATGGGTTCATCATAGACATTCATTCATATTTCGTAGCTTTAAATCAAGCAGCATGTCATATTATTTTGTTCTATTTTTTAAATATAATTATGTGGGATGCAAATCCTATGACTTATTCATAAAAAAAAAAAATAGACATTATTTAAATTTTTTACTTTAATTATTATTCTTTAGATTGTTTAATAACTTTCGTTTTTGATAATCATGATATTCTATTGTGATGAAATATTTTGCATTGGATAAATTACTTACAATCACATCGTGATCATATTTTACGTGCGGTAAATTTTCATTGATCTTTATGCAATAAAAAATTATAGCAATTAGTAGAAAAATAAATCTTATGAATTTTCAAAGAGTTTTTTTTTCTATTTTTACAATTGATGGACATTTTAATTTTGCGCTGTTTAGAAATTAATTATACTTTTGAGGCTTAATTTTTAAAAAAAAAATGTTCATAATTTTAAGTAGTAGATACTTTTTATTTTTATTTTTATTTTGTATCATGTTTCCAATCGTAATTATTTAGCGACAATGTTTGTAGTTATTATATAATCTTTAATAGTATAGTAAACTTGTATTAAATGTATTAATCAGCTGTATTATTTTCTAGACACCGATAATCAAAGGGTCATCATCCATGTAAAAGATGTTAATGATGAACCGCCGTATTTTATAAATCGTCCTCTACCAATGCAAGCTGTGGTTCAGCTAAATGCACCACCAAACACGCCTATATTTACGCTTCAAGCCAGAGATCCAGATACTGATCACAGCATTCATTATTTTATTGTACGCGATAGAAGTATGTAATCAACAGAAACTAATGATTTTTCATATGATTTACATATTTATAAGTATTTATTAATTAATCTTAATTATATTTGTTAAATAGCTGGTGGAAGGTTTGAAGTAGACGAACGATCTGGTGTAGTTAGGACCAGAGGAACAGATCCATTCCAGTTGGATATGGAGTATGTATTGTATGTTAAAGCTGAGGACCAAAATGGTCGAATGGATGAACGGCGTTTTCAATCTACTCCCGAAGAACGATTGTCAATTGTTGGTGGTAAACGGGCTCCACAATTTTACATGCAATCTTACGAAGCAGAAATTCCAGAAAACCAAAAAAAAGATTCTGAGTAAGTATATTAATTGAGAACCAAACACTAAATATTTCTTCTATTTTTAGCGTTTTATATACAATGATTTTGTTAGTTTAACCCAAATAGATATAATCATAAAATGTAAAGGTTTGTTGGTATGTTTGTTTATTATAATCAAGGAATGAACTTATCCTATTTTTTTAACTGTTCAATTTAAAAGTAAAAAATAAGTAAAATTTTTATTTTTACTAGTTAAAAGTTTGTTTCGTTCATTTATTTCAGTATTATATCAGTGAAAGCTAAATCATTTGCGGATCGAGAAATAAGGTACACACTCAAAGCTCAAGGACAAGGCGCTGGTACATTTAATATTGGACCAACTTCGGGAATCGTTAAACTAGCCAAAGAATTGGACTTTGAAGATCTTAGACAACCACATGTTTATTCTTTGATTGTCACTGCCACTGAAGACTCTGGAGGTTTTTCTACTTCAGTAGAGGTATATAATTATTAAATGAATCATACTTTAACTATTGAACCTTAGTAATTATTTAACATCTTGTCTTTTTTGAATATTAGTCATCTTTTTCTTTTTTTTCAAAAGACTAATTCTTGTCATATCCAGTTAACTATAGTTGAACTAGTGTTTTTCCTAGGAAATGGGAATAAGAGCAGTAGTTTTCCGTTGCTTTCTGTACTGTGGATAATAGTCAATGTCCTTTATTATTTTATGGACTATAGTTAGAGAGTTAATTGTTCTTAAATTAGAACCCAATAAAAAAAAAAAATTCTAAAAATATTGAGATCTTGTGATTTTCCTATTCTTAGAATATTGGATTTATATATTATAACAATACTAATATTTCAAAAGTATTATAAATTAATGAGAAGCCAAATTTAATGTGCATACTTTTTTCGATTATTTATCGTAAAATTTTATTAATTTCAATTGTATTTTAAACTGAGTTATTGTATTTACGAGGCTTTTATATTGATAAATATATATAATATATATTTTTTAAATAATTTTTAGCTTACTATTCGGGTGACTGATGTTAATGATAATGCACCAAAGTTTGAATTGCCTGATTATCAAGCGCACAATGTGGATGAGGATATTCCTCTAGGTACATCTATACTCAAAGTAAAGGCAATGGACGCAGATTCAGGAGAAAATGCTGAAATAGAATATCACGTTAGTGATGACCACTTTGCTGTTGACTCTTCCGGGATTGTTAATAATAACAAACAACTGGATGCCGATAACAACAATGCTTACTACGAATTTGTGCTGACTGCCAAAGACAAAGGTATGACCTTTGTAAAAGTGATTTAAAGTTTAAGAAAAAAACAATATTTGTTATAATTCTTGTTAGATAAAATTAAAATAACTATTCTTATTTCACTTTAAACGATTACTTCATTTTACATTAGATTACTATTGTTTTTTTGTTAATAGGTGAACCATCAAAAACAGGTACGGCAACCATCAGAATTTACACGAAAAACAAAAATGACGAAGAGCCAAAATTTTCACAACAAGTGTACACACCTAATGTTGACGAGAACGCAGGACCAAATACATTAGTCACTACAGTAGTGGCATCTGACAAAGATGGAGATAATGTGAGGTAATTTAACTTTGTGTTAATTACAACTTACCTTTCGCAATTATTATTCATAGAAGTTGTGCTTAAAAGTTTTTTTTTTTTAGTAGGATTGAGGTTATTGAGAAATAAAAAAGTAGTGCTAAAAATTATTTAATATAATTTTTTTATCTTTTTATCTTTATACTAAAAAGTATATTTTAAATTTGTTAACATTCGCGCAGATTCGGATTCGTTGGAAGTGGCACATCTTCTGGTCAGTTTGTAATTGAGGAAATTACTGGTGTCATACGACTCCATTCCAAGTCTATATCATTAGAACGAGACAAGTACGAATTGAATGTCACAGCTGTTGATGATGGTGCTTGTTGTGTTAATGGAGCCGCCACTATTCACACGAGTACTGCAGTTGTGGTGGTTTTTATTACTGACGTCAACGATAACAAGCCTGTATTTCGAGAATGTGCTAAATATAATCCTAAAGTAGAAGAAGGTGCTCCTAACGGAAGTCCTGTGCTTAAGGTGAGATATTAGTTTCATTTTAAATTATTGATATATAAATTTATTAAATGTAATTGTAAAAAATATTTGAAAAAAAATTTGATTTATACCAAAGGTGCACGCTACGGACGAAGATAAAGGAGTAAATGGACAAGTGAAATATTCTATTGTACAGCAGCCAAATCAAAAAGGAACTAAATTTACTGTTGACGAAGAAACCGGAGAAGTATCCACTAATAAGGTATTTAAATGATTTAAATAAATTTTATTTAAGGAGTAGAAATTTTGGATTTAATTTGTGTATGAACACTTTTTACACACAACCTAAAATAATTATTGTGTTAAAATTTAAATATTAATGAAAATTACTTTAATGTAAATTTTATTAATACATTTTTCAAAGTTCTTACCTCTATATAGAATCATTTTATTTTTTAAATTAAATTTTTTCCTCAGGTATTTGATAGAGAAGGTGACGATGGTAAGTTTGTTTCAGTCACCATTAAAGCAACTGATCAAGGCGATCCGTCACTAGAAGGTGTCTGTTCATTTACTGTCGAAATAACTGATGTTAACGATAATCCTCCGCTGTTTGACCGACAAGTAAGCAATAACATTATAAATTATTATTGTATAAAAAATAATGTTAATAATTATTATAATACTCGATATGTTTAAAATAAGTCGTAGGTTAATATGCACTATTTTTTTAAACTGAAATAGTTCTAGAATTAATTTTCTATAACACCTTGAAATGTTCTCTTATTTCTTAGAAATATGTAGAGAATGTAAAGCAAGATGCTAGTATTGGTACCAATATCCTAAGAGTTTCAGCATCTGATGAGGATGCGGACAATAATGGAGCAATTGTTTATACACTAAGTGCACCATATCCTGGTGATGATTTGGACTATTTTGAAATTCAACCAGAATCTGGCTGGATTGTATTGAAAAAACCACTTGATGTAAGTTTCTTATTCATTGTCATCAATAAAAATTACTAACAATTATAAATATTAACAAAATATGCAAGAAATTAAGCTGAATATAGAGTGAGTTTTCTCATTTGTTTTTATCTTCATTCAATAAATTTAATTATATTGATATTTATGATCATAAATTATTTCGAATAAATCTACATTCAGCTAATATAGAATAGTCTTAATTTAGATATGTTAGTCATATAGTTGAAATTATTGATTCAATTGAAATTAAAAAAAAATAAATATTTTTACTCAAATATTCAACTGTATATAAATAAATATATTTTAAATACAAAATAATATTTTTCTATTCTTTTTTATGCTGTTTACTTTTTAAAAACTATAGAAGCTTTATTAATCGTAGTAAATTTTCAATCATATACAGTTGAGTGTTATTGTGTAAATAAAGCCAAAAGCTTCTACTTATTTTACTTCCTATCACATTCTTTCTTTGTTAATTTGTGAAATGGCACAAGATTGAATAAAATATTTTAACATTAATTGCACTATCCTTAACATCATAGGCCAACACGGTATTTGAATTTATAAGCACACCATTGTTTTAATTTAATTTAATTTGCATTTTATGATTAATATCGCCTTAAAATTGTTTTGTTTTCGCCAAAAAAATATGTTTTACAATATGATAAATTATATATATATATGTATGCATATTGTACAACTATAATAGTCATTACGTATTGTAAGACTCATTTTTTTTAATCTCCATTAATTTTTTATTTTTTATACACTAAGGTAAAAATGAATACTTTTGAGTAAAAACATTGGCTAACATTTTACATGATGGTATTTTTGTGGAATTTTTACCAGTTTTATAACAGTGTTAAGAGGTTTTTGAATAAGTCAACTTTTATTTTTGAGACTTATTTCCTCTAAGCAGTTGTATGATATACAAATTAAATGTGACATTGATAAAATGTGTTGGGACAACCGTACATGGTCTGTGATATTTACGCAACTAACAAAATTTTTACTTAAAATTGTTATTGCGCTTTTAATTTTTATCAGGCTTCTCTCAACTATTTTTTTATTTTTTAATACATTTTTTTCAACATCTGACTTTCTTGTCAGCTTAGGCGTAGTGCTAATGTTATTCTATTACAGGTTTCATTTTTTTGAATTGCATTAGCTATAGTATTTTTTTTATGTGTAATTTTAAAGAGCCTGTAGAAATGTTGCAAACCAATTATTAAATTTTGTTAGAAATTTCTTACATTTTTAATTTTAACTTTTTTTTTTTGCAACATTTCAATTGAAATTTTATCATTTTTTTGTATCATTAAAAATATTCCATATTTTTGTGGTAGTTTGTTTTTAATAACTTTATTGGATATATTTTTTAAGTTTAAAAACTATAAAAACTAATTTTATAATATTTAAAATTTTTATTGGAATATTTTTATTGTCTTTGTTTATTATTATATTTTTTTGGTTAATTTATTTGGCTTTATTTTAATCCATTTTATGAATGTTGTATTTCTTTGACTATCGTAGCATGTAAATTTATTGAAGCATGTTTTTAGTTATTTACTACTTAGTTATAGAATTTTAATTAGTTTTTAACGTCAAAAAGTCTCCCCAATAAAAGGTGACAAAATTTAGATGCATTAAATTAAAACATTTAATAAACAAAATATCAATTTTAAATTGTAATATGGGTATTTTTAATGACAAAATCATAAATAAGATGCTATTTCATTTCATGTTTTTATATATTTTATTTTAATTTTTTTGTTATAAATATTAAAAAAAAATTCAAAGAAAAATTGATTTAACTATTTTTATTTTTTAATCACTGTTTGTACTATTAATGTTGTTGATCTGGTTATCCGCCTATGGATGATTTTTTTAAGACAATGGATTCTTGGAAACTATGTGCAAACGCGTAAAAAATCATATTATAATAACTAAAAAATGTTAGCATCCTCTCTTTAAATTAAAACGTATTTAAACCTTTATAGAAATATATACCGCTAAATTTGTTTAATTGATATGATTTTAATTTTTAAATCCTGTAATTGTTGGTAGTACTTTCATACTTATTCGCTTACTTATATTAATATACAGCCATTGCTAATTAATAATAAAATTTTGAATGCATAGTAAAGGAATGATTAGTTGTTTGTCAAAGTAAATTAATGACTTAGGTCACATTTCTGATTTAATTATTTTTTTAGTTTTGTCTATATTAAAAATAATTTACTGCTCTCATTTTATTTTTTGTTCATATAATTTTTTAATACTTTGTTTTGTCGAAATTTTGTATTTAACTTGGGGGCAATTATGTGTGTATACATGTAGCAAGAAAGGTATCGTCTACGTGTAAGAGCTTCGGATTGTGGTCAGCCACCGTCGTTTGCTGAGGTCGATATCGAGTTGGATGTAGTCGATCGGAACAATAAGCCTCCTCTTTGGGAACACAGCGTGTACGGTCCTACACACATCAAAGAAAATGTCACAATTGGTACCATTGTGATTTCGGTGAAAGCTAGGTTTGTATTCAGGCCCCTAAATTTCAATAATAGTTTTATTATATTTAAGTATGGCAAATAATGGTAAATAAAAATAATCACTATTGAAATTTAAAATGAAATTGAAAGTATTGATTTTGATCCTTAAAGCGCGTATAGGTGAATAATAATTATAGTGCTGTTTTTATATTTTGTGGTGTGATTATAAATGGCAAAACGGTTTTTGGTTAACAAACATACTATAATAATTAGTATTGTATGTACGTTTTGTAGCAAAATTGCTACAAATTTTTTTACACAGGTTTATTACAATATTTTTGTGTTTTTTTTTTCATCCCTTTGTCACCCCTTTCCGCATTTTAAACTGTAGCGCGAGACATACAAGCTGGAAGCAACCGCCCAAGACAAGGGTTACCCCCCTCTGTCTAGAAGCGTCGAAGTGCAAATCGACGTGGTGGATCGAGCCAACAACCCACCGGTTTGGGACCACGTCGTGTACGGGCCTATCTACATAAAAGAAAACAAGCCGGTTGGGGCTAAAGTGGTATCCGTTAAAGCCAGGTCGGTCAAAAAAAAATATTTTGTCCGCAAATACATATTTTTTTTAATAGATTATAAAATCTGTTTGCACGAAACTTTTAACATTATTATTATTTTTTATGGGTGTACACTTTTTGATTCAAATATCTTAGTATACTAAACTTTTAAAATGCATATATGGGTAATATATTTTTTTGTTTAATATAGAACATCAAAATGCATAATTTAAATTTGTGTTGTCGAGTGTGAGCTTAATAGAATTTTTAATACTATGTAAATTTTTACTTAATGGTAATTAAATTTTTTTTTTAATAGTACTGTTTTAGATATAGTATAAAATAATAGTAAGAGCAAAAAATAAATAAAAATATAAGAAATATTAAGGGATTCTTTTATAATTAATGATTTTTATTTTTTGGAAGTTTATTTTTCAATAGAATGCTATTGTTTTTTTATGAAAAAGTAAATAAAACTTAACGTTTCTTTAAGCGTATATTTATATTAATTTAAAATGTTGATAGTTAAAGTTATAAAATTTATTTTTTAATCAATAATCAGTTGTATAATAAAAAATAAAAATAATTGTAAACCTTTAAACAAATAATTGAATTCTATCACTATTTTTTATAGTGCAGATAAATAAACTTGATTAAATAGATATTTAAAATTTATATTAAATTTTCTTAGTTTTATAATTATATTATTATTATATAATCAGTAAATAATTAAAACTTGAATTTGAGCCTATTAAAATATGTTAATTTATAAATAGTGCATGAGAGTAAATATATATTTGCATGTCCGCACTAAGCATAGTGCACGTTGTCATCTATGTGCGGATTGTAAATAAAATAATTTTCAGTTATTCTTACTATTTTTTTAAATTAATATACAGGTGATTATTTTATTACGAATCGCTAAATTGGTCGCAAAATAAAAACAATATTGCTAATATTTTAATTGGTTTCTTTTAGTTCCATATTTATCTCAAATTATGAATCATTTTTTAAGTTTATCCCTTATACCTTATAAGGATTCAAACTTAATTTTTTAAATGGCAACATGCATAATTAACTAACTTATTAAGGATGAATTTAGAAAATTACTGGTAGATTACAATTTTTGGATCAGAATTTTGTAAATTATTAACACTTTTATGCCTTGGTAAGAGGAGTAATGCGACCTAAAAATATAGCGATAAAATTAGTATAACTCGTACCTCATCTCCAGCCATAACTTAAAATTGTTAATAATTTTTGAAATGCTGGTCCAATAATTGTTATCGATTGGTTTATTGCTTAATTAAATTTTTTCTATTTAATAAGCTAGTTAAATAAGTATGTAGCCATTTGAAAAAATTTAATTTGCACCCTTATAATGTATAATAGATGAACATAAAAAATAATTCATAATTGATAATTTAAGAAAAATATATCACTAAGAGAAATCAAAAGTAAAATTTTCAATATTATAATTATTTATCAATTAAATGGTCAGTCAATGATAAAAGAATCACCTTTTATTTGTGTTGATTTATTCATAAAGGTATTTTGATGCAAGGTAAATTATTTCTTCGACATTAAGCTAATTTTCTCATTAATTGTCTAGGTACTTCAATGATTCTCGTGATCACTATATAGTAATTGTTTAACTATGACTCCACACATTATCTTTAAAAGTATAGAATATATATATATATATGTATTTTTAGAATTACAATTTAAAGTTAATAGCCTTAATATTCTATATAATAAACCGTTGTTTAATTTTTCCTCTTACTTTTAGGCTGGTGTATAAATATATTTTTTTGAAAATTCGTTGATTTACCTATCTGTAATTCTTTTTGATTTTTAGACTTAGTACTTTGAATATTTGATTCTGAATACTTAATTACGCTCTCCGAAGAATAGCACAAGAGTTTGCTACAAGCAATCATCCTCTTTTAGAATTATTCAGTAGAATAACTAAATGCTGTTATAATTCTCCATCCCCGTATACCTAAAAAACTTAAATACGAAATAATAACTAGCACTTTAAGACTGGGTATTGGATATTCGCACAGTAATCCAACGCATTTGTGATTTTATTTATATTTCATTTAAATTTATCAGTACTATTTTTAATAATTAAATATTTATTTTAATTCATTTTTCAAAATAAATTGATGTGCAATTTAGATTACATTTTTTTAATTTTCTTGTATTTTGATTTGAGTAATTATAATGATAGTCACATAATTATGTGACATGTAATTGTTTTTGTTGTTGTACTTTGATGATGTAGATTTTTTTTATATGACTGCTTTTTTGCATTTTATATTATGCATAATATAAAATTGAATAACTTCTTTTTATTTTACCTAATAAAACTAGGTAATATTTAATTTTTGTTTTTTGAAAAAGTTTTTTATGATTTAAAAAAAATTCATTAGATTTTTATTGCCATTTTTTGAATATCGCATGATTTATACTTTTTTTGGTTTAGAATTTTTATTAGTTCGTTTAATTAACTTAAATATTGATTCAATTTAAGGTTAATCAATATTTGTCAAATAAATTAAAATTTTTTTTTTTATTTATCTAGTTTGTTTAAACTTAATATTTAAATAAAATTGTTTTTTACTAATCAATGAAAAAAAATTAATTTAATTCGTTTTATAAAAATTATTGCATTTTTAATGGTTCTTAATAATTTCTTAACAATCACTGTTTACACTTTTTAAACAATTTTTTTATTTAATGTAATCTTTTTTTTCATGTTTTTTTTAATGCTTTCGTTAACATTTTCTAGTTCGGGTATAGAAGGAAATCCAACTGTATTTTATCGTTTAATGCCAGGATCAACAGCTCAAACTAATAAGTTTCACACTTTTTATCTACAACAAAGACCTGACAACGGATTTACCTGGGCTGACATCAAAGTGAATCATCCTTTAGATTTTGAGACAAACAAAGAATATAATTTAACTATTCGTGTTGAGGTATATATCAAATTATTATCCGTTCAATGTACAAATTTATTATTTTAATTATATTTTCATCGATCCTTCTAAAAATCCGTTTTTTTTTTTAGAATAACGGAGCTCAACAACTTGCGTCAGAAGCGACAGTATTTATAATGTTAGAAGATGTCAATGATGAGATACCATTGTTTACTGAAAGAGAACAGGAAACCGTACTCGAGGGCGAACCTATTGGCACTAAAGTAACTCAGGTCAACGCTATTGATAAAGACGGTACATTTCCCAATAATCGGGTATGTAAAGTTTCTGTAATAATCAACTTCAAATTATTGGAATAAAATGTTTTTGTTTGTTTATTTATTTTCCTACTTAATTTTTTTTTTATAATTTATTTCCACAGGTGTACTATTATGTGGTTGATTCACCACGTAATGAAGGAAAAGATTATTTTGAAATTAATACAGAAACTGGAGAAGTGTTCACTAAAGTAGTATTCGATAGAGAAAAACAAGGAGCTTATGCCTTAGAAGTAGAAGCTAGAGATGGAGCTCCATCAGCTCGACCTGGAAATGATAACGCTCCCAATTCGGGTAAATAACATCCATACTCATCATTTTATCTTTCATATATCGTGTCTCAAATGAATTATATCTTTTGAATAGTATCAAAGTTTATTCGTATTGGTATCGCTGATAAAAACGACAATCCACCTTACTTTGATAAAGCTTTGTATGAGGCTGAAGTAGACGAAAATGAAGATATTCAACACACAGTATTAACTGTGACAGCCAAAGATCATGATGAATGTTAGTTTTACTATTTCAAATGTTTATATAATCAATAATTTCGATGTTTAATTTTTATAGCGTCCCGTATTCGTTACGAAATTACTGGGGGTAACTTAGGAGGTGCTTTTGCTGTTAAAAATATGACTGGTGCAATTTATGTAGCTGGGCCTCTTGACTATGAAACTAGAAAAAGAGTAAGTTTATATATTATTAACTGCGAAATTTGTTAATTGAATCGACGACCGTAATATTATTCATCAACTAATTATTTATGACCTATGAAAGATATAAAAATGATAAGGACTTAAATAGTAGTGTATGTTGTATCAAGATCAAATCACAAAAGTTTCTAAATTGTTATATATACATAATAATAGTGCCAAATTTTGAATTGTCATTGAAAATGTTTGTCATGTTAAATTTATTTGTAAATTTCTTAAAAGTTACCAATGTGTAACAGACTTTTCAAAACACCTCAAACACCAGAGTGAATATTAGACCACCCACCGAAAAAATTCTTTGCGTGCCTTCATCTTAATTTTCTTAGATTAAGATGCCGAGTGCAATTGATTTTTATCGTCTGCAATGATTATACAACACAATCAATAATAACATTATTTAATTATTTTCCATACAATGGATTCTTGTATTCATACAAATGTATTACGGTCGAGCGATTGAGTGAGTCATCATTCATTTTGAATCTAATGAAAGTTATTTTATCTTAATAATTTATATTATTATTATTATTGTTATTATTATTTATATTTTTATAAAATACTATATTTTAATTTTACTTATTAAATTTATACAAATTTAAAAAAAATTGACTAAACCCGCCAATGATAACTATTATTCAATTGATTCTTTTGTACAATTTATTATTTAAATTACTTATAATTTTTATTTTAATATCGTTTTTTTCCTTTATTTTTTTTTTTTTTCAAAAATTTGACACTATAATATAATTTAACTTACGATGATCGCGTGTGTGCCATTCTCGTGTGCTTAGTACGAACTACACTTGTCGGCTTCGGATAACCTCAAAGAAAATCATACCATAGTGGTGATACACGTGAAAGATGTCAATGATAATCCACCGGTGTTCGAACGGCCAACTTACAGGACACAGATCACGGAAGAAGACGACCGCAATTTACCTAAACGCGTATTACAGGTCCGCTGTTCGATAATATCCCCTGTCCCATCATGATCGTTGCATGTAGCATGTTTTTCCATACCTTATGAAACGAAATATTTTGTTATCATTTAAAACATTCACACTATTATCAACGAAAAATGAGCTGGACTAAGTAATTTAATTAAAAACTAAAAAGATGAAAACTGTTTTTTTTTAATTATGAATTCACTTAACTTATATTATTTCAGCTTGGAATTTAATAGATTCATAGTCAAAATTATTTAACCTACAAAATCATCGATTTGATATTTAAAGAATTATTTCTATTTCCACAAAAATATGTTCCAGTTCATTTATTGGTTTAAAAATGTAATATAGCTTTTACCACTGGCATGTTCGACATCCATTAATATATAGCACGATTTTTTTAGTCATCCTATATAACGAATAATTAATCTGTAAAAAAAATAATTATATGTGATTTATAAAATAATTGCCATATTAATTTTGATTGATATGTAAAAAAAAAAATTCCTATAGCTAATAAATTGTACAAATTATATTATATAGAGTTCTTAAATAGAGTTAAAAACGTATATAAAATGCACATGGCCGCGTTCTATGTAGTTGTTTTACCTTAATGACACCCCAGTGTATGTTTTGCATGTGTGTAACGTAGTACGAATTGATTCTGGCTGCTTCCGACAATTACCAAGACAGTAAAACCACAGTTGTGATACATATTAACGACAAGAATGACATGCCTCCAGTGTTCAATTCTCCTTTGTATGCCACTGAAATGCAAGAAGAATTGGTCGGAAAGTATCCTCATCATTTGTTACAAGTTAGTATCTTATAGAATTTAACCCAAAATTTGAGCAATTACTTCTTTAACGGGTGTTTACAATAACTACGTGTCATAAGTCTATAATTATATTGTAACAAGATAAAGCTATATTTTACCAACCTTACTATCTGGATATCAGGTAATGATTATAAATAGTACTCCTTTCATTTTTTTTTTATTTATTTATTCATCAGCACAAGTTTTAATTTTAGAAGAGTAGATAATATTAGTCGCTATATTGCAATTATCATTCCCCGATTCTAAATCAATGCAACATTGAGATTACTTAATTTTTATTTAAACGAATTACTCTTATAATTAGGTTACAGCTACTGATGGTGATAAGGATCGTCCACAAAACATTGTATATTTTCTCACCGGTCAGGGAATAGATCCCGATAATCCAGCCAATAGTAAATTTGATATAAACCGCACATCCGGTGAAATATTTGTGCTCAAAGTAATTATAATAAGATATATTTTATAATACTTCAATGGTATTATTAATAAATTTTCAATGTTTATTTATAGCCCTTAGATAGAGACCAACCAAATGGTAGACCTCAATGGAGATTTACTGTTTTTGCTCAAGATGAAGGCGGCGAAGGCTTAGTAGGATATGCGGACGTGCAAGTGAATTTAAAGGATATCAACGATAACGCTCCATTGTTCCCACAGGGTGTTTACTGGGGCAATGTGACTGAGAATGGAACGGCTGGTAATTTTTTTTTTTCAATTATCTTAATTTTAGATAATTGACGATAATTTAGATAATTTATTAAAAATAATAGAAAATTAACGATTTTATGATCCATCGATCATTATCAACTGTTACTAGTGACTTCCTCATTTTATGCTTTATTTCATCTTAGGAATGGTGGTAATGACTATGACGGCTGTGGATTACGACGATCCAGCTGAAGGTACTAATGCCAAACTAATATACTCGATAGAGAAAAATGTTATTGAAGAAGAAACTGGCACACCAATATTTGAAATTGAATCCGATACGGGTGTGATCAAGACAGCTGTGTGTTGTTTGGACAGAGAGCGAACACCGGATTATTCTATTCAAGTTGTAGCTATGGATGGCGGAGGGCTAAAAGGTACAGGTACAGCATCAATACGAGTGAAGGATATCAACGATATGCCACCACAATTCACCAAAGAAGAATGGTTGACAGAAGTTGATGAAACTGACGGTGCAAATCTACCAGAAACTCCTATTTTGACTGTAACGGTCCACGACGAAGACGAGACAAATAAGTTCCAATATAAGGTATAAAATTAGCTGACAATACTTTAATATTTCATCACTACCTTAATTTATAAAACCCATATCAAATATAACATAAATTGCAATTTTTAGGTAATTGAAAATAGCGGTTATGGTGCTGATAAATTCACTATGGTTCGCAACAACGATGGTACAGGCTCACTGAAAATCGTCCAGCCGTTGGACTACGAAGATCTGTTACAAAGTAACGGATTCCGTTTTCGTATACAAGTTAATGATAAGGTAATTTTCTATTTAATATATTGAACAATTCTTGACACCAGAAATGAACCCTCACAAGTTACATTTTTTTTTTTTTTTTAATATAGCTTTATATGGTTTACCTTTTTGTGTACAAAATTTGTTACAATAAAGTAGCGATATGAGCATGGTAAATTTAATCATTTTTTTTTTATGGGTAAATAAAAATTTATCACTCAAAAATTTATTTGACTACTTAGATCAAATGATTTCTTGAAAGCTTCATTATTTATCTTATTTTTGTAAACTCCCACACTTATTATCAATAACATTATTGGACTAATGTGAGATGTCAACCCAACAATGTGATAATATTATCCCATAGTATACTTGTAACTTCTCATATGTCTCACAATTATAGGTATTATTAAATATCTAGGCATTTTTTTTTTTTTAGTTATACTGTTTTTTGTATTATTTTACTTAACATTTAGCTAATAGAAACATAAATTTAAAATTGAACCAAAAAAAAATTTTAAACGTCGATTAGTGGGAAATCACTATACATTTTTATTTTATAAAAATGAGTGTAAGATAATTTTACAAGAATATACTCGTATCACATATTTATTAAAACTATTCTTGTATTTTAAATGAAAAATATGAATCACAATTTAAAAAAAGTTATTGTTATGACTTTTGTAGATGATAAGTAGAAAAAATGTAATTGCAGATTTGAAAGCAGCGCAAAAATGAATTTAGAAATGTATATTTTGGTCCCTGATGAAAATTCTTGTAGACCAGTTTAGATCAAATTATTTTTAATTATTTTCTGAAAAGTTTTGCATCAAGCTCTTTAATTTTGATATATGTTTGTCATAGAAATAGCAAAATTTATAACTATTTTATAGTTACTCCCTAAATTTACAATATTAAATTATTAAATATCATTTCATACTAAGTTTTATTACTATAACTAAAACTATAAATTACTAAGTATTTATTCAAATATTATATTTATAAATCAAAGAACTACTAATCAGGATATAATTAAGGAAATAGGAGTTGATGTTGTTTTAGGAATGATTCACAAGTTTTATAAAATTATACACTATGTACAAATTTATTTAATGAAACAGTTTTAATTATAGTGATTTTAATGACTGCTTGATATAATTTATACTATTCTTAGTTGTGCCACATTCCCATTATGCCGCAACCTCTCTGTGCTGGTTTTTTTTTTTTAATAAATTTTACTTCTCTATAATAAAGTATCTATTATTGCAAATCATGAAATTTTTTTTTGTTGTAAAATTTAAGGATATTAAATTACATTATGTTTTATTTATAAATATATCGGATTTCAGGGAGAAGACAATGACAACGACAAATATCATGTAGCTTACTCTTGGGTGGTAGTCAAATTACGTGATATAAACGACAACAAACCACAATTTGAGAGACCTAACATTGAAGTATCTGTCTATGAAAACGCAGAAATCGGAAAGAGTTTGGAAACATTTAAGGCTACTGATCCAGATCAAGGAGGTAAAAGCAAAGTGTCATACGCTATTGACCGAGCGTCGGATCGTCGTCGACAATTCCGTATTAGTCAAGAAGGAACTGTGTCAATACAACGACAGTTAGACAGAGAAGAAACACCCAGACATCAGGTAAGTTAAGATATAATATAAGTTCTATACAAATATTTTTATTAACTCACATAGTCTGGATGGATATAGGTTAAAATTTTGGCTATTGATGACGGTATTCCGCCCAAAACAGCTACAGCTACTCTAACAGTTATTGTTCAGGATATCAACGATAATGCGCCAAAATTACTAAGAGATTATAGACCGGTATTACCAGAACACGTTCCTGCACGCAAAGTAGTAGAAGTTTTAGCCACCGATGATGACGACCGTTCTAAAAGCAATGGACCACCTTTTACGTTCCGAATGGATCCCAATGCAGATGATGTTATTCGAGCTTCTTTCAAAGTAGAGCATGATCAAAGTGAGTATAGTCGAACAATTAGTAAAAAAAAATTATTTTGAAATTAAAATAATGGTTTGAATTTCGACTCTTTCTAGAGGGTGCAAATGGTGACGGAATGGCTGTAGTGTCATCTCTTAGATCATTTGATCGAGAACAACAAAAAGAATATCTTATACCAATTGTAATCAAAGACTCTGGTAATCCAGCTATGACAGGCACGAGTACATTAACAGTAGTAATTAGAGATGTAAATGATAACAAGATGCAACCGGGTTCAAAAGAAATATTTGTTTACAATTATATGGTATATTATTATTACTTATAGTCAGCATCATGAATATTTATTATATGTTGTTGATATAGGGTCAAGCACCCGATACAGAGATTGGTCGTGTATATGTATATGATCTGGATGACTGGGATTTGCCAGACAAAAAATTCTATTCAGATGGTACAGAACATCCTAGGTTTAAACTAAATGATACTACCGGAATGATAACAATGCGACATGGTACCCGAGAAGGGCAGTACCACTTACGTTTTAAAGTGTATGATCGGAAGCATACACAAACTGATATTTCTGCAAATGTAACTGTAACTGTGAAAGAAATTTCTCATGAGGCAGTTATAAATGCTGGATCCATTCGTATTGCTGGTATTACCGACGAAGACTTTATTAGAATATGGAACTATAGAGTAAGTTATTCCTATATTTTAATTACATATTTTCTTGTAAAGTTATGTTGTTTTTTATACTTTTCTATTATATTTTGTCATTTTTAATATTTTAGACTCAAAGTTTGGTCCGAAGCAAATTGGATAGATTTAAAGATAAGTTAGTTGATATTTTAAGTACACCTAGAGAAAATATTGATGTTTTCAGTGTTCAATTGAAAAGAAAATACCCACCGTTAACTGATATAAGGTTTTCCGCACATGGATCACCTTACTATAAAACAGTAAAACTGAATGGGCTCATATTAATGCACCGCGAAGAAGTAAGCTAATTTTAAAAAAATAGAAATGATTAATTACTTATCATAAAACGATTAGTATAAACTTTTTTTTTAATTATGTAACATATACTTATTTGGTCAGACTTGGTTGCCACAGAAATTTCAGTTAACTTGACAACATTGACATCTGGTGACAAGCTATGCGCCTCTTGACTGCTTCCCTGTTAACTAAGTTCATTTTCTACAGCGTAGCAATTTACGTTTTTCTTTATCTTAGTCATTTTTTTGTACACCATGATATTACGGTCCTGTTTTCCCTGCAGCAAACATTTTGACGTTTGTGTAACTCTGTCATCCTGAAATTCTTATAGATCTTTCTCCATTGACTCATTGGTTTTAATCGTCTTGTCCAATTATCATTATTATCATCATTCTTCGCCTACAAATTTGTCATTAAGTTTTGCATGATACTTCATCCAATATCCTGTCTATCCATTTATCCTTCATCTCGATTGACTTTATCTCAAAGCTATCTACAGGGCCAAATTAATGAATATTTCTTTGCTTGTTGTTTGTTTAATCTTACATAATTGTGTTATTTGCACCATTATATATTTATTTTAGTATTTAAGTGGTCTCCTCTTCCACATTATTTATACTATAACGACTGTGTTTTTCATTACATTAATCACTTGTATATTTATAACAAAATGTGTGTTACATTCAACAATCATTGTTAAGTACTTTATGCTGTACACTTCTTTTATTTCTACTAATCTTTCATTACCTCAAATTATTTACAACAATTTACTCTTACATATTTTCTATCCAATTTCTTGATTGGTAAATCAACGGGCAATAGATTATTAAAATACTTAATTAAACATCATTAAAAGAATTTGTTGTATGTTTTTTAATTGTAGATTGAAAAAGATGTTGGTATCAATATCACTATGGTTGGTATTGACGAGTGTTTATATGAGTATGCTACTTGTGAGGCTAGTTGCACCAATGTAGTAGAAATCAATGCACTCCCATACATGGTGAATGCTAACAAAACAGCTTTAGTTGGTGTTCGAATCGATTCAAATGCTGAATGTACATGTGGTGCACGAAATTTCACCAGTATGGACACATGTAGAAATAGCCCATGTTTAAATGGCGGTAGATGTACAGACACTAAAAATGGTCCGATATGTGAATGTCCTTCTGACTTTAATGGACCAAGATGCCAGCAAACATCACGAAGTTTTAGAGGAAATGGATGGGCATGGTATCCACCGTTAGAAATGTGTGAAGATTCACATTTGAGTTTAGAATTTGTTACAAAGAAAGCTGATGGTTTACTTTTGTATAATGGACCGATTGTACCACCTGAGCCTGAAGAAACTTTAGTATCTGGTATAGCATATTTTTAATTCTACTTGGTTGTTTTTTTTTTTTTAATTTTTTTTTAAATTTTTTATCAACATTTATTGTTAGATTTCATTTCATTGGAACTAGATAGAGGTAGACCACGTTTGCTCATAGATTTTGGCTCAGGTACTTTAGAGCTTAATGTAAAAACTAAAAAAGGTTTACAAGATGGTGAATGGCACAAAATTGATATATTTTGGGACACTGAGGTAATTTAAATCTAATTAGATAAAAAAAAATTTTGGGAAATAATCATTTTTCCATTTCCTAAAAAATATAGACAATCATAGTTATGATTTCATTAAAAAAATGTTGTCTTGATTATAGAATGTACGCCTAGTTGTTGACAACTGTCGATCAGCTGATGTACGTGAACTGGAAGATGGTTCTCACCCTGAATTTGATGACTCATCTTGTCAAGCTCAAGGCACTATACCACCATTTAATGAATTTTTGAACATCAATACACCACTTCAGTTAGGTGGAAGGTATATGTTAGACTTTGACCCAACTCGCTATCATTGGCAAGCGGCTCCTTATGGTAAAGGATTTGATGGCTGCATTAGAAATGTGTATCACAATAGTAAAGTAAGTATTATAATAATATTAGTTGATTTACTTTTACTTAATTTAACTTTCTAAATAATTGTAGCTTTATGATTTGGCGGAACCGGGTTTGACACGAAATAGCTATGCAAAATGCCCTCAAACAGAAGATCTTTGTTTGCAAACAACCAGTACACGTGGATGTTTGAAACATGGAACTTGTGTTGGAAGTATGGATGAAGCAAGATGTGAATGTCTACCTGGTTGGTCTGGTGCTGATTGCATGACTGCTACTACACCTACTACTTTTCGACCACAGAGTTATGTCAAGTATGCTTTGTCGTTTGATGCTGACAAATTTATGACCAAAATTCAGTTACGGTTTAGAACAAGAGAAGAACATGGAGAGTTGTTTAGAGTCAGTGACCAACACAATAGAGAATATGCTATCCTTGAGGTAAGTAATAATCTTTAAGTATAATAATATAAACTTTTTTCTTGAAATAAATGTTGGCAAACATAAAAACAAACTATAATGAAAAAGTTATTAGGTATTTTTTTTTTTATTAATGACGAAAGAGTATAGCCTAGTCAGTAACACTGCAGTGCCTAATGTATTCTGTCACAATAGGGTCTATTTGCTGAGCGAGAGATTAACTCAGTTATGGGAGTTACCATTCTTCTTTAGCAATAATTTAACTATGTATCTAGAATTTTCTCAGCTTTGTAATATTACTTAAACTGAAATTTTAATTGTAGATAAAAGACAGCAAACTATACTTTCGATATAACTTAAACAGTTTAAGAACAGAAGAAAAGGATGTATGGCTAAGTGCTGTGACTGTAGATGATGGTAAATGGCACTTGGCTAGAGTGTCTAGATATGGTTCATCAGCAATACTTGAACTCGATGGCGGTGAAGGAAAACACTACAATGAGACTTACAGATTTGAAGGTCATCAATGGCTTATGGTTGATAAACAAGAAGGAGTATATGCAGGAGGCAAAGCAGAATATACAGGTGTTAGAACATTTGAAGTGTACGGGGACTTCCAAAAAGGTAAATAAGATAGATTTGATATAATTTACAGTCGAGTTATAATTGTACAAATATAATCTTTAGGCTGTTTGGATGACATTCGATTGGAAGGTAGATATCTGCCATTACCACCAGCTACTAATGGCACTCAATGGGGGCAAGCTACAATGGCTCGAAATGTAGAAAGAAACTGCCCATCAAATAAACCTTGTGCCAATGTTATTTGTCAAGAGCCATTTGAGTGTGTTGACCTTTGGAATTACTATGATTGCACGTGAGTAACTTCTTAAATTTTTAAGATTAAAAATTATAAGATTACTTTTTAGTTGTGGAGAAGGACGCATAATGACTGCTGACCGTAAAGGTTGCGTTGATAAAAATGAATGTCTTGATAGTCCATGCAGAAATGGTGGTGTTTGTTTAAATCAAGATCCTAGAATGCGATATCGCTGCATATGTCCAGATGGATTTTGGGGAGAAAATTGTGAGTTAGCTCAAGAAGGTCAAAAACTAAAAATTGGAACAGGTGCTTTAGCTGCAATTCTTGTTTGTCTTTTAATAATTCTCAGTAAGTAAAAAATTAATTAAAAATATTAGTAGATTTTAAGAATTACATCATAGTAACTACAGAAAGTATGTAATTTTGGATGTGTTTCTCAAACACATATTTTAAATCAAAATAAAACATTTTTTATATTGTTTGAAAAATTTTTTAAATTTGTTTCCTAGAAAAATGCTAAAAAACTTCCTTTGTTAATTTACTTATTCACAGCTTTCTCTTTCAGCTAATAAAAATCCACTAAGGATGAATTTTTGATTAAAAGTTAATATTATCAACTTAAAAATAGAAAAAAAATTGTTGACATTATTATGTTAAAAATGTTTTACAATTTTTTAATTAATTAAATTAAATTATTTATTAAGATAGAATCTAAATAATGTACTTTTTTCTTAAATATTCAAATGTTTACAGTATTGGTGTTGATGTTTGTTGTATACAATCGTCGACGAGAATCACAGATCAAATATCCAGGACCTGACGATGATGTGAGAGAAAATATTATTAATTATGATGATGAAGGTGGTGGTGAAGATGACATGACAGCTTTTGATATTACACCTTTACAAATACCCATAGGCGGATCCATTAATAATATGCATCCTCAAAAATACAAATGTAATTCTGTTTTTTTTATCACTAGTTTATAAGATATCTTGTGAAATTATCCAACATGGCCAGAGATCTTACAAGGATGAATTTAAATTGACTAATAGTACCAAAACACTGATCATAATTTAAAGATATTTTTTTTGATCATTATTTTACAAATAAAAAAAAACTTGGAATTCTTTAGTCTAGTACCAAGACTTTAAATTGTGAGGGTTCTGGACATACTTTTCCATTCATTGTTCAAGAAGAACAATACAGTCTATTCCAAGTACTCATTTAAGTTAACATTTTATAAAAATATATATAAAATATTAATTTAAAATTATTAAACTCAAAAAGCCATAAAAAATAAAACCGCACATACGTGTATGCAGGTGTTTTAGTATTTTTGTGGTTTTTTGAGTTAAACATTTCTGTTTAAATTAATATTTAAACAAAATTAGCTACAAGTTAACAATTTTTATTATATAAATTTGATCATTTTTTTGGTGTATTATATTTATGGATATATTAAAGCTTCTAATTTTTATTTTTTGTATTTAATATAAATATATAAACAATTTTTAATTTTTAGATCCCACAATGCCAACAGGTGTTGAACCCAATGTTGGAATATTTATTGAAGACCACAAAAAACGAGCTGATGGAGACCCCAATGCTCCACCTTTTGATGATCTACGAAATTATGCTTATGAAGGAGGCGGTAGTACTGCAGGATCCTTGTCTTCATTGAACACAGGTAATTAATTAAGACCAATTTCTTTACACCTGACTATTTAATACCACTATATTTTTATAATAACAGGTACTGAAGAAGACCATCAAGACTATGAGTACTTGATGGCATGGGGATCTCATTTTGATAAGTTAGCTGATATGTACAGTAGAGATGGAACTGGTGACCTTGAACTAGATGATGCACAATTGTAATTTGTTTAAATTCATTTTTTGTGTATTAGTCAGCTGTACAATTTTTGACATCCACTGAACTGAAAATCTAGTCATAATTGTATAACTATTTTATAAATGAACTTACCCAATTTTTTTTTATTAAATTGTATTAAAACGATCTCAAATTCTCATTTGGCTGCCATTTACGTTATTGTATCATTATATTAATGCTTTAACCATATCTCACCTTATTAGAATAATTAATTTCAATTAAATTTATTAGTTTACTAATTAGATTGCCGCCATCCAAATTATTATTTATTTAACTCATTAACTAAAAATGTATATTTTTGCATTCTTTATTTTTACATTATTTACTTATTTAAAGGCTTAAATATACAATGTTAATGTCAAATTAATGAAATTACTATTTTTTATAAATAGTATAAATGCAGGGGTGAATGCTACTTTTTAATAAATGCTCAAATTTGGCTTAGAATACACAATTCACAATATACAGTTCACAATTCATTTACATTTATAAATATAAATTTGCTTTTTATAAGGTAATTTAAACTATAGAAATAAGTAAAATAAAATTGTTACAATAAAATTATTAATCTACGCTGAACAAAAAATATTTTTTAAAAGTTTGTTTTAAATGCGTATTAATAATAATAAATTTCTTAAATAACATAAGTTATGAATAGCAGTTAATCATCTATTTGTGTGAAAATGTAATTAAATTTAATCTCTCAGCACATATCTACTGGTGATAATTTCATCAACGTTGATTTGAAAACTTAAAATATAATTAATCAATCATAGTATTATGATATTCAATATTAGTTTTCTATCAATATATTGTAATATTTTTGTTATGTATTAGCATTTTTTATAGAAAATGAAAATTTGACATTAGAATTACCTCACTTACAGTAAGAGTTGTACTCTTCCCTTCATCCCATTCTTCAGTATATGTTCATCCTTTAATTAATGTGGGTTTGTTATTGTATTAATTAAATTATTATTATTATTATTATTGTGTATACATTTGTGTAATGTAGAACTCATTAGAAATTTTGTCCTAGTTTAAAACTTGATGTTCCAATTTTATATGATAATAAGTTTATATAATTAGTTTTATTTTTAAATAAATTTAACTATAATCTTTAATTTAAGTTTAAAATTAACATTAAAAATTTGTACAAGTGAATTTTTTTTTCTTTACATTTTTATATTCATATATATTTTTTTTTTTTTACAAAATTTATTAATAGTTAAATAAATTATACGAAAGGTGCTCGCTGGTCAGTCTGTTATCCTTGTTTATATATCACTGTTTATAATGTTCTTTTTTTTTTATCTATCTATATATAATCTAGAATAACTGGTCACAGGCTACCACAGCAACTATAGTTTGAACTATTATTTTATAAATGAATAGCTAGCATACTAAGTATTACTTAAGGATATAAGTGCTGCACTGAAAATGATCAAATTTCACTTTTTAAAATCCTAACATATTATCACTATAATTATGATAACATTTTTATCACTGTTAATATTGGTTCAACAACTTTGTAATCATGTAATGCATTAAGTTAAGACTACACATTTTATATTATTAATTGTTAAGATGAACTCAATTTGTTGAGATTTAAACTATTATTATAATATTAAGTGTAATATAATGAATGATGTATAAATAGTAATAAGTAAACATTCCAATGTAAAGAACACTGGATCTAACTCAAATTTTGAGCTTAATTATGAAAAATTAAAAAAAAAACACACAAATAACTAATGTAGATATTGTCAAAAAAATTCATTTTAACTAAAAAATAATGACTTCGATTAAAGTATTAGATTTTTTTTATTTCTAAATAATTTGTTTAATGTTCGTATCATTTTCTAATAACAATTTATAAATAATGGTTTTTGTTTTGAAATTTATTAATTCTTCATATAAAAAAAAATATGTCTATTAAACAAGTTATAGATTTAATATTTTTAATCTCTACAATTGAAACTTATATTATTAGTATATAATTTAGTGCCTGTTTTTCAACAAATTTTTTATAAATTTTTTTTTATTATAAACAATCAAAACAATTTTTATGACCTCCAAAACAGGGCTTTAGTTTTTTAAATTTTTAAACATTTTAATAAGACTGTGTTATAAAAAAGTTTCAAAAAAAATTATTTTCAATTGCAATTTGTTCTGAAAGATTTTTGACATATATAATTTATAAAGACTTAATTAAACTATCCAAAACATATTATGTATTGGTTATCTAAAATCACATCATCTCGTCATCTTATAGTATTTATATCTAAGCTAGTTGAATCCAATTTTTCAATGTAAAAAAAAATTTCTAGTCATTATACCAATTACTTTTGTTTTAAATGTATATTTTTTTTGGGTTAATTATGAACTACTGCATTGTATAACTTAAATAATTAATTTTAAATGTTGTATTGTGTAGTATCTAAGATAATATTAATGTAGGATATGTAAGTGAATAAAATGATTAGTGTATTATTTAAGTACATAAAAATTTGTGAAATGGCATTAGAGAAAATTATGCATGAAAGGAAGGGCAATTTTAAATTGTGTTTAAAATGTAAAACACTGTAATAACAATAAAATACTGAAAATAAATAATTACAATAACAAAAATTACTTATAAGAATACCTATTTTATTGAGTTAAATTATACTTCATAAATTATGAATTATCATTATAATGTTAAAGGCTATATTTTAGAAGAAATTCAGATAAAATAGTTTTCTTTTTCTCAGAACACAATTACAATATTGTATTTTCAACAAAACACAGCGCTTTACATGTATAACCAAAATGAGATAGAACCAAAATGTTGCAAGTTAATTTTTGAGATTCAATAAGTTTGTATAGAAAATAAATATATTAATTAAATTAAATTCATTGATATTTTAAATTTAATAAAAAAATTCATGAAAGCCAGGAAAAATTATTGTAGCTCACCCTCATTATGCCACACTTTATCCTATAGGTTTATATATATGTACAGAATTTCCCACTAGGTTTTGACATCCTTAATAACTT
The DNA here is from genome assembly GCF_025091365.1 of Daktulosphaira vitifoliae. NCBI lineage: Eukaryota > Metazoa > Arthropoda > Insecta > Hemiptera > Phylloxeridae > Daktulosphaira > Daktulosphaira vitifoliae. The sequence continues at coordinate 20,838,954 of NW_026099573.1, forward strand.
GATACAGTAATCATGATTTGAATAGAAATAAAATAATTTTATGTTGAGTCTTTTTCATATTTATACAAAAATATTGAAATCAGCTATGCCTCACTTGCTATTGTCAACAAATTTCTTTATATGAATGAATAAACTCATTTGTACTAATTATAAGAAGTTTATGATTGGAATATATTAAATATTATTCACAGATTTCATTTTCATCAATGGATTTTGTTTATTATTGTTCAATTAGATTAACAAAAGTATTTACATCTAAAAAATAGTTTTATAAAAATAAAAAAAATAAAAAGTTACAATTAAAATAATTGATTGCTAATCATAAGTAGTATTAAATATCACTTTAAAATAACATACAATACAATATATAATTTTAAATATTAAGAAAGATAAGTTATTAATTAGATTTTTATTTATTTAAATTTGAAAAAAATGATAAAATTATGATTACCTGATAATAAAGAATCTAAAGGTGCATAAGTAATTAAATGAGAATTATCACTTAATTCATTTTTTGTGACTTGATTTATTAATATATTATTTATAAAAATGAATATTCTAATCAATAAATTGAAAATCTTAAACGAGTGAAAAATAATATAAAAGGATTTAACTTTAAATGATTAAAATTAGCTAATTTGTTCAAAATACATTTTTTTGTAGATTAATAAATATAACTATTTTTAATTAGGAATGACAAAACCATTAGTTAACACAGACATTTTTAGGGCATATATAGTAAGAATATTCACTTATTATCATTAGCTACTAATTTTAAATAAATTACAAAAAATTTATTTTAATAACGATTTTATAGAGCTAATAAATTATAGAGTAGTTTATACACTAATTCTATGTAAATTTAATTTGAATAATTTTTGATTAAAAAATCTATTATCAAAATAATTTAGCCTCTCCATCAAACTTGGGAGATATTTCATATTTTAAATTAGGTTTATTACAACAGTCTTTAATGTTAAACTAGCATTTAAAATTAATGAGCATGAAATATCAGTCATATATATTATTTTATACATTTGATTATTATTCTATTTTCTAAAAATAAGTTTATACATTTACCATAGTTTGTATATGGTGTGTCTGAGAAGGAGATTTTGGTGTATAAAATTTTAAAAGCTCTGCTACTGTAATAGCAATTTGAACAATTCCTTTTCCTTCTAATATATCAACTGCACAGCATATAAGTTTCTGAAATGTATGTATAATTTTAATCTGATGCACAATTTTTAATTTTAATTACAATAAATAATTACATCATTAACTCCAATTTTTCGACAAGCTTCCAAGAAGTTATCTACATTACGTCGACATCTTGCCATAGTAAGTTTAGGCTATAATCAAAATGTTTGGTGTATTGTTATACAAAGTATGAGTAAAAATTTATCATAATTATTGTTTAATTGATTCTTCAAAATTGATATTAATGTTTTAGATAATAAAGTTATATTTAAATGTTATGGATTTATTCACAATAAAATTAGAGTTATGCATATTTTATATAATTTTTAAGGAGATAGAAATATAACACGTCTTAATTCAACAACATAAAATTTTGAATCTAAACTTAAGCAAGACCATTTTAAGATAGCAATACAAAAAAATATATTTGTAATTTTTATACTTGAAAAAATGACAAATAATAAAATTTGACATTTTTAAAATCTAAATACCAAATATTTAAAATATTGTGCTTATACACTAAAAATATTTAAAGAATTTTAAGGAATAATAATTGAATAATAACAATTGGTTGAATGCTCCAAATACTGCAATAAGTGTGGTATATTAATGCATATTTTTATTAATATAGGTAGTATAAAGTATCAAATAAAAATAAAAAAAATTGTATTGTGTTTAAAGGAAATAGCCAAGTTTCACTGAAAATTAACATTAAAAAACAATATAGTATTAAAATAAAAATAATATTTTATGATTTTAGCTATTATTTTTATCTAGAACAAGATTTTCTGAACTAGTGAACTAGGTGCCACACAATAGTCACAAAAATACATATTTTACTATAAGTTTTTTGTCGCTTAGTAAAAACTTAATAAAAAATGCACCAACAAATTATTTAGCATTGATTTTAATAATATTCTAATTTAATATAACTTACAACAGCTGGAGAAGGTACATGGATACTAGCTACAGATCTTGGCTTGACATGGTTAGCTAAATAACAGAGCACAACACCATCACTTAAAGCTGGTGCTAATTCACTTGGTAGCGACATTTTCAACCGTGATTCAATTGTCTATAAAAATAATTTTACTCATTGGTAAAATATATTATAAAATATAATTTTATAATTAATCACATTTCTTAATTGTTTTACAAGTTCAGCCTCTTCTTTAGCCTTTTCATATTCTCTTTTCATTGTGAATTGTAATTTACTTTTAGTCACTTGTATTGTATTGTCATTGGACCAAACTTTCATGGGTGGATGATATGATGGTACTGGTGCAATAATATTATTGCTCGAAATTGGTTTAATTTCTGGTGCAGTTGGTTTGATATATGGACGGATATCTTGTATATTACTTATTTTTTTATTAACGTTACCTAGATCATTTTTTTGAACTTTACCTTTATAAATACTGTCTTGAGTTCTCTGTTGCTTAAGGAACTCTTTATACTCCCTAGAATTTGAACCAAAATTATTTAAAGATTATATAATACACTGGATTATCTTAAAAAAACATACTTATAACTTTGAGTATGCATAGTAGGTTTCTCATTCTGTTTAATAACATCAAAATTATCATTGTTACTACTACCATTAGTAAATTTTTTCAAATAAGTGGGAGTACTGCCATTACTTTTACTTGTTCTTAAAAACTCAGGACTAAAAAAATAACCAATTAATTCAATTTTTGTTGCTTATATATTAATAACTTTAATTTACCTAGCATTATAATTATAACCATTTGTTTCTCCATTTTTTTTATCCACCTTATTAATATGTTCTAAACTACCATTAGCACCCTAGAAATTATTTTATATTTATTTACTTTCTTCGCAAATTAAAACAATAATTTTCTTACCTCATCCGAAGAGTGAACTAGACTAGCTGGTTCTGACATATTTAAACTGTCCATATTACTATCTAAACTATGATGACTATTTTTTACACTGTTGAACTTCCACGAAGACATTGCTCTTCCACGACCTTCTTTAATACTTTTCATTTCCAACCATTTAAATATAAAAATTCGTCCTTTTGAACAAACCTTCAAACAAAAAAATAAAGAAATAAAACCTAAATCTTATAATTAATTTAACAACTATTTTAAGTATTATTAATTTATTAAAATTTTTCTTAGTACACACAGCACACGGAGGAGATACCAATGGATTTTCAGCAACATCTAATTTCTCTAAACTAGTCATTAATCTTAATTCGATGGGTAAAGATGCTATTCTATTATGGCTGAATATTAATTTTACAAGTTTCAGGTATGTTAATTCTGAAAAATAAAATTAATAATTACACAATTAATAATTCATTGCTAACAGATCAACAATTAATACATTTTTTATAGAATAAAAATAAAATTTTTTTAATAGTAAAAGGAATATGACAGTTATTTTTTAATCACCCCCCATTTTTTTGATATTGTTTTAAAAAAATATTTGAAATGTAATATTTACTTTTTAGCTAACTATTCAAATCAATTTTTTTAAATTATTTTAGTTTGTTTAACTGATTTAATATTGTAATTTTTACGGAGAAATAATAAATAAATTCATTTTATCATTTAAATCGTGTATAAAAATTAAAGAGATTAATGCAATACTTTAAATTCATGATAATCATTGAAGTTATTGAATCTAAATGTGATAAAAATCAAATTGGTTGAAAATTATTTTCCTAACTGAAAAAGAATTAAAAAAAAAAAATGCAAAAATTCTAATTCCACTTTGGGGTCAAACAGGTAAAAGGTCAGATTTTCAAAAAATATATACCAAATTATAGGTAAATACTTAATCTAACAATAAAAAAAATTTATTCTATTCATCTATTTTTCAAAAAGTTATGGCAGTTTTAAGTAAAAATATTTGTTGAAAATGATTGATTTTTAAATTTATAATTTTTTTGGAGATTTTCTCCATTAACAGGGAACGAGGAAAATTTTTATCAATTTTTGAGGGTTATGTCTTCGACTAGATACAATTTATAATCTATTGACGTATTGTTGAAAAAAAATCGTTATGGTAATAGCTAAAAAAAAATAGTAACAGACAAAAAAAAAACACATAGTAAAATTAATACCTTCTCAGCTTTGCATTGATGCTAAAATGAAGTTGGAACCCTTATAATAGATAATGCATAACTCTAAAAATATTTAACAACTTATAAATCAAAGAATAAATACTACTACACAACCCCCCCCTGTAAAAAAAAAATTATTTTAGGAGAAATCTAGTAGCGAACAATAAATCAATTATCCTGTATAATACCAAGGAGTAATCACAATCAATTTATTTCATTTTGCATAAGCCTATTTTTAAGTACTTTTTAGTGAGAAATATTGTATTTTTAATGTGAAACCCACTTCAGTTTGAGTAAATTCAAGGTTGGACTAATTTACATTGGTTCTTCTGATTTTTAAGTACACTTTGTAATCTGTTAATTAATTGTTTTATAGTATTAACAATATTAAATATTGTTTTTTAAATATATAATTTTATATTTTTTTAAATGTTATAAAAATATATTGAGTGTATGGTTTATCATAAATCACTTGATTTCTTGCAAAATAAATGCAATAATAGAACATTTTTTTTCTTACGTATATTCCTTGATTTATCAGCTATAAATTATTTTTTAGAATTATCCTTTATAACTTATAGAGGTGTCAAATTAATTTTTTTAATAGATAATGATGTATTTAAGAAAATGGAAAAGTAAATAATATAAAAACATTAGGTTATCTTTTTTAATAGGTATATACATTTTTTTTTAATTTGATCATTAACCTGCCTATGGAAGAGGGGAGGTTTACACTTAAGTATGTAGCACGGGCGGGTGGGTACAACTCTTACAGACGTACTTATATTCCACCCATGTTCCTAGGTATTTAAATACTTGTAAATCAATAAGTACTTATCTTGAAGTTGTTATTAACCCATAAAAATTTGTTGTAAAATTAAATAAAATATTATTTTTATTAGAGGCAAATAATAAAAAAAAAATGCTTTTAACATAGTTAAATACTGTAAAAATCATAAAAAAAAAAAATAACTACATCATTGTAAAATTAATTCTTTCTTAACTTCATATCGAAGTTAAAAGAGTAACACAAAATATTAACTGGATCAAAAGTTTTTATAGATGTCACATTATACATTACAGTATCAGAAATGTTACAAATTTTAGAATTTTTCCACAGACCAGACTTATTTTTATTTTATCTGGTCTTAAACTGATTTTTGCAAAATTTGAGACCAATTAATAATATTAATAGTGGAGTTTCAAGGACAAAGTTTGAATTACTACTGAAAAAAATGATATTAGTTCAAAGAATTCTTGCTAGATATGTTAATCAATGGTAACAATACTTTGGTGATGAAACCAATTATAATTTGATATAAAGTGCACACAATGGATCTACAGGTTTGAATTAATAGGCGACAGTCTGTTTCTATCTCTGTAACAACTAGAACTTCAGCTAAATAAAAATATAATATATGAAATAGTCTAGCATAATGGAATCAAAACCTGTTATCTTACTCAAAGAAACACTATGCATTTTCGACTTGACTTCTTATGCAATTAGGTTCTTCTACTTCTTCTTCTTCCTCATCTAAGTTTATTTTCTCTCATCTTATCCACGATTGACGTTACACCTATACTCTCTCTTATATGTTCATTCCTTATCCTATCTTCTCTAGTCACTCCACTCATCCATCTAAGCATTCTCATCTCTGCTACATTCATTTTCTGCTCTACTTTCTTATCAACCGCCCAACACTGAACCATACATCATAGCTGGTCTCACTACAGTCTTGTAGAATTTACCTTTCAGTCTCATTGGAATACTTTTATCGCATAACACACCTGACGCTTCTCTTCACTTCAATCACCCGCACTTAAAACTTTGTCTTACATCCTCGTCAATACCATCACTCTTTTACACAACTGATCCTAAATAATACTAAAAACTTTCGACCTCTCCAATCACGTCCTCGCCTAATTTTACTGATCTCCTCATTTCACCTACCTCATGTCCTGCTTTATCAAACTCGTACTCTATATACTCTGTCTTACTCCTACTTATTCTTAAACCTTTTCTTCAAGAGCTGATCTCCACACCTCTAGCCTTTGATTAATTTCCTCCTTATTTTCTCCTATTAACACTATATCATCAGCAAACAACATACACCACAGCACCTCTCCTTGTATTTCTCTAGTAATTTCATCCATTACTATAGAAAATAAGTAAGGGCTTAAAGCAGAAACTTTGGTGCACTCCTACTCTTACCCGAAAAGCTTCTGTTACTCCTCCCACACTTTTTTCCCTAGTACAAGTACCATCATACATATCCTCTATTAAATTAATGTACCTTTTCGGAACTCCTTTTCTCAGTAATACCCACTTTAGAACCTCTCTCGGCACTCTATCATACGCTTTCTCCAAATCTATAAATACCATACACAGCTTTTTCTTCTTTTCCCAAAACTTTTCTATTAGATACCTCACACAAAATAATGGCTCCATTGTTGACTTACCAGGCATAAATCCAAACTGGTTTTTAGATACCGATGTCTCATTTCTTATTCCCTTATCTATAACTTTTTCCCAAATTTTCATACTATGATTCATAAGCTTTATGCCTCTATAATTTCCACACTCCTATATGTCACCTTTTCCTTTAAATATCGGGACCATAATATTATTCCTCCATTACTTTGGAATTTTCCCTTTTAATAAGATTTTATTTATAAGTTCTATATGCTAGTTGTGTAAAGGAAATTGTTGGTAAGAGTAGGAGTAGAATGCCAGGAAATAAGGAAACCTGGTGCCGGGATGAAGACATTAAATAATCATAGAAAGTAAAAAAAAGCAATTAAAAGTATGGCAGAAGAGCAAAAGGAGAGAAGATTAGATGGAGTATAAACGCTTGTGCAAAGAAGTCAAGTGTGCAGTAAGTAAGGCAAAGTTAAAGAGGTATGATGAGTTGTATAATAGGCTGGGAACAAAGGAAGGCGAGAAAGAAATCTATAGACTTGCAAAAGAGAGAAAAGGACTAAAAATTATCATTATATAAGGTGTATAAAGTGTTGATAATAGGGTACTCTCGAATGATGATGATGTGAAAAAAAGGTACTTTGAAAAATTACTGAATGAGGCGTATCCAAAAGAGACATTAGAGGACATGCAATTAGATTGCTTAATTTATATTAGTAAATGTATAAATATGTTTATTTTTATATAATATATTATACTATAAATCATTAAAATCAAGTAAAAAAGTATAAATGTAATAATTATTGATAGAATTGGCCAATACATTACTTTTACATATTATCAGGTATGAATTATAGGAAAGTTGATCACCTAAGATACTAATTTTTAAGGTGCCTATTTTTTAAACTTATTAAGTATTCAAGATTAATTTTTTTAACTTACCTAGTGGTAACTCAATAAGCAGATTGTTTTGTGCATTCAAAGATTTCAAAATAGGTAATTGTCCTAATTGTGGAGGTAAATGAGTAAGCTTATTGAAGCTTATATCAAGTTCTAATAGTGATTTACAAAATCCTATTTCAGCTGGTATTTGTTTTAACTTGTTTTTAGATAGTAGCAATGTTTCAAGTGGTAACTGGAATAATGTAGGTGGTAATGAAATCAAAAAATTCCGGCTGTAAAAAATGTATTGCTATAATTATTTATTATATTCAGCTACACTAAAATATACTTATAAAATTTTTACATTGTATGCAACATACATGTAATACTATACAAATAAATATGTTGATAAGTTTTATTATTAAGAATAAAATTATCATACATAGTAAGAGCCTCAAGAATATTATTTGGACATTGATATTTTTCAATTACACCAGTAATTTATCACAGTATTGAAAATAATACAATAACAAGAAACATTAATTATCAATATCTGATAAATTAATTATAATTTTTTTTTTAATATAAATTAAATTAATTGATAGTATTAAGTAAACTACCTGAGATCAAGATAGACTAATGATTGAAGAGTTGATATAGTATTTGGTATTGATCGAATTATATTGTCATGTAAACTTAGAAATTCTAGAGACCAGAATTTAAAAATTTCAGTGGGTAGAATTGTAAAATTATTCCTTGAAAGATCTAGAAAATTAAAAATAGTTTGTTAATAATAAATAATGATAAATATGCTGAATTAAAATACCAGCAACAATAATATCCGATACATCATAATTTGATGATGTGGGAAAAAACTTTAGTTTACGGCTACCAAGTTTTAATTCACCACACAAATTAGCTTCTTCAAACAACTTATCTAAAGATCTTGTCAGTGGCAATGTTTTTTTCCAATTTGTGCAAATATGATCCAATCCATTATCCATTTTACAACGTTAGTAACAGAATAGTATAAAGTGCAATAGTAGTATAAGTAACATTACCGCTTTAATTACTTGAATTACACTTGGATAGTACAACAAAAGTTGAGTTATTAATATTATACAGTTGCATGATTACGAAATATTTTTGCACTACTTTCACCGGACCATCCGAAATTTCATCATAGAATACAACAGAAAATTAATAAAATTTGACGCATAATCGGTTAAAAACAATAATAAAGTAAATTTAACAAGTGATAAAATGAAACATTTAATGATTATAAAATGCGCGTTAGTACTAATATGACAAATTTTGTTTACAGAATCTAGAAGAATGGGAGACGCAGTGCAGATATTCTACATAACCTGACATTGAAATTGTGATAAGATAATTGTGATAAGGTTATAGAGTTAATTGAGAAAATTATTACAAATAGTTATCACACCTATCATTATTATGCTGGGTTAATATTCATACAAATAATATGAAGTACTTGATAACTCACTTAAATTGTCGCATCTACAAAAAAATTTAACTTACACCAAATAAATAAGATTCAAGAATCATACAACTTTTAATTATGAATCATTCATTTTTTCTAATTGTATTGTAGGTAGTATCGAATTTGGACAAAATTATAAATTTTAATTAATGAAGTAATTTTCTAGTTCATTTTATACTTCACATTATAAACTTAATTGGACCTTATCACCAGAAACATTATTTTTAACTTAATGATTCGCTTCAGAGAATTATTCTCTATCTATTTGAATAGATTCCTTTTCTGATTATAAATTGAATTCGTCGAGAACAAATGTCTAGTCACTATATCTTAAACTAGTGATAGTAACAAAGCCCTGTTTAAAACTCAAGTATATTAAATTAATTTTGAAATGTCACTAAAATTACTATAAGAATTGTAAAACTTAATTATTCATTTAATTAACTTAATTAATTAATATAATTTAATTTTAGGACTAATACTTCTTCAGTTTTAACATATTTCTAGCCCTTAGTTGCACCTATAACTGCTTTGTAGTAGTCTTTTTTCAACTTAATTTTTAAATAACTTTTTTGATAACAAAATAAAAATAATAATTAGAATTCCAAAAATGAGAGTTAAAAGATATGGAATTGATTTAAGCGAACTATTTTTATAAAATTAAAAACTGTTATCATTAGGTCTATAGAAATTAATATGTTATACATTTATAACATAATATTATATACCTAGGCTAATTATATTTTTTACTTATTGTCAATATACTTAAGTCAGTTATTGTATAAAATAAAAAAAAATATTACACTTCACATTGTTTAAATTTACGGATTAATTAAGTATATTTTATGAGCTTTTAGAGACATTTGATTTAGTTGTGACTATATGCTTCGTCGATTTTTTAAAATAAATTATACTTAAATTAAATTAATATATGTTGGTTTATATTTATGTTTATTTATTTTACTATTTATATAATTTCATAATTGTTACTTCTAAATTTCTAACGATTGTCTTAGTGTAATGTTATGTCTTTTCCAAATTCCGATAATGTTCCGCTTTATGCAACATTATCTTTAGTTATACTTACATTATTAGTGTTCGCAGTTCTTGGCTTTTATGGTTTTTTTTATAAATTAGTAGATAAACAAAAAAAAGAAAAACTTCCATGTAGTAATGTTTTGACGGATAAAGATGAATCAGTTATTTATTTAAACAATTCTTAATCCTCTAGTGGCTCGTGAAACTTAATGCGACATTGTACATTTACCAACCACTGGCTTAAATCTTGAGCTTTAGACTAGGTACGTTATATTTTATGTAAAATATTATTATCAGAGATATGTCGAGTTTTTTATGAATATACTTTAAAACGTTTTTTTGGGCGTCAATCTAATTGAATTGAAGACTTTATTAACAATTTTTTTAGTATAATCAATACATCTCAAGAAGTGTTAGTTTCTTCTCGCTAGATCCTCTTTCGAGTATATATAAATGTTGACAATTAAACTAAATTAATTTAGGTTACCTTAAAATAATTGTTGATCATCAATAAGCCTCAAAATTGTTATTCTCTCTATTTATTAGTAACTAAAATTCTTCTTCAGCACACAGTAATTTTTGTATTTGGGTTCTAACGTTTTTGTAATTTCAAACCGATTACAAAAAATTAAAATTACTACAATTTTTTCATTACTTTAAAAGTATAAAAAATTAACAACAAACTGGAGGAATTAATTTGTGGCACAGAAGTGTAGAAGTAAGCACCTATTAGACTCCTTCATTTGTGCTCTTATTATCACATTGGCATTCGTTGTGGGTTACCAACTCATTTTTACAAGTCAAAATATGATTTCATCTATAATAGGAGTTCCTAAAAATTTAAAATCGCTCATTAATTAATATTACTCAAGTAAATGGTACCTTCGATACTTTGATAGGTAAAGCCTTTCTAAGATTTACATATTTCAGGTACACATTTAATTGTACATTACTAGTTAAAATTAAAATACATAGCTGGATATTTTGATTTTGACTGCACATTCATAGCAGCAGAAATACTTCATCTATATTATTTACTAAATCCTTCTTGGTATATTTCACAAAATTGTATTTTTAATGAAGGCTTAACACAGATTACTAATCTTCTGAAGCTATCATATGCTCCATTAATTAACAAAGCAATAAGATGTAAACAATAATTTTCAATGATTCTTGTTTATCAAAAGTTTTATTAAATTATCAATACCAAAAAATTTGTGGGACAATAATTAAATCTACAATCGCAAATGTATCATGAGCATAATCAAAATTAGAGCATACACTCATTATTTATGTTATTTTATAATTTATAGATTAATCATTAATAATCGAAAAATCTGAGCAATAAAAATAATACAAACATTACATTATTTATAAATAAAAAAGTATTGATGTGATAACTTATTTAAATGATATATCAGATATGTTCATAAGATCAAATTTGGGCCTTTATGCCACATGGCAATTATATATATATAATCATTAATATGACATACAATTTAATCATACTTCTACTATATTTTTTAATTTGTAGCATAATATAATTTGATTTTTTTATGACAGGTAAGATTCGATTTTAAAATTATTTTACTAAAAATAAAACCTAATTTTCACATGGACATATTGGAAGTTTCAATCACAAACAAAAGGAAATTTTGATAAATAGTAATAAAAATGTTGTATCTGTGTACAATTTTTCGATATTTTATGTCAAAATTATACTACTCGTGTTTAAAATAAACATGTATTAATGAACCGACTTAAAAAAAAAATTTTACTATACACAACGATAATATAAATTGACCCAGCTTATAGTTAAGAGGGCAACTGGTATTATTTACACCTCCTCCATGATCTCCTATGGTAATATCAGCAAAACTCATAAGCAAACATTTAAATCTTATTTATGATTGTAACAGTTATTTTATCCAGTTTTGTCACATTAGTTTTTATGAGAAGGGATAGCATAATTTTGAATAATATCAAAAAAAAATTTACTCACTATGCTCGTCATTTCAATTATATGAGTATAATTTATTGTATCTACACATTAATTTTGTTTTTGTTAATCACTAATTAATTTAATAGCTTGCTTATTTTGAAGGGGACACATGCAATTGTTCCCCCTCAAATAATATCATTTATTTCATCCTAAATTTTTATTTCCATTTAATCTCATTAGATTCATTTTGCGTAAAAATGACAAAATGATAATTTTACAATTCATTTATATTGTTTTTGTCCTTCATAAGTTAGTCCAGTTTAAAACAAAGCCAAGTCATAAAATATATTATCTCGTCAATCAAAAGACATGCATGTTTTTGATACTAGATAAATTATTCACTCGCATAAATTAAAGAGAAATCTTAGCCTATCCCAAAGACACTGACTTGATTAAATCAAAATCATTTTTGGTTAGAGTTTACAACGCCGCACTATTGTAATTCATAAAGACATCGTTGTAAAAACTAGTTTTTTATATTCCCATACTTTTATTTTTGATAATATATTTATACTAATATATATTTTATTCTTATGGCTTCGTTATACTAATATTATTTATGTGCAATAACCTATAACAAACTACCAATGACTATTTTTTGTATTAATTTGTTTTAAATAGTTCAATGAGACTTCTTTGGTAATATAAATGTTCTACTGACATGTAAAAATATTTTTATTTTATATTAATTACTATATAAAGAAATTACAGACTGTGTAAATAAAGCTTTAAAATATTTACTTATTAAATTGTCTAAATATCTTTAAATTGAATTTTGTCGTTTTCAGAATCGCTATAATGGATTCAAAATAAACCTGGATATCGTGATAGTTACAGAAAATTTTTTAGTAACAAATTTTTGTTCATTATAATAAAATTTCAACAAAAATCAAGATATAAGACTACGGATAAAATTTGATAACTATAGATATGAATGTAATTTGAAGTCTTATCAAATCTTCAAAGTAATCAAAGTTATCATAAGGAACATTTTAAACTTATGTAAGTCCTAATAGAATAGAAAACTGATTTCATATAATAATATTTTTATTTTATTTAGAAACTAAATTTTATAATAAATCAACTTTCACATAATAAATATTTTTTTTTAGTTATCTAACGTGTTTATTTTTAAAAATAGTTTGTAGAATTGTATAAAAACTTTTAAGTAAACTCTTCTTCTTCTTTTTCTTCTTCCAGCTTTAAAGGCCATTAAGGCCCATTGCTGCAAAACAAATCTCCTTCCATCTGTCTCTGTTCATAGTCGCTTCAGTAATATTGTCTATCCCAAGTTTATTTAGTTCTTTTTTATTTTTGTCCATCCATCTCTGTTTCGGTCTTCCAATTGGCCTCCTTCCTTGAGGAATCCATCTTAATACCGCATTTGCTATTGACTTAGCCCTTAGTACATGTCCAAGCCATCTCAGTCTCTTGTGGCGTATTTCCGCTATTATGTCTGGTTTTCCGAATAATTCCTGCAGTTCTCTGTTAGTCCTAATTTCATATGTTTGGTCTTCGTTTCTTTTTGGTCCATAAAATCTCCTAAGGAATTTCCTCTCCATGATAGCTAGTCTATTCTCATCTCCTTGGGTCGTGGGCCATGTCTCACATGCATACATTATCACTGGTCTAGCTAGTACCATGTAAAGTCGTTCTTTTGATTTTTTCGACAGTAGCTTCGACCCCAGCAACCCCGAAAGGGAGTAAAAACATTTTTAAGTAAACTCATAATTATTTATTTCAAATTTAGAAAAAAGTGTTATTTGCTCGTCTTTTTCAACACTGATAATAAAATTACAGTGGTTTTGCTGAAATATACTTCAGAAGTAAGGAAAAAATAATTTATTCAGTTAAAAATAACACTTGTTTTAATTAGAAAAATATATTAACATTTTAAAGGAAGGATGATGTAAAGAACCCTTTATACTTCTTATTTATACTAATAAAGATTTATTATAAGCAGAGGTGACAAAATAAATGTCCATTGACAATTATACTTCTTAACTTTAGAAAAATCTTCTTATTTCTTGAATTAACATTCATATAGAGAAAATCATTTAGTAACACATACTATTCATAAAATTCAGTACAATATAATGATTTGGAAGATGATGCAATTTAAAATAGAGTTGTATACATTTACGTTGGTTTGATTTTTGTACAACAGTATAAATTAACAATAATATATCATTTATCAAGCTGTTGTTATTATGGTTTATATGGACGATTTGAAACTTAATATAACATTATAAATATGTCATTTAGTATTATGGGTATGGTTCGCATTGAAGTTTTCAAGAAATAAAAAATTGATTGTTTTTTTATTTTTATCGTTTATTACAATTAACTTACATGATGAATTTAAAAAAAAAAAAATGTAATTAATTTTTATCTGTATTTTTGCAAGTGAATAAATAAATTTTTCTTTCACTATGACACTAAAATTGCTTTACTAAAAACAATTTCAAATATTATTAAAAAAATGCTATTTCCTAAAATTATAGTTATACGTACTATTACTAAAATAATTAAACTTCAGTTTGAAATCATAGACGCAGTTTTAACAAAATATTTACGGGGTCTAATTTTTTTCATTTCAAAAATATTTTTTCATAAAAATACATGCAATTTCCATAAATTTTGGAGAATCTATGGCAGATTTTGGGGGTTCTGAGCTCATTTTATATCCTCAAATTGCGCTTATATTTGAAGCGTTTTATTAACTGGCGGTGTAATTTTGTTTCAATTATTTATTTGGATTCTCTTTTATATGGGCGTTATTAATAGGCATATATATTCAAATAAGTGTTTACATTTAAAAAATACAAAAGAATTATTATTCTTGTCTGAACTATTCTTGCTATAGGTATATGCAAATTTGACATTTAATACTTCTATTCATTTCACACTATATTTGTGTATAATGATATAATTTGATATAATGAAGGTGCATGCGTCGCATAATTAATAAATTATACTAGTATAAATTGATGATACAGGTAATTTCATACTATTAAATAGCATTTAAACATTATGCAGATAATACACAATGAACATTGAGTTGTTGTACAATAAAACCAAAACTCTAGTATTGAATAGATAAATTACTAATTTAATCGCTCTAACAGGTACGTATTTAAATATTTCTACTAGTTACTACTTTATGACTTTATAATAGTATATGTAAAATCACTGAATCGTAATTTGCAAATAGAAAGATAATTTGCATTGTTAGTATTAACTGTACAAATTATAAAACGCAT
Organism: Daktulosphaira vitifoliae; assembly: GCF_025091365.1. Lineage (NCBI taxonomy): Eukaryota > Metazoa > Arthropoda > Insecta > Hemiptera > Phylloxeridae > Daktulosphaira > Daktulosphaira vitifoliae. The sequence goes on from NW_026099573.1 coordinate 20,854,356, forward strand.
AATCAAAATTGTTTGTAATTTTAACATCATACATTTTCTCATTAAATCGTAAATAATAAAATTATTTTTAATAAACTAAAGCTTACTACATACAAACAATAGAAGTGATATATGAGAAAGCGACAAAAATAAATTTTAATTGATAAGATACCAGGAAAACATTCAAGTAAAAAATTTTACTTAGATTAGAGTAAAAAAAAAAAGGGTCAAAAAGCTTGTAATTTTTATATTCAAAAATATTAATATAGTGATAAGACCTGTAGCTCAAGGAGCGTAGATAGGTACCAATTTGAAGGTTTCGTGGCTTATCTAGTTCTTAGTCCGTTCCTGTGTTTATTAAAATTAATTAAATCAAAATGTTTCTTGGTACTTCATTTTTCAAGAAGAATGTAAGGAAAAAAGTTTTTGTTATTGAACAGAAGGTATGAAAAATCATAAGAGTCGAAAATTGCTATCGCAATAAAATAAAAACATTAAGCAGTGTGTTCTTAAGTGTAATAATTATGTTTTTTATTGCTAAACTTTCCAAGATAATTACTAAAGTGGAAGATTTTTAGGATTTGCATAAATTTATAGCGCTGTCGTACATAATTATCTTAACATTTAATTTTAGAGGTAAAAACCCTTTAGTTTCTGATAACCTTCAAAAACTAAATTAATTTAAAATTAATTAATGTAATTTATTCAAGTAAGTAAATCTTTTTTTGCATTTGTTTGTTTATTGTTTTCTATTTGTATTGTATACAAAATGCATAGCTTAGTTATTGTATTGGATTAATTTTTGGATAGGTACTTATAATAATGTCAAAAATATTGTTAATAATACATTTACCGTTATACATCTATAGACTGTAGACAATACTTTAATATAGTGTTTCTCGGTAATGTAAAGTTGAAATATTTGTAATTCGCAATTAAAGCTATTAAAATTATATATATTATTACTAAAATTATGGTGAAATAATTCAGCTGCATACATTTTAAATTTATTTATATTACAAAAAAAATTACATTATTTTATTATTTACATTATAAGAAGTAATGAAAACATATTTTTAAGGAATTTTCACATAATATTATTAAGTTTAATCACATAAATAATATATCTAGCTCCAATGGATCCACTTTTAAAAAGTGATCTTTGATATTTAATAAGTTGTCTTCGGACATTTTCCCAATGATTAATCTTGGACATTCTCTGTAAGTGGTGTTAATATTCATAAATATCACTATTAATTACTATTTAAATCAGTAAATTGTGACATTTTTTAACCTTTTATCACTTAATTCTTATAAATTTTATAAAAGTAGATGAATCTATTGAATAAATACCTTAAGCAATTATTAACAGTTAACATTTTCAACTTCACATTTGAAAATATTACGTCAATCTAAACAAATCCATTTTTCAAACTACATTGAATTTTCTTGCAAGCTTGCAAGTTAAACTAAAAAAAAGGTTAAAAGTTCAATATTTTTAAATTATAAACTTTCATAAAAATCAACTTTAAAGAATCAAAAAAATAGTTTAAACATGACATTTTGAATCGAAATTTTGTACGGATTATTTTGAACATATTAAAAATCAAATTCAATTATTCTATGTAAATACTAGTTTTTATAAATAAGTTATAATCTCCAAAAAAGAGGCGATGAAAAAAAACTAATTGCAGATTTTATATCAGTGCTAATACGTGGTTGAGCAAAATATATTTTGAACTATACTGATTGAAAAAATGTTATTATTATAATTTATTAGGTTATAAAAGACCAATGTCTTCTTATCTTCAGGTTAAAAATTAAAAATTAACTTAATAATAAGTGTAATAAAAATTGATTATAATTATAAAAATCCATTTTTAAATTCAAGTGAAACTCAAAATATTCTTATTTTAATTATTAATGTGGTATAATATTATCAAAAAAATTGGAATACTATAAACGGAAATAGACTACACAATTAGAGTCAAAAAATTAATGACAACAGAGTAAAATTAAATAATTTTGTAGTTGAAACCTATTATCATATCAAACTTTATTCGACAATAAATAATATTACTTTGAAAATATTAGAAATGAACGATTTTTAACCTAGAAAAATTAATGACCAAAAAAAAACTACATAGTAAAATAATTTTAATATGAATAAGAAATTTCTTCTCACGAGGGACACTACTATAGTCTATAATATACTATCACTATGATGGAGTCCTTGATATTCATTAAATGTATACAATCTAAATGAGTTAAAAATGAAACAAATTTTGAATATTTTTCCAACTTAAATATAATTTAACAAAAATTGCAAAAACGTCATTTTGACAAAAAGGTGTTCGAACCTCAAACCATGAGCTTGAAAGACTATAGTGTTATCGAGGCGGCAACGTAGGCAGGTAAAAGGTCAGAATTTTAATAAATTTATATCTAATAAATGAAAATTACATTAAGTGTTCATATAAAAAAAAAAAATATTTTGGTAAGTTAATTTTTTAAAAAGTAATAGCTGCTTTAAGTACTACAATAATATAACGATTGAACGAAAATTACATTATTCGTTCAACTTTGACAGTTTGTACATAGAATATAGTTTGTCGGAACAATTGTTTTTTTTTTGTTTAATTATAACGCGTAACATAAACTTTAATTTAACATATATTTAAAGGATGCAGTATTTCCGGAATAATTTCAAAAATTAAGTTGAAAAAATTAAATTTTTGTCCGTAAATTGCTATTTTGATCCATCCTTTGGGAAATATAAGGACAGATTTTCAAAAAAATTACATAAAATGTGAGAAAAATATCTAATATGTTTATATAAATAAAATTTGTTTTGATTTGTTTATTTCTCATAAAATTAAAACAGTTCTAAAAAAAAAAATGTCCAAATTACCGATTTTAAAAATTGTAATTTTTTGGGGATTCTCCTTTTTACAAATATCAAGGTAAATTATTTTAATTATTCAAAATAATATTATTAAATAAAAAAAACCCAGCACAGAGGGGTCACGGCACATTGGTGACGTGAAATAGTTGAGTCAAGTAAAACAATATCTGACAGTGATTAAAATCACTATAAAAAAAAAACGCTTCGATGCAAATCTTTAGATAGTGTTTAATTTAAAAAAATTGGTGGATTATTCCAAAAGCTACATAATCTGCTAGTTCCTTATTAATATCCTGATTAAGATAAAGTATGTCGAATGAATAAGGGATTATTAAAAAATAGTATTTCTCATAGAAAAATTATGTTGATCCATACACTTTTCAATAAGTTATAGCATAATAAAGTTAAAAATGTAAAAAATAAAATCGGGAATTTTCATACAAAAATAGCATTCGGTAGCCATTTTCACCGTGAAGATAAAATAAAGTCCGAAATTTTTTTTTCGCATAATTAAGTAAATTACATTAGCTTTAACTTAATATATATATAAAAGTGTCAGACCTTCCGGAACATTTTCAAAAATCAAGTTGAAAAAATTAATTTTTTGTGAAAAAGTTGTCATTTTAAATCCCCCCTGTGGGCAGGTAAAAAGTCAGATATAAAATAAAATATACCAAATAAAAGGTAATGATATCATGCATCTATATAAAAAAAAATGTCATGATATGTTAATTTTTAAAAAAGTTATAGCAATTTTAAGTAAAAAAAATTGAAAAAATATCGAAAATTATCAAAAAATGTTGAAAATTTTTTAATTTTTTGGAGATTTGCCCCATTTACAGGTAACGAGGGAAATTTTTTCAATTTTTAAGGGTAATGACTTCGACTAGATACGATTTGTGATCTTGTGACATATCGTTGAGAGAAATTGGTTCGGTGAGAGCTGAGAAAAAGTGGGAACAGTCACAAAAAATAATAATAATAATAATAAAACATCATAATAATAATAAAAAAACATCATAGTAAAATTAATACATTCTCAGCTTCGCATCGAAGCTAAAAGGTTAAGTTTTAAGGTTAGAGTGGAAAAAAGTTAATTTAGCACTCTCATTTTATTCTAATTATGCTTTTATTGCGTCTATTAAAATGTATTCAACATAAATTATAAATAAATACTTATTCCTGAGTGTTAAAATACTTTACAATTTAACTACATGGTTTCGTGACTCAATTGTAAATAATAACGTGGATGAAAAAATGTATTGTCACAATATTTCATTTCTAGATAACATGGATGTAATGGTATTTTAATTCAATTATCATCAGAAACATCTGTCAATTTAAGATTGTTATTATTGTTCTAGTAATTATGTTTTTATATCAAACAAACGAGATTGGCATTGTTTTAAATTATATTTGAAAATTTTAGTTCCAGTTATTAAGTTTTTTTTTGTCTGTATATTTATGTAAAATACTACATACTATGTCTTGACTTAAAATAGAAAAGAAAACAATTGACGCTTTGTACTTGGCAACTAGTTACAGTTTATAGTTGTTTTATAATTCGATTCTTGTTATGTATTAAAGCGACGATTAATAATTAAACAGAATGGTCGTTCTTAACGTCTGGTGATTATGATTTACGATATTTTTAAAATAAATTATATTTTTAATACTTTTGGCGAACAAACTGCGTTAGTATCTAACAACAATTTACAAAAACTATAATTTATTATAAAATAGCATTTATCATTTTAAATATGTTAAAAACCAACCAAACAGAGTTTTACTACTATATCTTTTAATATTCTTTTTGGTTTGTTATATTATACTATCTCACGAAATAATATAGATCATATTACCCAATTTTTTATATATAAATTCGTTTATCTTACAACTTAACACCATAACTAAAAATAAAATGTCAAATATAGTAAATATTTATGTTTCCCAAATGGCGTTCACAAGCCAATGTTATTAGCCTACATTGAAGGATTTATCCGTATGCTACAACTTTTAATAGATTATATTTTTAAACTTCAAAACTTTAAATAAAATTTAGTTAATATATTTCCTGATATTGGGTCAGTACCTAGTTAATTTAATGTGGTGCACTGAAACTAAATTTTTATTATATGTATTGGCACAAAAAGAGGAGTGATGTAGCTACTTAGAACCAAACATTTTTTTTAATAATTACATTTATGTTTATATAAAAATATTGTTTAAGTGATATAACTATATTTAACACCTCTAAAACGTTTTTATTATTTTCAACTATTTTAATATGTAAACAGTTAAAAGTATTACGAACTCAAAATTAAAAAAATTCAGGAGATCTAACGGATTTCAACAAAATAAATATACATAAGTAAAAGAATGCCTAACATATCATCTACAGTTTCATAAGTGTAGTGCTATGCTCACAATACACTACACAATGGAATGATATTGTTAATTATAATAACGAAAAAAGTGTTAATAATAAATAATATAAGTCATTCTCAAAAACCTGGACAAAAACTAAGGGTACTGCATTGTTCCTAACATAACAGTAGTCTGTCGGTTCTTAAACGTCGTTGTACCTATAAAACGCATTGATGAACACCCGTCACCGTACCTCCATTATATTACAACAGTCTGGTCGAGTTGTCCCACATTCCCCTATTCGCTCTCCTCCTTACCACACGCCAGAACCGCCGGCATACCGCACGTTATACACATATCACACAGGCCACGACATCCTCTCTCTCTCTCTCTATATATATATATATATATATATATAAGTGTACAGCTCAAGATGGCACAAATCTACACCGAAAATGTGCTAGTAAATGAACGCTATGATTCACTGACAAAAATTGTTGTCATGTATTTAAATCATCAATACGAATTAAAATGAGATAGTTGTGTTACGTTCTGATGTATTAAATATAATTGTATTCCATGCAGATAACTTCTGTAAACACAACTCTGTAAAAACACAATATCAACTTGAAGATTGCTTCCTTCAATTGTTTTTAAAACTTATGGTTACGTGCATCTTTTATCGTAACAGGTACCTACGGTTATTATCTCGGCGATCAGCAGTGTTTCAACATCACTACAACGTAGACAACAGCATAATGTTTAAATATATACAACGTTAACTCTGTATGTGTGTGTGTGTGTGTGCACACATATTATACATACCATAAAGAGCTTGGAAATAAAAATGATATCCCACTTAATTCTTATTCTCAGAATTGAATGCAACTAATTACGCTATTTGTAATGTTGGACCGGATTTCTATGGGTGTTATTTTTCGATTCGTATAAAAACCTTGTTCAAGTCTTAAAAACACATTTTTATATATTATTACTTGATAGATATTTTATTAATTTTCTCTAATGTTACCAATATTTGTTTATTTCCATGTTTCTTACTCATTAACATTTACTTGTCTTCATTTCAACAATCAAACGTGAATTAAAAATAAAACACCCGATACGACTATATTGGTCGAGTATCAAATATTTATTAGGTGATTTAATTAAAACTCGATTATGCAACACAATTCAAACGTTTGTGTCACTTGATTTTGGTCTGGTGTACAGTAACATCACGTGTACTTATTCACCTTGACTTAGGAGATCACGGACGGCGGTGCGTACACTAAATCTATTATTGTGATTATCACTACTAGAGAGGAGCCCTAAAAATCGGGTTTATCGACCCACGCGTGCGTTAGGCCGTGGTACGTCTGCGGAAACTGGCTGCAAACTTGTTCCGCTTGGACACATCGCGTTTACCTTTTTTTTTTTTACCTCGATCGCTAGTAAGTACACTCGCATGTAAAAATGATTACATCTAATGTAATAACACACAAGCGATGGCGTTCATGTACTCGGTACGGTTTAAATGGTAGGCAATAAACAGACGCAAGGAACGAATAAAAATAATTATTAATTACAATAATTACTTACCATTTGTGTTATTATACTCGATTTATCTCGATCATAAAAATTATGCGAGACAATTTTCAATATTGTAATGTAATAAACACGTAATTGTCAAGTATTTTTTAGACGAGCGTAGCTACTCTTTTAAACAAGATAACCATCCTTCCATAATTTCGGTAATATTTTTATCTTAAAAATCGCATTGAGTATTGATACATTTTTCTGAATTTAATATAATCTGTTAAAGTCCTTCAATTATTGGAATTGAAACCATTTAACATTCACTGACTATGACCTATCCATGCGTAAATTATTGGAATACTCTCATTAAGAGGAGATTGTTCAACTTCAGTTTTCCAATTTTCATTTAAAGTAGTCGCATTATATAATAGTTATTTCACAGACTATACGAAAGTATAGTTTGTGGTTATTTGCAAAATTATGATAAAACCAGTCAATAATATAAATAGAAAAAAATCTAAAAATACTTATTATATATTATTATTTATAAAATATTCAATTTTGGTTGTGTATTTTACTATATAAATAGATTAAATATGGTAGTAAATACATTAGCATTCAATTCTTGACAATGATTTTATGGCTTGTTATATTTTCAGTTTCTATTCAAATTACCAAATTTCTTGTTGCAGTTATAATTAAATTATGTGTCCTTTGTGCCAATTGACATAATTATATATCAAAAGGAAGCTCGTATTATAATAAACTTCCTTTGATAAAATAATAATAAATTATAATATGCTGATAAACAATTCTATTTTGTTTCATAACACTTGATATTTAAGGATTCTGCAGCTATATATTATTTTCCATTACAAGTTTAGGCGTTTTCAAGAGATTCTAATTTTTAAAATTAATTTATGAAATAAGGGCTTCAACAAAGACTACTACTAATTCCAAAGGAATTTATATATATATATATGGACAAAGTTTATGTATGGGACAAGTGGTTAACAGTTCCATATAGGGAAAATATTATTCGTCATTCATAAGAACGTACACTTTATTTTTTAAATACTTGATATCAATAGTTACATGGACATAATATTGTTTTCAGCATAAAATTTCCTAAAAAATTGATACGTAAATTAAAAATGTCTATAATTTACTTATCTTTCTTTTATGAACACTATGTGACACCTTTTCTTAATATATAATAGTCTTTCTCTCACACGAGTTTTTTCTATTATACATTTTTAGAACAATGCCTCAAATTAAAACTCTTTAAATTGAGGTCTCGAGTCCACTTTATCCCAAATCACTATTCAGACTGCAGTAGTTAGAGTTAATAATTTTATACATTGTTAAGGTAATGTATTCATTGGTTGTATTTTTAAATTGAAATGTATAGTATAATGTATTGAATACAGTCATTGTGTTGCCTAAAAGTAAAATAATGTGGTGTGATCAACAAAATATTAACTCAAATGTATAATAGTCGGGAAAAGTCGATAAAATATAATATTTTAAACTGCCTTATTATTATTATTATTATTAAAATTACCTAACACGGAGTTTAGGAGCTTTGAGATTAAGGTCCTCTAAAGACGTATAAATACTACTGTTTTTTTGAAACCTTGCCTTTTAATATTTTGAGTATGTAATGTCATTGGTCTATTAGTATATTGTGTATTTCACTTTAAACATAATAACATGTTTTGGTTTCAACTATTATAGTTAAAATATCACCAGGAAAAAATGTATGTTTATAATGTTATACACAATTTTATCGATAAATATTAATTATTAGTTTCATTAAAATAATATCAGGACTGAAATTTTAAACAGAGTTTTTGGAACTCAAACTAAAATAAGTGACTGGATGATGATACTGATAGCTAAATTTTATTAAAGTAACATGTTGAAATTATTAACAATTTTAAGGAATAACGTTTTTAACTGAACGATTGATGATTTTTTTATTCTGTAAAATTAAATGGTGTAAAATAGAGAGTATAAGACATGCCTTTAGAGAGTCCCGCCGAATCTACTTAGATAAATAGTTATTATTAAGCTTCTATACTTAATTTTCCTATTTTAGTTTAAATTTAAATGTATGTCAAATGTTTGTAAAATAGTATGGTAATAAATAGATTGTTAAGTCATAATATGATTAACGCGAGTTGAAGAGTACAGTCATCTCTCTTTTAGTACATCAGGCAGTCATTAAATAAAGTAATTGGGCAGCTGTTGCTGTAGCGAGCAGCGATTTCATTTTTTGATTACTATCCCACCATGAGATAAACTAAACGGATAATAATATACTCTTTAACATCTATGACGCGCACTAGTGTATTTTTGCACACAACAATTTATTGCAAGGATGTATTATATCCTTAAAAGATTTTTTTTTTATAGATTTCGGCTATACCAACGGACATCATATGAAACAAAGCACGTGTCATTTCTGTGATTTAATTAATGCACAAGAAACATTTCTAAATAAATAAATATTTCCTACTTTATTATAATATTTTAAATAGGTTTAAAAATCTAGTTATAAAATTGTAAAATCAACTAAATTTATAACAAAAAGTTTTTTTGATTAGCGTCTGATTTATTAATTCATCTAAAATATATTAAGGTTTTCGAAATTTTCTAACGTATCTGCCGTTTAATGCATCGTACCTAATGTTATTAATTTCTATTAGTATTTAAAGAGTTTTTATCATTGACAATTTTTGTTTAAATAACCAAAGAGAACATCAGAGGTGTATTAATATTTTACCAATCGGGTGTAAATTGTGTGCCCTTGAAAGTTTCAATTTATCAAATTTTACTGTGTTAAAAGACTTTTTTTTTGTAAGAAAAAAATTATCATTTAGCGTTTAACAATATTCTGTCCAGAGGAATAACATTCTTTTGTCTCCTAATTATGCTTATAGAAAACGTTACATTCAGATCTTTATTATATATTTAACATTATATATATATATTTAAAATTTTAAGGGACTATACTTAATTTAATCTCCTTAATGAGCCTATGATCAAAACCAAAATAGTAATTGAACTTTTGGAATATTAATTAAATTCTACATATAATATTAAAAAAAATGCATGAGCTTTTAAGCCTTGATTATTTTTACGTAGAACTTATAAGCAATTCTGTGTACTGTTATCCCCGTTTAATCAGGACTATCTGAGTCTATCGGTGTTTAAAAAACTGACCAGTTACTAGCTATTTTTGATGTTATCTCAAGAATTCTATTTTATTGTAATATGGAATAGACACATGGGTTATGTTTAGTACAGACCGGATATCCGTGATACCTCCCCTTTTTACATTGGTTTAGCCGAAGTTTTAATATTAAATTTTTTAACAGCTGATTTTTTCAATATAAATTAGGAAACTTATGGTATGTACTTGATAAAAAAATGTACAAAGTAAAATTACAATTTATCTTTAAAAAAATAAAGAATATTTAAGAAATAGGTTAACAACACATGCATTCATCCCTTCCATAAGTCTGGGTTATAAGTTGCGCAGTCACCGCCCTGAACTGGGCGACGGCCGTAGAAAGGGAACGGGTCTTTGTCTGGTAGAAGCAAATAGTTGGTGCGCGGTGGCGACGACAACCGACCTCCCCCACTTCCTCACCATTACTAGTAACACTATCGCCGCTAGAGTTCGATATCACCGATCGCCGTGTGTTTTGAGTTAAAAATGTACATGTGTGTGTGTATAATGTGGACGAAGTATACCATAAATACCGTGAAACTAGTTACATTTTTACCGTATTCAGGGTCGAATTTTTAAAAGAAAACCCTAGAGGGAAAAACTACTCCTCATGAAACTATCATAAGTATTTAACTTTTGTAATTTTAAATCAATCGAAATTGTTTTTTTGACCTCTGAAAAGTTTTGACATTAATATAAGTTTTCTGTTTTTTATTCATAATATTCACGGTAGTTATCGTAAATCGGCAGCACTGACATCATCGGGTTCACCACTACTGAGTGTATTGCACTAAGAAATAATTATTATTGTTAACACTATTTTTTTCCTTCTCGTGTTAGCTCACTATTGTAGATTAGTGACAACAATGATTTCCGTACAATTTATTTTCTTTTAATTTGTTCATAAATGTCTTAGTTATAATTACTTTTTGTGAATAATTCATATTAATTATTAGTGTTGTAATTTATACTACTACTACTTATTATTTTATTTCTCATTACTTAAGATTGTTTTACTAAATGTGTCAGTGTTTTTGCTATAGTCTAAGTCAAGTCTTAATATCAACTTCAACTGTGACAAATTGATCTAAAGAAAATACGTTATCATTAAATATTTAAGTCATTATTGCTGAGCTTAAGCATGAATTCATTAAAGTACATCTTTCAAGTGTGTGAAATAAGCGCTTAAAGAATTCAGGTTAGTACGATAATACTACTGGGCAACTATGAGTATTACGGTGACTACCATAAATCCTGTGTCAACGACCATCAAAGAGATGCCTTTATCTCGAAATCGACCACATATATTGCTATCAAATAGCAGTAATAATAATAGTAACAACAACATTGGTACGTCAAGTACATCAAATGATTCATGCATATCACAGTCAGATTGTAGTAGTGATCATTTGCCTTCTTTACTTAAGTATTCACAGATTTTAGAAAAATCTAACTCAAATAAGCTGATAAAGAAGTGTTCAAAACAGCAACCTGGCTCTCTTGATATTTTTGTAGATAAAATTCAAAAACCTAATAGTATAGATTTATATGTAGAGAATAAAGACGTTTTATATAATGTTAGTAAATCAGCAACAGCTTGTTTACAGCCCATAATCCATACCAAACAGGAAGAAACAGTAAATGGACAAAGTACCAAAAAAGCTAATCCTAATAGTAAACCTAAAAAAAAAGGTTTTACTCCAGATTACATTTGTAGTAAATACAGTAGTAGTTTAAGTAAATTTGAGAAAATGGAAATATTTAGTTTTCCTGAAGTATATTTTTTTGGCATTGAAGCTGAAAAAAAAACTGGACCTGTAAATGGTACACACTCATTTTATGACAATGAACAAGGAGGGTACATATTTGTTGCCCATGACCATGTTGGTTATCGGTATGAACTGCTCAAAGTAATTGGTAAAGGCAGTTTTGGACAAGTAGTTAAAGCTTATGATCATAAATTAAATGAATACGTAGCACTTAAAATTGTTAGAAATGAGAAACGATTTTATCGACAAGCTCAGGAAGAAATCAGGATATTGGAACATTTACGTAAGCAAGATGTGAATAATTTAATGAATATTATACATATGTTTGACAGTTTCACATTTAGAAAACATATGTGCATTACATTTGAGCTTTTGTCAATTAATCTTTATGAACTAATTAAAAAGAATAAGTACCAAGGATTTAGTCTCCAGTTAGTACGAAAATTTAGCCATTCGTTATTAGTATGCCTTGATGCATTATATCGTAATAAAATTATTCACTGTGATATGAAACCTGAAAATGTTCTTCTCAAACAACATGGACGAAGTGGAATTAAGGTATAAATAGTTAAAAAAATTAGTGTCTTAAGCACTTATTGTATTTATAACGTAACTTTTTGTTATTGTATGCAAATATGTTATTTACATTAAGTGATATAAATAACATAATTCTTAAATAAAGTATAGAAATTTTTATATTTAATAGTAGACATTATTTTTTTGTCTTATTCAATAACTTTTGGGCTGGAATAGGTTAAAAATCATTTTATTATGATCCTAGCAATCTAGTTGATATTTTAATGTAATTTAGAAATTTGATGTGTTTAAATTATATTTTCATATTTTTCTTTGGTATTTAGCCAAAGAAACACTAATAAAAATTGTATATATTACTAATTTTTTCTAACAATATCTTATATTGTTATAAAACAATAAATTTCCTTTTTTTGGTACTTAGTTGAACTATTTTTTAAAAGAAAATAAATATAGATTTTTAAATAAATGTTTACTGTAAAATGTTTGAATGTATGTTATTTTCAAAATATGCTCTACTTGGATGAAAATTGTTTTTAATTTTTTCTTTGATATACACTTATAAATTAATTTGAAATAAATTTTGATAAATATCTGTATTAGCCTCTTAGAAAATATATTGGTATGCTCAGGATTTTTATGAGAGGGGTTATACATTTTTATTTTATCTTCCAATCTAATGAAACATTTACTTTTTCCAACTCATCATAGAAATGAATCATTTTTTTAGATTATTTATATTTATATTTTATTTCAGGTTATTGATTTTGGTTCAAGCTGCTTTGAAAACCAAAGGGTATACACTTACATTCAAAGTAGATTTTACCGTGCACCTGAAGTGATATTAGGAGCAAAATATGGACTACCTATTGACATGTGGAGTTTAGGATGTATTCTTGTTGAACTATTGACTGGTTTTCCATTATTTCCAGGTGAAGATGAAACAGATCAGTTGGCATGCATCATAGAGCTTCTTGGAATGCCTCCAAAAAAATTGTTGGATGCTTCTAAACGTGCTAATTATTTCATAAGTTCTAGAGGATATCCAAGGTATTGTACTCAAACAACATTACCTGATGGTACTACTGTTCTTAAAGGAAGTATATCCCGTAAAGGAAAACCTCGAGGACCGCCAGACTCCAAAGACTTATCTAAAGCGCTAAAAGGCTGTGATGATCCACTGTTTATAGATTTTATTTCTCAATGTTTGGAATGGGATCCGGATCGACGTATTACTCCAGCTATGGCACTCAGGCATAGCTGGTTGCGTCGTAGACTTCCTCGACCTCCAGCTACTGAACATCAACATTATTCTCAAGAAAGTACTCCTACTAGTTTACGTGTTAAACTTTCTGAATCGAACCATCATCAAACTTTGCCTATGCATTCCAGGAGTTCTCAAATATCGAGCAAATTGCCTCAGATTACATCTACATGCATTATGTAAGAAGTTATTTGATCATATTGTACATATTTATTATGGTTGTAATTCCTGATTGAAGGTAATCCTAAATAAATTTAGACTTGTAGATTAATTATTTATTAAGAAACTAAAATTTGTGAATTATTTGTTGAATTAGGTATTTACCGATTATAGGATCTCTAGATCGGCATAATGTTATGTTTGTCTCAACTATATTTTAAGATTTTTTTTGTACTCCATTAATTTTAAAATTAGAAATATTTATGATTATAATTTAAAAATAACATTTTTATACTCACATAAATTTTAAATACTTGGCAAAATTTTCATCTATAATTTTGTAATTATGATTTAATTTAAAAAATGACTATTACATAATTAATTTGATTTAATTATAATAATTATTTATTAAAAATGCCTTGTTTTGTATTTAGACAATTCATAAAAATTATTAGATCTAGGTTTACTTTTTTTCTATTTGTCATCCTCACATTTTTTATATTCATTGTGACTTCAAATCATTAAGTAAAATGTTGTAAATATCAAATTTGTAGTATAACTGTTTCACTGTGGTGATTTTTAACAATACCCAAAACCATAGCATAATTTCCAGATGTTAACTGAATATGTTTTTCCTATGTTCATAAATGTTACAACTGTACAAATAATACATTAATGTGTGTATTATTTTTATTAGACTGTTAGTTAATTTGAATATATTTGCTAATTAAATAGAAATAATATTTTTCACCGTATTATTTTACACTTATGTAATCATCAGGTAATTTTACAGAAGTATATATAAATGATATATTTTCATTTGTATTATGTTGTATGAAAAAAAATTTTGTTGCCTGATCTGTTTGTCTTATAAATTTATTTATTTATTTTCATAAATTATTTATTGTTGTGAGCTACTGAAAACAGTTATTAGATTTAATTATGTTACTAAAAAGTAAATTAAAGTTAAAAATGATGATTGTATGGAATTTTCATTGTGTAATAAACTATATCTTGTATATTATTAGAACTTAGAAATTGATTAAAAATGTGATTAAAATATAACAAGTTATATTTATTTATTAAAATTGTGCAGAATCCAGAAATGTGTCTGAATCTCCTAAATGGTTAACCATTTTGGAGTATTTATACTTTATTATAGAAATTATTTTATGTAATTAGAACTGGGTGAAATTTTTTTGTCTATTCACTACCTAATTTAAAAATGGATACATAAAAAACGCATTCAAATTGTCACCCAGTTGTGAAATAAATCAAGTACTTGTCAATAAAAATGTTCATTGAGCAAAAATTATGTCACCTAGTAGTTGGGTTAGAAAACTTTATAGAGAATTAAAATTAACAACAGAATGCGGACAATTTTAAATATGCTCTACATTATTTAATATTAATATCCGATTAATAATTTTACACTACAGTAATGCACTATTGTTTTAAATTTTTACCCAAAAAATATTAAAAATTTTTTGTTTGACCCTTGAATAAAATAACCTTTTGTTATTTGTAAAGGAAGTCCAGATATATATTATAAATATAGAAAAATTTTTTTAAATGGGTTGTAATCATTCTAGAACTTTGAAAGAATTTGTTAAGTGCACTGTTGATAAACGTTCTGGAGTTCGATATGTTTATTTATTGCACGAATTTTATAAATTTATCAACACATCTAAAATGGTATTGCACTTTTGTACATCTACACTTACTTTTAATTTTTTCTATTATATTAGAAAAAAATTGGAATTAAAGAAAACATAAATATATATATATATATTTTTTTTAAAAATTCGATCCATGAGAAATGCAATTTTTTATTTTTTCGTAATTTTAAACTAATACATCTTTTTACAGAAAAAATGGATTACTATTTTTAATTATTGATACTATAGGCAAGTACCTTTCCACCGATTTACTTTTTTTGGAAATTAAATTTATAATCGAGGTATAAGGGGGGTTTGAACTTGTAAAAAATATGTCAACATTTTTTTGTTTTAAATAAAATATTCTCTATGTAATTTTTACTATAAAATATTGCTTACACTACTGTCGTATTTTGTAGAGCTTACTCTACTTTAGTAAAATAAAATTCCTTATATTAAAAAAAATTTAACAAAATTTTCTTAAGGCAAATTCACATTGAAGCATTTAGTGATAGTGATGTTAGATTATCAAATATCAATCTTTACTAGTTTCAACTTTGCCTCTTTCCTAATACGGGTTTTTAATAAATGCAAGTATCTTTATAAAATGTTAAAATAATGCTCATTAAACGAATACCTTTTTAGTAATTAATAAGTCATACGTTAATTTAAGAAAATCTAGTTTTTTCATTAAAATTGTGTTAGTGTTATATTGATATAATAGAAATAAAAGTTTTTACAAGTAAAATAATTTTCAAAATAATGCATTTTATAAAGATATTCAGAAAAAATAATATTTAAGAAAGTTTAAAACCACCCGTCCTGAAGTATCCATGGTAAGAAACCTTCTCTTTAGGGGAGACTGCTATGGCTGTCAATGGGTAAAGGTCATAGCGTAAAAATAATAGATAACAAATCTATGAGTAGAACTCGGATATTTTTAATTAAAAGTCTATTTATTTTATTTTATCAGCCTATATTAATTTAACTAAGTGGATAGGATTTTTTAAAATAGTACGACATCTGGTGGTTGATATTCTGTTTATTTGTAGATCGTGTTGCTGGTATTTTAACTTATAATCAAAAGTACCAAGTTGGTAATGGCTGCCGTATTGAAATTATCTTATCAAAAAATAACTGGGAAACGAATTATTATATCCACACTCGTTTGCAGATTGTAGTGCGTCGTTTATGGCCTATGTACTTTGAGTTAATATTATTGTTATTGTGGTTGTTTTCTAAACGTTGAAGACGGATCTTCTTATGTATAGATTGGTAAAATCAATGATTCTATAGTTTAGCTACTAAATAAGATTGATTGAATTCGACTCATACGACAGTAAGAAATCTTATTTTATGTATTTATTTTTTTTGTTGATATAATGAATATATTTTTAAAATGTTATTAAGTATTTTGATAGTTTTAAGGATAGTTACATTCAGATTCTGATTTTTACTAAAAATCATCAGTGTAATGTGTCTTTATGTAACATATTGTTAAATTTGTAATTTAGAACTCCTCTATTAATAATAATAAATTGGGTAAATTATATACTTTTAATTTTTTTTTTTGTTTGTGATATAATACAGTTGGTATTGTATATTTATTCTATGGATTTTTACTCATTATTATGAAATTAATCATTATTATTTTTTACCTATTATGAAAAGGAATTAATTTCAGTACATTTTATTATAAAAATCATAAAGTAATATCATTAAAAAAGTTTTAATTTATTTAGGAAATTAATAATTTCACAAATATAAAGTTAAAAGAAAACTTCATAATTAGCTTAAATTCTGTTTTAGTTGTATAATTATTTAGATTTATTTGAAGTTTTGAGTAATTATCAAAATATAGTAGATGTATTTTTCCAAAGTAAGTTTGATATAACTTTATTAATAAAAATAAAAATTTTTAAAGTGTGTACTATTAACTAAATAAGGTAAAATTATAAATATATATGTAAATGAAAATGAAAGTAATTATCTGTTCAAGTTATAATATAACAAAATGGGTTTATCCAATAACTATGTTTTTATCTTTAGAATCAAATAGGTACATTTACAAATTAAATTATTTTGTATAATATACGAGAATAAGAAACAATACCACTAATCATATGTCTAATTTGTTTAATTTGTTTAATTTCTGTAATTTTTTCATTAAGGTTAAGTCATAGTGTCTCTAAATTCATTTTTGAGTTGTAATTTAGTTTAAAATTTATTGAATTAAAAATTTTTCATTCTTATATATTTGTGTTTATAAATTTTATTATTACTATTAAACAATTAAATTTATTATGAATTAAGTCTAATTGATAAGTATAGTAAAATTTTGTTAAAACAACTTTTAGTGATTACTATTGACTTTTTATATTTTAAATGTCCCATTAAAATTTTATATTAAATAATGTTTGTATGATATTTTTAATTTTCATTCATATTTGATGAAAAAAATTGATTCAAATATTAATGACAAAATTCAAGATTGTTGATATAAAAAAATAAAAAACTATTTAACTTTAAAAGTAGTGAATTATCTAATATTCAGGCCACTGCTTAAAAAGTTTAAAAATAATGTATGTAGAGGATGTCTGAAATATATAATGTGGTATTAAATAACATAAAGATATACTCCAGCAAAAATTGTTTCCATCTAGGCTATTAAGTTATAATTTAAATCTGATGCTATATATAAATAATCTAGCATATAAAAGAGGTAATTACACTTTTAGATTTTTTTTTAGGAACTTAATATTAAATCAACATTTTATAATACTATAAAATGTTATTTTTTATTTTAATTCTTTTAATTTTTGCTTTTGAAAGTGCTTTACTTAATGTACAATGCTTGTTTCAACAAAACTTAATAGATATCAATATATTTTGTTGTTATCGAAGATAACAATATTACTTTTATTATAATTATCAGTAATTTTAATATATTGGCCAATACTTTTAATAAAATTATGAGTATTGGTGTCAAAAAATTTGTCATTTTATTAGATGTTAAAAAAATCTAAGTCTCTCTTCTTAACCTTTTCATTCTTAAAGTTTTAAAAAAGCCCTTCTGATGTTATTAGTTATAAATATATCTTTTATATAGAATTCATTATCATTATTTTTTTTTATATACAACTTTTTTTTTACAGGCATATAAAGCATGTAAATCATCACCACACATAAAGAAGTCTTGTAGAGTTATTTCATCTCATTCTAAAATGGCACATGTCATTCATGCATCAAATGAAAGTGTACCTTCTAAGGTAATTGATATTAAATAATTATTTTACGTTGTTTTTGTATTATAATTTAATATTATTTTTTGTTTGTTTATATTAAAAAAGGTACCCGTATCAGCTCATTCAATGGTGCCACATTTTTCAGTTATAAATAAAACTGGTAAGTTTTTAATTTTAATGTAATTTACAATGGATTGATAACATATCACTTGAGTCCTGTTTTTATACTTTTATACAATATGTTTGAGTTCCTAGATAATAAGATTCATCAAAGTTATTCATTTTACCATAAAAAATATTTTTCTTTAAATAAAATTTACTTCAAATACTCTATATGTGCTATATATGTATACAGAATGATTATTTTAAACATTCAATTTTTTTTTTTAATTATAATTAAATAAATAAAATTATTTTTCTTTTTTTTAGTATCATATATTTCTTGATTTATCAGTTATTAATTACTTTTTAATCTATACCTTATAAGGGTATTTTTTAAAGTATAACATATATTTTTAACTTATTTATAAATTAGGAAATTATCTAATTAAGAAAACAAATTTTATATCAATAATTTGAAAGTTATTTACATTTTTATATCTAGATACAATAGGATTGCAATATCTAACACTAAAAATTGTCATACGTGCACCTGATTCCAGTCTTTTTTTTAATTGTTAATAACTTCCAAAATAATAGGTCAATAATTGTTATTCATTAGTCTTTTTTTCATTAGGTAATTTTTTATTTTATAAACTACTTAAATATGTATATAGCAATTATACAAAAAATAATTTAACGCCCTATTAAGGTATAAAGAATGAATTAAAAAAGTAATTAATAACTGTTAAATTAAGAAATATATGACATTAAAAAATACCAAATATAATTTTTTCGACATAATTATTATTTAAAAAAAAATTCATCGTCTAGTATTAAAAGAGCCTTTTAGAGTAGATACTTAATATAAATTTTAACATTTAAATAAATGTTTTAACATTTTTAAAAGTTATAATAATGACAAATTTTTATGATTTTTTTTACAATCACAATCCCCAATCTAGAAAATAGATTTTTAGTGTTAATAAGAATCACATTGGTTAATAGAAATGCAGTAATTATTTTGAAATATCTATATTTTATAATTTGTCTACTTTTAATAATAAAAAAAAGTAATATGTTATGTGGTTATATGACCAAGGTAGGGTGTTTGAGTTTTGGTCAATTAGTTAGCATTGAGGTTCTATTAGGTTATATAGTTTGAAGGCTTAGAACAATAAAGAAAAGTTGGTATAAAAAGAAATAATTAAAGTTCCTTTTTATAGAGATGATCTAAATAGGCTGACTGGTAAGTCTCTGCAAAACACTAAGGTAACAAAAGGTTGTTTTATGAATACTCAGACGAAGTGTTATGTATACAGTAGAAATCACATTAAGTTTTAAATTCTTTTAAGCAACGATGAGATTGTGGCTATCTCATGAAATTTGATTAGGTATATACGGTACAAACTAATCAGTGATAATTAAAGTTTGAAAATTAATAAAAGTATTTGATATATTGCTTTATCCTTTTTTACTCAGGTTGGGTTGGGTTAACTGTAAACATTTAGATTAATGTAAATTGACTTACCCTGTCTTTTAATTTCAAAATATTTAGTGACAGTCAAAAAAGACCGGCGTCTTTTCAATAATTTTTTTTATACATTTCCAAGTTTTTGGAAAGAATAATAAATAATTTTTATACGCAAAATGTAAATGAATGACACACTAATATGTACCTATTACAACATGGGGTCGCGGCCAGTTAAAAGAATTAATTCGCCGAGAGAGTTCTGAGTTCTGTATTGATTCTAGAACCTTCAAAAGTAGCTCTCTCAATGACTCCCTCAAGGATGTGTAAGCATAACTAAGCTTTTTTATATTATTTTTGATTATCTTCATCTTGGGATATTGTCGTGAGCACTTTTAGTGATTTTCAGTTTATTGTATTAAATTGAACATAACTTGATTATTATTTTAAAATAAGATGCATAGTATACAATGATCAAGTGATACATATATATACATATATAATTAATAGTATACAACAGTGTAAATTTTATGAAAAATAAATAAATAATTTGTTTGTATACAAGTAATATAAAATACTGATTATAAATTTTTCATTGATAAATTTAAGAAGTGTAATGCAAAGCATTAGATATACTTTGACACACTACAAAGATTTAAAGTTTATAAAAATTACAAAATCCAGATTTCCACAGTAAAAAAAATCTTTTTTAGTAACATCTTTAGATTTTGGTTTCCTTTGTTATAAAAACCACAAGAATCTTATTTTTCAAACCACCCTTGTATTTTTGAATTAGGTGTAAAATTTTCTTCTCACCTATTTTATATTTATTTTATTTTTAAGGAACATATGATAGTGTAGTAAAATACACAAGTAATCAATCAAATATACCTGGTACACCAGAAATTTATCATCAGAATGATTTAAATTGTTTTCCTTCCAAAAATTATCACCTCAAAACAAGTGTTAATAATACAGCTGTTCATGGTAATTTAATTTTAAGTTCCAAGATTTTAATCACCCTGAAATAAAAGTTGAAATTCCAATGTAGACATAAACTGATTTATATTTCTACTCTTATGACATTAAATAGTTTAAATTAATACAGTTAACCCCATTGTAAAGAAATGTTTAATTTCAAATTGTTTGTGTTTTATTTTAAACATAGTTATGGTAATAATTACCAGTATCTATGTAAAAACGGTACTAGTTAATAAAAATAGAAAAAAATAATAACTAAGATGTTTTTTTTTACAATGTTTATGTGGTGTTCGTTTTATTTTGTTCTATAACAGGAATTGATATTTTCAGGTTCTGCAGGATGTAGTGAAGAATCAAACCTTAATGTACCTAATAACCAGCATGTATTTAAACCAATTATATCTCCAAGACCTAGTATTTTAAGAAAACGTGATGCAGATGGGTATGGAAAAACTGGAATTAACTTATGTAAATTTTATTTATACTATATTTATTTAAAAATACTTCTAAATTTTGATAGTGTACTTAAAGCCCAAAAAAACCTTATACCAATTCTAACAAAACCTGAACCAGAAGACTGTATTACAGAAGAATCTATGCCTAGTAGAAATGGTTATAATGAGACAACCATTTGCCATGATGAACTACTTACAGCTCCTCAAGTGTCAGAAGTCGTGTTACCTCGAATTGCTGCATTACAGAGAACACAATCACAATTAATGGTTGAAATTAGTCCACGTAAAAAACCTCGTAAACAATTACTGTAGGAATCTGTTTTTCCTTTAATTTTGAACTAGTATAAATAAGTTAAATAAGTTTTTATATTGTAGCCCTGTGAATCAAAATAGTCCATTCAAAATTGTTGGTGATGAAATGGAATATGTTGAAGATAAGGTAATTAAACACAATAAAAATGAATTCCCAGATGATGATGTGTTGGATTGTAATGATGATTGTGGTGATGGGGATGCTGAAGATGAACTAGAGGATGAACTAGATGATAATGATATGGATGTTGATGATGACTGTCCAGCTGATGATGATTATGATGAAAACGATGAAGATGATACTGTATTTGGGAATGACTTTGACAATGGTAATTTATATTATTTCACAAATATTTTTTTTTTATAAATAAGTTATCACAAAATCTGTGGTATAAATGTTTATATATTTTTTTTAAATTTAATATTAATTTTTTTAACTTACTACATTTTTTTTCTATACAATCCAAATTTTATAAAAATTTTGTTATTGGTGTAACTTTGAATTTTTTCATGTTTCATTTTTATTCTTTGATAACATTACTAGACTTCTTTGGGTCAAAAGTTATTTAGAAATATTACTTAGCTTTTTAGTATTATATTGACTAATCAATATTCAATATCTGTACGTTTAAAAGAGTTTCAGGTTGGTATTGGTAATACATTTTTTTTTTTAATCAATAAGCAGATAACCACTTGCTGTATATGACAGAATACATACTTGTTGTAATTAAAGTTTTGGTAACTTACCATCTGAAATATTTATACTCATTTTATTTTGGTAAATGCAGATTTCTTATATTTGTCAGACACTAATTTTAGGGAGAAAATACCACTGGTAAACACAATTCATAACACTATTTTTTGATTGACTATTCATAGTGAAACATATATAATTTGCTTATAAAATATAAAATTATATAATATAGAAAATAACTGGTTGGTAACAATTTTTGATGTAGTACTTTAGAAGTTATTCTCATTTTTATATCTTGGTAGGGAGAAAAATGTAGCCAAAAAATGTTTAATGATAAAATTAGCAGTTATCATGCTTTACCTCCAGTGTATATAAAATGATAAAAACTACTAAATGACAATTCAGAAGACAGGTCCAAAACTTGTTGTAGAACAATAATTTTTTAAATTAGATTGCTTTATAAGCTTATTTTAAAAAAAGTTGACAACCCTATAAGTTATAAGGGATAAGGTTATAAAAACTAATTATTAGCCGATTTATCAAGATATGTAACTAAATAAAAATCAATTTTTTGTATTTTAATATTGTTGATTTTTTGAGCAATTGAGTGGTTTATGCTTAACCGAATCATCCTATATAATGATTATATAAGTTTTATATATTTTTTTGGGATATTAAACAGTTGAAAAATTATATACTAAAATATTTTTGAATACAAATTTTTTTATAAATAAATTGATAGTGTACATGTAAAATTTTTTTAAATTTTGCTTACCCTTATAGGTATTTAATAGATAAAAGTATAATATAAAAATATAAATGTTGTTTATATTACTTTTTTTTTTATGTACATTTTACATATCAATATTTCAGGGTTTGACTATGTGAAAGCTGATAAAACTTATTTTGAGGATGGAAAAATATCAACAGATTTAAGTGATGGTAGCTCAACATACAATCCAACGAACAAAAGACCTACACTTTTAGGAAGGTTAAAGAACTCTTGGCGTGGTCAATCACATCACTTTCAAAAGTAAACAGTAGTACTTTAAAAATATACAAATAAATAATTTTTTAATAACTTTTTTTAGACATAGTGATTTTAAAGTAAAAGAAAATAAAAAACAATTAGCTGAAATTCAACAAGCTAAAAAATGGGCACCAGACAGTAGATCTGGATGGAGAGTTAGACATTTGTTAAAACAATTTGATGGAATGGTGAGTAGTCATGTTTAATTTTTACTAGTCATATTTTAAGTTATATAGAAAATTGAATTGTTTTACCAAATATAAGTTAATTTAACTTTTTTAATTTTCTTGTGCTTAAATGGGAAAAATCATGTTATTATTTAAACTGATGCATTTTGTATTCCATATATTTAATTTATAATTCTTAAACTTTAAATTGATACATGGTTCAGATGAATAGGTGACATTTATTTAGTGGTATGTTTGGAAATTGACTATGTTTTAGTATATTGAATTTTATTGAATCCAAACTGTTACTAAAAGGGTAACAGGTATGATGATTTTATACAAGAAAAAGTGCAAAAATTATATAGTAAGTGGAGAAGAAATAGTTTAATTGTTCACTCCAAACTTACACAAAATGAGAATGATTTTGATTGGTCATAGATGATTATTACATATCATGTGGTGAGTTGCAACATCACACAATATAAAGCTACTACTTACATAAATATAGTTTTATGTAATCTGTATTTTATCAATTTTTTTTTAAAGTCATCTATTGTCACAAAATGGTATTAAGATATGTTCATATTAAGAATAAAGTTTTGTGTTTGTTTGGGAATCTGTGTATTATAAAATTATCATAAATGCAAATTAATTTTAGTGTACTATTAAAATAGTACTTATTCGGACTTAAGATGGTAAGACATAATAGCATAATATGAAATTATCACATTTTATGATTGGTAGCATAATTACTTTTTTGATTACACAAATGTAACCGTTTATCATTTTAATACCATTTAATTTTATAAGTCATCATTTTATATTCAATTTTGACATAATTAAAATAATAAATTAATGAATTATTATAGTAAACCGTTTAATAAATGTATTTTTATTATATATATTTATAAATAATATATTATATTTTGAGGAGAAAGGAATATTACAAAAATTTATAATTCAGTTATCAAAATAACCACTATATTTAATATTTGTGTATTTTAAAGGTAAAGTTATTAATTTATTTTTGGTAACAAAAATAAAACAAATAATTTATTTTAGGTGAACAATTTGGAATTTTTAAAACAATTATAAACGACATTATGTTTATTCTTATTAGTTGAATATTTCCATATTTTTCTTTTTTTAAGTTAAAATTAAATACAGAATCTAATTTAATGTCATACAAATTAAAAACAAAATATCCCAATATACACAATATAATTTAAGTTACTGCACTTTCAATATTTTCAATGAGTATACTGTATACTATATGCATACTATTATATGAAATATATCTGTAGTGTTTGGTTTTGTGTTGATAAAAGTTATACGATAATCAATTACTAATTAGATAATTTTTTTTTAAATAAGTATAATATTCTTTGATATTAATTATCATCAATATTAAGGTATATAACAAAATTTTCTTTATTATATAAAATAATTTCCATAATAAATTTTCAATAATTTTCATCAATGTTATGTTACATTTAGTGAAATTCCATGCAAGAACTTATTAACATAATTGTGATATTAAATAATTTATATAAAAATAAGAAATTCTAAAAAAATATTAATTTATATTGTTCTTAGTATAATAATAATCAAAACTTGACTTATCCCATATAACTGTACATCACAAATTTGATTTACTTTAAAAAGTTTTCAATAAATCAAGTATAATATTTTGTTATTTGAAAATTTTTATTTTTGAAATAATTGCTATGGTGTATTCAAGAGATCATTAGTAGTTGAATTACTCCTCAAAAATATTAGCCTAATAATATTTTATCTCCTCTCTATATATTCAATTTATACAGAGTGTTTAGTAAGTAAGGAAACAAGTAAATTGTTACAAACAATGAGAATAATAGAAACCCGTTTCCTTACTTACTGAACATCCTATATTCAGTATATGTATAAATACAAAGTGATCGGTTTATCATGAACTACTAATTAATTGCAAAATAAATACAATATTAGAAAGAAATTTTTTAATTTCTTTTAGTTACATATATTTAATGATTTATTAGTTAATAATTACTTTTTAAAATTATCTCGTACAATTTTATTGTTTAAATAGCAACATACTTATTTATATAGTGTATAAAAAAGGAAATAATCTAATAAAGAAACTGGACCAGTAATTTTTAAGTTATTCTCAATTTTATACTTAAGTGGGACGAAGAGTGACTAGTGATAAATATAGCAGCACCCACTCCATACCACCAGTCATTACTTTAAATTTTTAAAACTTCTGAAATACTGATCCAAAAGTTGTAATCAACATTTTAAACATATTAGCTATCCTTTTTTTAATGAATAGATCAATTATAATGGTATTGCTTTTAATCTGTTGTAAATTGAAAAATTTTATATACATTTCAGAAATAAATTTATGAGTCATAATAATAATAATTGATGGTCAATTTGTTATCCATAAATTATTTAAATACTAAAAAACTAAACAATTTCTTTAAGAACTAAGTAATTTTTTAACAATAACTCGCATAGTATTTTTTTAAATATAAAACATGCTATATCTTTTTCTTTTCAATAGAATCATACATTCTATAATTTTAAAAAAATTCTTTACCAGTTTCCCCTAAAAGTTTTGTCAAATTATGTTTTTATTTAATGTTAACATATAAATTCAACCAGCTTCAAAATAAGAAAATGTACACAACTAAAGTTATAAACATTCAGTTGTGAAAACTTGTTATCGAGCAGTCATTTTCATTATTTTTTATAAGTTAGTTAATTATGTATGTCACCTTTATAAAAATAAAAAGTTGATATCCATTTAAGTTATTAGGGATAATTTTAAAAAGTAATTATGAGCTGTTACTAAAAAATAAATGTTACTAAAAAAAAACAATGTTTTTTCTATTATTGTATTTATTTTGCAAGTAATAGAGTAGTTTATAATTAACCATTGTTTATATATTTTTATTATTCCTTAAATTACTTGTATTTTACCTCCTCTGGATTATTTCATNTCTGTAGTGTTTGGTTTTGTGTTGATAAAAGTTATACGATAATCAATTACTAATTAGATAATTTTTTTTTAAATAAGTATAATATTCTTTGATATTAATTATCATCAATATTAAGGTATATAACAAAATTTTCTTTATTATATAAAATAATTTCCATAATAAATTTTCAATAATTTTCATCAATGTTATGTTACATTTAGTGAAATTCCATGCAAGAACTTATTAACATAATTGTGATATTAAATAATTTATATAAAAATAAGAAATTCTAAAAAAATATTAATTTATATTGTTCTTAGTATAATAATAATCAAAACTTGACTTATCCCATATAACTGTACATCACAAATTTGATTTACTTTAAAAAGTTTTCAATAAATCAAGTATAATATTTTGTTATTTGAAAATTTTTATTTTTGAAATAATTGCTATGGTGTATTCAAGAGATCATTAGTAGTTGAATTACTCCTCAAAAATATTAGCCTAATAATATTTTATCTCCTCTCTATATATTCAATTTATACAGAGTGTTTAGTAAGTAAGGAAACAAGTAAATTGTTACAAACAATGAGAATAATAGAAACCCGTTTCCTTACTTACTGAACATCCTATATTCAGTATATGTATAAATACAAAGTGATCGGTTTATCATGAACTACTAATTAATTGCAAAATAAATACAATATTAGAAAGAAATTTTTTAATTTCTTTTAGTTACATATATTTAATGATTTATTAGTTAATAATTACTTTTTAAAATTATCTCGTACAATTTTATTGTTTAAATAGCAACATACTTATTTATATAGTGTATAAAAAAGGAAATAATCTAATAAAGAAACTGGACCAGTAATTTTTAAGTTATTCTCAATTTTATACTTAAGTGGGACGAAGAGTGACTAGTGATAAATATAGCAGCACCCACTCCATACCACCAGTCATTACTTTAAATTTTTAAAACTTCTGAAATACTGATCCAAAAGTTGTAATCAACATTTTAAACATATTAGCTATCCTTTTTTTAATGAATAGATCAATTATAATGGTATTGCTTTTAATCTGTTGTAAATTGAAAAATTTTATATACATTTCAGAAATAAATTTATGAGTCATAATAATAATAATTGATGGTCAATTTGTTATCCATAAATTATTTAAATACTAAAAAACTAAACAATTTCTTTAAGAACTAAGTAATTTTTTAACAATAACTCGCATAGTATTTTTTTAAATATAAAACATGCTATATCTTTTTCTTTTCAATAGAATCATACATTCTATAATTTTAAAAAAATTCTTTACCAGTTTCCCCTAAAAGTTTTGTCAAATTATGTTTTTATTTAATGTTAACATATAAATTCAACCAGCTTCAAAATAAGAAAATGTACACAACTAAAGTTATAAACATTCAGTTGTGAAAACTTGTTATCGAGCAGTCATTTTCATTATTTTTTATAAGTTAGTTAATTATGTATGTCACCTTTATAAAAATAAAAAGTTGATATCCATTTAAGTTATTAGGGATAATTTTAAAAAGTAATTATGAGCTGTTACTAAAAAATAAATGTTACTAAAAAAAAACAATGTTTTTTCTATTATTGTATTTATTTTGCAAGTAATAGAGTAGTTTATAATTAACCATTGTTTATATATTTTTATTATTCCTTAAATTACTTGTATTTTACCTCCTCTGGATTATTTCATATATTTCACCTATTTATTATATTTATATTTATAATATTTATTTTATATTAATTTTCTAAGTAACTATTAAATTTTTTACAGGTAAAAATTGAAGATGATGTCATTGAGAGGATGACTGATCTTTTACAATTAATTGAACATGAATGTAATGATTTAAATTTACGAGATGACATAGTAGAACTTATTAAGGTAAATATTATACAAATGTAATAAGAATATTTTCATTTATGATTATTAATATATATTTTCTAGGATAATATTCAAAGAAGTAGGGTAACTAGAGATCAACTAGAAGAAGTTAGTCGTCATTTATCAAAAATATTTGATTATAAAACTTTAATTGAAGATGTGGTTGACAAATTTTGCCCAAAAGAACTAAAAAAAAAATGTCCTAAAGTATTTAGTAAAGTGTAAACACATCTATATATATGTGTGTGTATATAAATTAATTTTATTTAAAATGGTACATTTTTTAATGTTTTTTTTTGTTCTATATATTTATTTATATAAAAAAAGGTTTTCTATTTTTATTGAACACTGCACATAGATTTGTAAATATTGTAATTAAAGATATTATACAAAATAAAAAAAAGAGGATAATATATTAATAAAAAATATTATAATTTGTTCTTGATTGCTAGATTTCACTTTTGTAGTAAGTTGATTTTGGTGTTATAATTCAAGATCTCAACTAAATGACTTCCTTCGCTTCGTTTGATCATAGGAAATAAGAACACTTTTAAAGCAATGATGATGTTATTTTCATTGGAACAACTAGACATGTAAAAGTCTTATTAAAAAAATGAAGATTATATCAAATTCCATGTTGATGTATAGATAAAGTCATTGTTAAATAGCTCTTTTACCTTTGTTTTACTTTGCCATGTTTTTTTTTTGTCACTACACAAGGTTACTTTTCTTCTACTGGGATCAATTTTGCCTAATGATTCGTCAAAAGATCAATAAATGTATCTAGTTAAAATAATCGGTGTTGTAATTTTTTTAAATTATTCCTCTTAATCCACGTAATAAATAGAAATGTTCCAAAAATTATTGTAAAATAATTATGTTGATATTTTTAGTATTCACTTTATATTGAAATAATTTCTTGAAAACTGGAAAGATTATTGCGAAATTTTTATTGATAATACTTCAAACATTTTCTATACTTTTTTTTACGACTTTTTTACCAAGGTACTGTGGGAACTTTTTTAGTAGTAGATTAGCTATAGTATATTCCCAACTTTACTTTCCATAGGTTTACTTAAATTACTGCCGTATACGATTTTTAAAAAATCTTTTAGGCATTAATTTAATGACGCATTCATTGAACATTAAATGTTGAGAAGACATATCTGTGATGTAAGCCATTTCTAATTATAAAATATCCTGTAAAGAATTGACTAGAAGGTTTGCTTTCCTGTTGCATTTAGTGTTGATTGTTGTTAAATTGTGCTGTTGAATGCTGTCATCTTATATTGACGGATTAATTCAAAAACATAGTTTTACTCTATCTATTTGTTCAAAAGTTAAAGTGTGTACCGGTCAAGTTCCCCACATAGCTCGAATCGCATTACCCCTCTCCATGTAATGACGACACTCGTGTCCGGCACTACCGGCAGTTTGCCGTCACTAACTACGTCGGTGTACGCGATTGATGTCGTACCGCATCTCTTGAGTCTGATGACTCGTGGCCAGTGAGCTGGCGTGTTTTTAATTTGTTTCATTGTTTTTTGGTTGGTATTGGCCTGTTTAGGTGACAACCAACACTTTATATTACCAGTTACGTGCTATTACTCGAGTGCTCAACGGAAATAGAGCAGCGGAGGTTGCACATTCCTAACGCAAAAGGAAGAATTACTTTGGGAAGCGTTTTGGCAGTCGATTCAACGTTAATTGCACTATGGATAGCTGATGGCTGGGTGATGTTTCGTTTTGTTTGTTTTTTTTTCTACTATTATTATTCTAATGTTAATATATTGATATATTGAATATTTATTAGTTTATAAATATATATATGTATAATAAAGTTACTGTGNCGTGCTTGAGTGCGTGCCACAGGAGTCTACTCCAAGGACTCAAAGGCAACTGCCGAGACTTCAAAACACGTTGCAGACAGGATTTAAAAATCGGAGACAACCAATGTCGTTGTCGTTAGTATCCACTAACAATAGGTCGAGCAGTGTGTGTAAAATTTGTAACGGTGGGCATGCAGTATCCAGTTGTAAAACGTTCAAAACATGGGCCGCCGCCACACGTATTAAATGGGTACGTGAAAATAAAGCGTGCTTTCGTTGTCTCCGTGTCGGTCATTGGGCACCCGATTGTCGGGCACCGATAGCGTGTGACAACTGTACTCAACGACATCACCCACTATTACACACAGATGCTAACGTCCGTATTATGCCGATGTCCAATGTTACAACCAATAGTCAACCACTGCAAGATGAAACTGTTGTTCCAGCGTCACTCACTGGATACGGCCCGACTGTTGGTCATTCAGTATTATTAGGAACAGTCCTCGTACACATACGCGACTGTGTTGGCGTTTTACACACGGTTCGGGCACTTGTTGACTCGGCGTCACAAATTAATGCAATAACTTCGGCCTGTGTTACGCGATTAGGACTTCGGGTTACACGATGGACGGCCCCGGTTTCTGGTTTGTCAGGGACATCAGTACCAAATGTTCAAGGGTTAGTAAAGTGTGATATACGACCAAGATACGCGACAGAGCCTATTTTTACATTCAACGCATGGATGTTTCCTACTATTACCGTCCAGATGCCCAGTGAAGGTATTGCTGATGACATAGCCGCGAAATATGATAACCTAGCTTTAGCTGATCCGTCATTTGCGGTGCCTAATAATGTGGACTTATTGCTCGGCGCAGACTTGTTCGCACGTATACTCGACGGTAATCGCGTCTCCGTCGGAGAGTCGCTGCCAGTGGCTTTTGGCTCAGTGTTTGGATGGATACTTATCGGTCCAGTCCCCCAGACCAACGATTATA
>NW_026099573.1:20886562-20936308 GCF_025091365.1 Daktulosphaira vitifoliae
GACCTCTTTGATGTTTGAAATATGCTGACCTAAGCGTCTGGTAACCGATGATAACATTCTTAGAAATTATAATGTCATAACGAAATACGTTGTCATTGTTCTTATAAAATGTAGACGGTAATGTGGGATTATAATATGGCGGTTGGTTTCAAGTTAAGTTTCATTACCCCGTCGCTCATTACGACATGTTGAGGAAATCCCCCTCCCCTGACTTAGGTTAGTTTTCATTGGGTTTCACACATTGTGCGCACCTCACACCCAATTGTCTTAATAGAGTTTGTTACAAATCGTTCAAGGAATAGTCAAGTGTGGTGGCGGCGGTCGCTACTTGACGTACACTATTTCAATGTAATGTATACATTAAATGATAAACGCAGTGAAGACTCGGGGGTGCTGGTAGTGGGGGTGCTACTTTAAATGTAATACCTCTAGTTATAGGTATAAAAAAATTGTCAAATTAAATATAATAAAATAAAATGCGATACACATATTATTATTTTAAAGGCGCAGTAGAAAATAATAATAATAATAGCGATTATACTATTATAACAACCGATACATAGTTAATTCTAAAAATATATTACCAATTATAGTAATTAATAGTAATATACTAATATTAACGAGATGTTTTTCTAAGCATCTGGTGGTAGGCAATGATAAAATACTATGTAAAAAATAAAAATGCAGACGACTATGAACGTTATAATATGGCGGTACCTTTGATGTTGAAAATATGCTTAGCTAAGCGTCTGGTTACCCATTATAAGATTCATACGACATTACTGTGCGGTGACTTCTTTGATATTTGAAATTTGCTGACCTAAGCGTCTGGTAGACGATGATAAAATTCTTAGAATTTATTATGCCAAAACGAGAGAGGTTGTCTTTGTTCTTATAAAATGTAGACGGTAATGTGAGTTATAATATGGCGGTACCTTTGATGTTGGAAATATGTTTATCTAAGCGTCTGGTAGGCAATGATAAAATTCTTAGAAATTATGCCATAACGACAAACATTGTCATTGTTCTCATAAAATGCTGACGTCTATGAGCATTATAATATAGTAGTAATAATAATATAGTTGGATTCATCCCCACACATTATAGGTTCGTTTATGTCAAGATTCATTACCCCTTTCCTGTATAGGAATTGTTGACGGAGTCGTAGCGTTAATATTAAGTAAATATGTTAAAGTGGCAACGGCGGCCACTATTTGACGTACATTATTTCAATGTAATGTGTATGTTTACACGTGGGCTTATCAGTTACCGTTATCAGTTCACATGAGGTTTACCTTACCCTCCAGTAGATGACATCATAGGAGGAGACAACCATTTCCGAATGGCTACCTACCCCACCACTGACATGAAGTTATAATGCGCATGCGCACTTTTAACCGCCATTTTGATTGACATTAACACCCCCACCTAAGTTACCTATTACTCCCACTATCGTTAGACAACGCCTCCCCTTTCCTCATCTATGATAAGACAACGCCTCCCCTTTCCTCATCTATGATAAGACCACGCCTCCCCCTACCCCAACAATGATAAGACCACGCCACCCCTTATCCCAACAAAGATAAGACCACGCCTCCCCTTACCCAAGCAATGATAAGACCACGCCTCCTCTTACCCAATCAATGATAAGAACACGCCCCCCCTTATCCCAACAATGATAAGACCACGCCCACTGTGTGACCTTGACATTACCCCCACCATCGAGAAACCACGGCCTTTGTGTGACACGCCCACCCACCGGGCGGGAGGGTAGGTGAAGGGGTGAGGCGGGGGGGCCTAGAATTCCCAATATTACCCTACTTGTATCGGCAAATTTTAATGTTACCCGGAGTCAAGGCGATTACGACAGTAAATTTTATTACCAGTGCTACTGTTATAGAGGATGAATGGTACAGTCGATTTTTATCGTACCCGCATATGCTACGCGTTGTCGAATACCTTTGTCGGTTTACTAATCGATGTCGACGACGACCTACTGATAGCGGTCCGTTAGTACGTCGTGAATTAGATAATGCGGCACTTATTATCGCCCATTGTTCACAGCGCTATAAATTCAGTAAATTACATTATGAGTTGTCACACAATTTGCCCGTGTCAATAAAACCAGTTGCCCGTCTCCGTCCATTTATCGACAGTCGCGGTCTAATAGGTGTCGGTGGCCGTTTATCTAATGCTAAATTACCCACGATCCAAATGCATCAAGTTTTACTAATCAAGACATCATATCTTTCTAAATTAATTATTCGTCACTGTTATGAAATCAGTGGCCACGGTGGTCCACGCATCGTGATATCGCTAATTTGCAAACAATATTGGATCTTGTCGGTCAATATACTTATTGGATCACTTATCAGTAAATGTATTATGTGTGTCAAGTTGACAGGAGTAAATCCACAGCCTGTGATGGCAGATTTACCCACTTCATAGATTTCTGAGTGTCATGTTTTCTCCCGAGTTGGTGTGGATTTTGCGGGACTTATGATCATGAAGGAACATAGATTAAAAAGGGGGATGGAGTACAATGTATACGTAGCAGTATATTTATTTATTTTAGTATATTTATACGTTATGTTTAGGTATTGCATTATATCCATTAAAAAAAAAGAGGGGAAAATCACGGGGGAGAGAAAATATATATTAATTAGTTAGATTTTTATTATAATAAAGGATGTGATCGGTGGCTTTCTGCACTTGTTTAAAAAAAAAAAAAATGTTTTATCTTAAAATATGGATTTGTTTACATTTTTTTTGGTTTACTTATGTTATTTGTCTAATATGACCAAAGTTTATTGGTGGTTATGTATATTGCCATGTATTTATTTATTTATTTTTTATATTTATACCATTTTCACCGTTTTATACATTTGTGGCGGTCGAATATTCTAGAATGTCCGGCCGCCGCCGCCTCTAGAAGATTCGTCGCTCTACATAAGCGTGTGGCGGTCGAATGTCTAGAGAGTTCCGACGCCGCCTCTAGAAGATTCCTCTGACTATTTAAGGGCAAGATCGTCGCTCCAGTCAGTCAGTCGATCAGTCAATCACTTACGCATTCTGTCTTAGACGCGCTTCGTTTCTCGCTGTTATTTGTTAGTTCGTTGTAATATAGTATAGTTGTTATTAAATCGTAAAAGTGTTTATTACTTCTATATATTACACCTCGCTACATTGGTGACCTCGACGATAACAAGTATGAACGCCGAAGAACTACNGTCGTACCGCATCTCTTGAGTCTGATGACTCGTGGCCAGTGAGCTGGCGTGTTTTTAATTTGTTTCATTGTTTTTTGGTTGGTATTGGCCTGTTTAGGTGACAACCAACACTTTATATTACCAGTTACGTGCTATTACTCGAGTGCTCAACGGAAATAGAGCAGCGGAGGTTGCACATTCCTAACGCAAAAGGAAGAATTACTTTGGGAAGCGTTTTGGCAGTCGATTCAACGTTAATTGCACTATGGATAGCTGATGGCTGGGTGATGTTTCGTTTTGTTTGTTTTTTTTTCTACTATTATTATTCTAATGTTAATATATTGATATATTGAATATTTATTAGTTTATAAATATATATATGTATAATAAAGTTACTGTGTGGAATTGATATTATACGATTGTCATGTAAAACCCCCGATCCGTCATTTATATTAAGATATTAACTTAACGTTAAAAGTATAAAGTAGTGAAATAATTTACTCTGGGAATTGTAAAGTTTCATTTCAATATATTTTTACACTATTGAAACATAAATTATATTTTTTCTGATCTCGAGTTTGAAATTGTTGCTGTTCCGTGATATTGCTTAAAGGGTCAATCATATGAATGTTCTAACAAATTTAGCATTCTGTCCTTTCTCAAAAAAACTCGTGGATAGTTTTTTAGTTCATGAACAAAAATTTTCTTTTTTTAATGATTTGATGTAGGAACTGGATGTAATTCTTTCATGACATTTTTAAGTTGACCAGTATATGAAATTGGATCTACCTTCTTAGAGGAATGTAAGAGTGATACTATAGAAAATTTCTGCGGGTGAAATGCCTAAATCTTTGCTCTAAAATCTAAAAGTATTAAAGATAATAGCTCTACTCATCGTTTTGTTTCATGCGCCCTAATAGCAGTTTTCAATGGCCAACTCATTTGTCGCAGGGTGGTTTGTTGTCGTGAGAATTATTTTTACGCATAATAAGGAAGAAAAAGTGTTAAAAAATATTAAGGACTTGAATTGCCTACTTAGGTCCGTTGTAAAATTAAGAGGAATGCTCCATGACGTGCAATTTAACCGCTATATAGTGTTTGCATTACCGTTTCTGTTTTTATATGGGTCAATGGAAAAGCGTCCGGCCGACCAGAAAAATGATCGACTACCGTTAAACAATTAGTACAACTTTTTGACATCAAAAGTGAACTGACAAGGTCAATATTAATGTGAGAGAACCGCGCGCTAGGTAGCAGAAAAGTACCGTCTGGATTTACTGTGTGTCGCTGTATTTTTGATATCTGGCACGCTATGCAGGTTCTTGTCCATGCTGTACGATCTTTTTTTAATGAAGGCCAGACAAAACGTTGATGTACTAAGTCGACAGTAGCATGAATTCCTGGGTAAGATAAAAATTTTTGAAATTATACAAATTATTGAAAATTTGTTGACGAAAAGTTACTGATAACATGGTTTATAATAACTATAGACCATTATAATAATAATTATTAATAGACGTATCACAATATATTTTTTTAATGGATGTTGACATAGTAATTTTTTTAGTTTTAATCCTGTATTGTTGGATTTCAATAATACAGCTGTTTCACTATCCAAATTTTGCGAAGTAATTTAGTCATTATATAACTGGTGTTAAGAAAAAAAATGTTTTTAAGCGTGATAATGCGTCAGCCACAACATTTTCACTACCTGAAATGTGCTGAATATTAGAAAAAAATTGACTAATAAAATTAGTTGTCTAATTTGTCTTGGTAAACATTTTTCGATTTTTTGTTGAAAAGCGTATATTAGTAGTTTATGATCCGTATATAAAGTAAACTGACTAGCTTCTTACTTAGAAGAGACGGGAATAACGTCTAAATAATAATTACAAAAATCTAAATCACTTAAGATATTATTGATAAACTACTGAAAAGATTGTACAACGTTTCGTAGCCCAAATGGCATGGCTAAAAATTCATATAATTCGAATTGCGTAATTACTGCTGTTTTTCAACATCGGTATCTAAAAACCAGTTTGGATTTATGCCTGGTAAGTCAACAATGGAGCCATTATTTTATGTGAGTCAACTAATAGAAAAGTATAGGGAAAATAAGAAAAAGCTGTGAATGGTATTTATAGATTTGGAGAAACATAAGAGTACCGAGAAAGGTTTTAAAGTGGGCATTAATGAGAAAAGGAGTCCCGAAAAGATACATTAAATTCGTGTTGGTGAAGCGGAGAGAAGCGTCTGGTGTGTTATGCGATAAAAAAATTCTAATGATGCTGAAGAGTAAACTCTATAAGATTATAGTGAGACCAACTATAAATGTATGGCTCAGAGTTTTGGGCGATTGTCAAGAAAGTAGAGCAGAGATGACGATGCTAAGATGGATGAGAGGAGTGACTTGAGAAGACAGAATAAGGAACGAACATATAGGAGGGAGTACAGGTATAGCACCTATCGTGGATAAAACGAGCGAAAATAAACTTGGATGGTTAGGTCGTGTTATGAGGAGAGAGGAATTGGAAGCTGTAAGAACGTTTATAGAAATTAATGTTGAAGGAAGAAAAGCCAGAGGAAGACCAAAAAAGGGTTGGAGGGATGTAATTTAATGCTATATGATGTGGGAGATCGTGACAAGTGGAAATTTAGGATAAGGGAGGTCACCCCAAGTATTTGGGATTAAGGCGTAAAAAAAAGAAGAACAAGACTGCTGTTTTTCGAATGTCGTTAGGCTCAACTGGAATATGAAAATAAACGCGTATTAAGTAAATAGCGGAGAAAGTTATTTCTCCACAGAGTGTTTGAGTAATATCTTGGACAAATGATAATAACCTGGAGCAGTTACGTTATTTAAACGACGGCAATCACAGCATGGTCTCCAGTTGTCACTAGGGGTAATATTTTTGAATTTTTAATCGCCTATTTCAATATCTTTAAATAATTTTTTTAATCTGACGTTCTCAAAAAACAATCGATTTGATGTATAGATTGTATAAGAAGTATTTTATATATTGATTTTTTAAATGTTAAATCATAAAATAAATAAATGTACATTTATGTATATTAAATACACATTTAGTAATTATATATGTTCTACTGTATATAGTTTTCTGAGATTCGGCCATATTATGTATTACTGTTACGCGATTAATCGAAAAACGATTGGAGTGTATTATGGCTAGAAACCACTGGCTACAAAGTTTTATGAAATGTTGGCTGATATATTAATTGTTGGTGTATCTAAAAATAAAACTGTGTGTACAATTATTTGGCAGTAAATATTTTACAAAAAAAAAAAATAATAAAAAGTGTTGTGACTTTTTTTTTTAATTATTCGGCCGAATTAAAGTTACATGTCATGTTTAGAGCACTTTTGACAAAAACCAAAGCTCTGGGGGTACAATTTCACTATAGAAACCGGTGGTTTAACGTTGCAATTCGAAATATTTCAGCAAGTTATTGTCCCAATGATAGGCCGTGTGAATGCGCGATTGTTGTGCCTTACAATGTCAATCCTTGTGACGGTGAAAAATTATTTTATACTGGTAATGTCAATGATTGTTAACTAATTTTACGTCTGGATATAGCTTGTTATGTCAATATTTTGACGTTTTCAAATTTCTTTGGTTTGTTTTCAGGGAAAGAATTAAACGATGAGTTAAATGGTAAATTAATGGAAACTCTAGAACAACCACCGCCAGATAGAACGGGGGTTTATTTGGTCGATTCACCAGAGAAGGGTACAATTGCACTAAGTCCACTTGAAACGAAAAAGCCCATTATTGATGACGATTTTAAATTGATAAATATGTTTCACAACAAAGAACGAATACGTGAATCTGTAGCGCTGGGTATGAAAAAATTGGCGGAGAGTAATTGTAAAAAAATATTGGTACGTTTGTTTAAAGTTTTCAATAGATTGATTGATTTATTATCATTATTCAATATAAATATTCAAAGTTTTTTTTTTTAAATTTACAAATTGTTGTAGTCATACAACAGTTTAAATGTTAACTTAATACACATAATATTTATAAATTTGTTGTTATTTCAGTAAATTAGTTATAGCTGAAAAAATATCGGGGAAACTGGTTTGAGCTGCAAATTATTAAAATGTATTGACTTCTATAGGTATAAAAGTAATTTTTAGAGCTTTATAAGTTCACAAATCTTAAAACTTTGATAATAATAATAAAAAATTTTTAAATAAATATTGTAGCTACGAAACTGGAAAAAGTTATATAATTATTATATTTAAATGTTCATTTTAATGTCGGTGAAATTCGATATTCAGTTAATTTCTATGTTTTACTGTCGTCTTTACATTAATTTTTATTTATTTTAGATTGGTAATTATGACGATGATAAAACAGCTTCTGAAGCGGCCTATCTGACTGCTTACCAGCCTCCAGACTGTATTAAAACATGTATGACCGGTGTATGTGTTGATAACTATGACAAAAGATGTTGTCAAAAAGAATGGGAAACTGGTATGATCGCAGCAAAAGCGCAGAATCTATCGCGGCATATACAAGACACAAAAATAGAAAATATGAAACCTACCAACTTTGCTGAAACTGCAATTAGAGAATTATGTTGTTGTGATGTTAAGGTTAGTCTTATTTATGTGTAACTGTTATCATAATTATTTTTATCATTATACTTATATTATAAGAATTTAATGTTAGAATTTAATTAATTTGTGTAAGCTATTGTAAGAAAAAATTATTTCCAAGGATAGATTTTAGGATTAATTTTCGAAAGTTGAATGGGAAATTATTTTTTTACTATTAAATGGAGAATGGTCTAAATAAAATTATAAATTTATATATATTTATATAATATTTTTAGATATTAACATTTAT
The DNA here is from genome assembly GCF_025091365.1 of Daktulosphaira vitifoliae. NCBI lineage: Eukaryota > Metazoa > Arthropoda > Insecta > Hemiptera > Phylloxeridae > Daktulosphaira > Daktulosphaira vitifoliae. Next base: position 20,894,646 of record NW_026099573.1, read on the forward strand.
AGATATAGAAAAGGTGAGTAGGAGTGAAGTAGTGTTTTACGACGATCTATTTTTATCATAACGTGTACAAATAAGAATTCTATCAGTTGCCCATCCCTCTTATTCACAAAGTGTCATAAAAATCATAAAAATTTGTCATTATTATAACTTTTAAAAATGTTAAAACATTTATTTAAATGTTAAAATTTATATTAAGTATCTACTCTAAAAGGCTCTTTTAACGCTAGCCACTCAATTTTTCTTAAAATAATAAAATGTTTGTGAATTATTTTTTTGGCTTTTTTTAGTTACATAAATGTATTTATTTATCTGTTATATAACAATCTTCATATTCATCCCTTATATCTTATAAGGGTGTCAACTTTTTTATTTTTAATAAAAACAAACATATTAAACTAGATTATAAAATATAAAATGATCTAATTAAGAAAATGTCTGGTCGATAATGACTTTTGGACCAGTTATTAACAATTTAAAATAATGACTTGAAGTGAGGAGTGGGTGCTGCTATTTTAACACGTCATTCTCTTACTCCCGCCTAGGTATGAAAATGAGAATAACTTCCGAATTGCTAGGTCCAAAAGATGTTATCGACCAGACATCTTAATTAGATAATTTCCTATTTTATAAGATAGTTTAATATGTTTGTTGCCATTTTAAAAAATAGAGTTAACACTCTAATAAGATATATAGAAATATATATTTAACTAAAAAATAATAATGAAAGTAATTTTTAAAAAACTTATTATTTTAAGAGAAGTTGAGTGGCTAGAGTTAAAAGAATCACTTTGTATACCTAAAAATGATATTAACTCAAAAATGAATATTACAAAATGGTTATTGAAGAGTCAGTTTTATCTAGACTATTCTCCGTTTAATTGCAATAAAATAATATAGGATCCAAATTTTCAAAAATTATCCAAAAATCTACACTCAGGAATAATTTATTCTTATATTAAATTTTATATTTCTAATGAGTTATAAAAAAAAATTAAATTTTAATTTATATATTAACCCAACCTTGTATAAAATACAAAATAACAGTAACTGTTACTATTTCTATCAAGTTGTAACGTGACAAAATGTGAATGTTATGATATTGATAGATTACTGTTTTGCTTTGCTAATGGGCGCGCGTACGTTATATCCGGCCGTGTAATCAGAAAACTGTACTGTTGCTGTCAAGGTGAACGCTATACACACAATNAAGTAACAGCTTGTTATTGCTACTTAAGCAGTAACTGTTATAAATCACTGTTACTGTTATTTTTTCCCATCACTAATAATAAATCACACTGTACATATTACTAGTATGATTTAAAAGTATGATAATTACTTTTATCTTCAGTCACCATTAATAATAACAAAATGTGATATTACTTTGTTGTTAATATGTATGAAAATGATTCATCATTTATCATTAAAAAACATATTTTTAACAATTGGTGGCATGTTAATTATGAGTGCCTTCATTCTAACTAAAAATGATCAACGATGAGTTATATTAATTTGTGTTAATTAGGTATTTTAAAAGAAACTACATTATTTCAAACAATTGTTTGAAAGTGGATCATTTAAAATACGGTTTTAAGGCAGATGCAGATCTTGATTTTAAAAAACTTTTTAGTTAGTAAAGCATTGACAGCAAAGTTTTATTATGAAAAAATCCATGGAATTTGTTTATGATAGATATAAAGCACGATATATTTTTTAAGAATAGTTATATTGTTCAGGTCGAGGTTCGGGATGAAAGATGGATGAAGGCAAAAAAAATGACGGGTGTATTAATGGCAGCTCAAACTACTTGCGTGGAACCACTTTTCCTTGAGCTTTCTTATTTTGCTAAGAAAAATGAAAAAGGTAGACCATTGCTTTTTGTTGGTAGAGGAAGTTGCTTGGAGGAATGTTGCGCCCAAGGTGAACCACCAAAAATATTATCAAACGATTATGCCAGTGCAGCAGCTATTGTAGGTGCATTTTACGGTGCCGCCAAGATGCTTCTACCAATGGATATGATGGCCTACATTCCAATATATGGTTATAATCCTATGCGAGCTGGAGCCGGGTCTGTAGTAAATAACTTTAATGGTATAAAAACTAAGCTGGCTTCAATTTGCAACGAGGGATGCATTGTTATGTCCGATGCTCTTAGTTATTCTAAGGTAAACTCAATATTCGGAGAATTAATTTATAATTATTGTTCTAAATTATGTGGTATAAATTGTTTAGTACATAATTTTATTTATTGAAAACTTAAGTATTAGTTTAAATAGAAAAATAAAAATTTTTAATTAAAATTATTTAAGAAATATTTCTGTAAAAAAATTTTCTTATAAATTATGTATATTGAAGTTCAAAAGTGGATGAGGATTTGACCCAATAAAAAATTTTCGGATCTTTATAATTTAAGGAATACTTTAATTCTTTATATACTAATCACGACTGTATTTAAAACAAGCACACCATTTTTATTATTTATTTTATGATAAGCATTATGAGGTTTTATTATTTATAGTGCTCAACGCCTAGCCTAATAATGACTATCGACTCACAACCTCACGATGCTCGAGTTGATTTTAAAAGTCTTTTCAACGTGTGTTTGACAAATTGTGATGTTCTTTGGCAAGCAATTAGAGTATCAGGTATCCTATCTGGCGATCGTTTTTGGAGAATAATTGCTTACGATAACTTCCTCGAAGAGATTAATATGCTTAACGATGTAGATTTATCCAATAGAGGCGAACTCGAAGAATTCCAAGGAGTTGGACATGCGCATGCATTTCTAAGCAAATTTATACCTTGTTGCGATGCTCAGTATGGTCATATACAAATAGCTCGTACGTGTAGTGGTGTGTCAGACGGACGAATTGCTCCATATTTGCTGGAAGGTTTGAAACTTGGTCGGCCAACACGAAGTTTAATTGAATTATTATATTACATGGCATGTCCTCACCAACAAGTTCCCCCCAATGAATGTTGTGATAGCAAATAAACAGTACAACATTTAATAGTTATGAACAGCTCGAATTAGTTCAAATGTGACATTAATTTGGCCTCGAAAAATATTGAATTTTAACCAAAAAAATGATATTAAACAATAAAATTAATTTTTGACTAGTTTTTGGTAAATTAATGAGTAGTAATGTGCCCAAGTAAAGTATTGTTTTTTAAACAATCAAGGTTTGTATAATAATAACTTATGAAATTATTTTCACGAAGTGAATTTTATAAATACAGAATTATCAAGTAAAAGTTGAATGCTATAGTTTCTATTCTATTTTAAAAGTTTTACGTATTCTTATAACTACTAAATTTTTGAGGAAATTTTAAAGAGGACGCTTATTGTATGCTGTGAGATGTAGAAGGCCAAGTTTCTTTTTGTTTTCTTCGCATGATATCACGGTAGGTACTTCCAAACACGAAGAAACCAAATATTCTTATAAGATTTACTAATCAAATAATTCAAATAAACGTGGTAATTAACTACAGAGGAATAAAATGTATTTTAATATTAGTTAAGGAAAAATATAAAAGATGTTTCGCGTAGTAAATGTATGTACAAACCGAGTATCTAGTAAAAGCCGGTTAAAAAAAATTCTTAACTGAATACCGAGTTAACCGAGTCCTAAAGAGGAGTTTGGGTACCAGAATCATTTCTAATAAATATTACTTATAATTTTCATTACTCTCAATGATATGAGTTAATTTATTTAAATAATAAAGGGTTTATTCTTCGATTATAACTATAAGCAATAAAATGTGACATTACTTTGGCCAGTGTTATGCATGAAAATGGTTCACTATTTACCATTTATAGAAAGAGAAATTTTTGGCTATACTTGGAAGCCATAGAGGATGCCTTCACTCTACTTTTCTGTAAAAATTATTTGTGATAATATTTTAATATTTTTAGTAATTTGTTTCAAAAAACATTTTTATTAACATCTGTTTAATATAAATAGAAACCAAATTAATCAATGTTTGTTGATTTTTGTTAGTTTAATAAATTAGTTTAAGTTTTTAGCTTAATGTTCTACTGTATTTTTAACAAAAACAAAAAGTTTACCCGTAAATATGTCCACTAGCACTACTATTGAAATTAGTGAGCGTCATTTGAATACTGTGTACCTGAATGGATTAGATTTTTTACAGGTTAATATGAATATTTATAAAATATAATACATTATATTTAAAACATAATATAGATTTGTTTCATTAATTTAGGTTCAGAACACTACAACAGATTCTGAATTTCAAGATGACAAGATGGAACTGGTACCACTTACTCCACAATACTCTGAGACTTCATTATACAGTTTTAACGATGACATCTTAGAATCATCATTACCACACTTAAATCCAACAAAAATTCGATATGCTGTTATAATCATTAGTTCTATTGTATTTTTTTTTCAAGTAATACTTTAAGTAATTTCAATTTTAAAGGATTATTAAATAAATTAAAGAAATCATGCTGCATTATGCAATATTATTATTGCATTAAATCTCTATACATTTCACCTTTTTTATATTCAGATTAAATTAATAGTCTCTCAAATTAATCTTGAGTTAAATTTTGATCTTATACATATTGAAATATAAAAAAACTGACCAATTACAAAGTGAACATTTTACCCGAAACTCCAAAAAAATTTTTTTTGTAGACATTTTCTCAGTCAGTTTGGAATCCTATATTTGAACAAACTTTAGAAGCTTTCCCTTATTGGACTTCGAAATCTCTGGCTTTATTACCAATATGGGGTAGCGTTATGAGTGTAATTTTGGTGTTTCCAGCTTGTATGGTAATCAACAAATATGGTAATTAGTATAGTTTTTACATTTTGTACTATATTTTAATGTTTATGAATTTATTTGAATGACGTAGGACTTAAAAATAGTTTGCTATGGTCTTGTTCTATTTTTACAATAGGTACATTGGTGCGGTGTTTACCAATCATGTATTACTCACCAGCGTAAGTATAAATTTTTTTTACATCTTATTGATTTTTAATAATTAGAAAAATATTGAATTAAAAGCATTTAACGATCGAAAAGTGATGTAATAATAAGTTTATGTTTTTGTGAATGCTCTTAAACAATAGTGGTTTATTAATGTTTATTATCAATGTTTTATAAGGAAAGAATTATTATTTTTTGAAAATATTAAATTTAAAATTTATTACATGATACTTATGTACAATTTTTTTTCAATACTATAGGTATTTACATTTGTCTGCAGCTTTTTTATCCGCCGGAAGCGTTTTTATGAGTCCTTTAATGATTACTATTTCTACTCAATGGTTTCCTAAGAATGAAAGAAATATGGCCATTGGTTAGTAATACATATAATTAAAATATAGTAGGTATGAAAATGAAGATTAAAAAACGTACTCAAAGTATAGCTGTTGGTTCGGCTGGTGGAATGCTTGGATCAGCGGCCACTTATATTATTGGACCAACTTTTGTACTTACAGACGGACCACCTAACCCAGAATTAATTAGAAATAAAATTATGATGATGTTATATGCATGTATGGTAACTTTTAATTATAAATTAAACACTTGGTTTATTAAAGATTGTCTAGAAAAATTGAATTTAGGTAGTGCTACGTGTATAAGTTCCACGACAATGGTTTTTCTTTTCTTCCCCAAACATGTTCAACCAGTGAGTTATACCTCAAAAATCTCGATGCTATCACATAGGTCTGGTGATCTGATAAATTCATTTAAAGAACTAATAATGTTGAGTATATAAATAAATTTATATTCTAAAATTTTATTGCATGTAAATATTAGATCTGTAAAATACTTTTACAGTAAACTTATGATTAGATAAATTAGGATTGATTAAACATTTTTTTTGTCTTTGAATTATTAATTATTTGAAGACTAATATTCATTGTAAGAGCACGAAAAAACTTATTTTTACAAATTTGTTGAGTTTAATTATAATTCGATTATCATTTACTGTGGTGGAGTTTAAATAGATATTTATTTTTTAATAATCTTTTATTATTGATTCAATCATAACTATTATACTTCCTGTATTATTATTTTATTAATGATTGTGAGAAGTATTTAATATTAATTTTACAAAAATATTTAATTCATGAATCGTAAATTTAAAAATATTGCTGTGATGTTTTCTCTGTTTGTATATGCTACAAAAGTTTTTTAGTTTTATATAATGAATGTTGTGAAAGTTTTTTATATTATAAATAAAATTAAAATAGGTCTACTTGAATCATTTAGTTTAAAACTTAAGTATCATTTTAATTTGTTTTTATGGTATGCATAATAATGTAGGGGTCATTAAGTAGGGTAGGACGGGATGAGGTTTCTTTTTATATTTTTGGATACTTAGAGATTGAGGTCAGATAGATTGTATCCTAGAAACTAAATTGATAATAAAGAACTTTAAGAACACAAATGTACACTCAGGGTCCCGTAAATGATGCCCCTGGTTGAAAAACAATTTAAGTTTATGAATATAATTTTGTAAAACAGTAAAATGTAGTTTTAAATTATCATTTCGGTATCACTTGATGTAAGAAACGATTTTTTTTTTAAATGTAAAAAAACAAGTATTTTTAATTTCTAATTATTTGTACAAATGCGTAATATTAAAAAGAATTTTTTTTTGTGCATTTTTCAAAACATTTCAAATGATTCATTTACATCGTTTTTCAAATAAGTAATTAATTTTCTACATCTAGATTTACTATCTATAAACTATATAGAGGAATGTTTTTTACTTTTCTCAGTTTGCTCTAAACATTTGTAAACGAAACTAAAAAGGATAACTAGACAGAGAATTTAAGCCAAAGAAGATTAATAATGAATTTAAAAAAAAATAATAATTTTTTTTAGACATCGTCAAATGTGGTACGTTTTGATGGCTTTTGCTCTTTCTTATTCTATTTCATCACCTTGGTCAGCCATAATACCAGCTACATTTTCCAAATTGCATGTTCCTCGAGTATGATTAATTTGTATAAATTTAACATAATATTGATATTGCATTAAACATTTTTAGGAATTAAGTGTGCAATGTGGTTTATATTTAATTCTTCATAATTTTTTGCTGAGTTTGTCCATGAGTGCATTTGCTGACAAATTTCCGGGGTATAGCAAAGAAATTGTCTTGTGTAGTCGTTTGGTATCATTAGCGTCACTTTTTTGGCTTATGGTCATGATGAATTTTCGTGATCATGGGAAATTATCATCAAGTGAGTCTTAAATGTTCTGGACATTAAAAATCATTTTTTTTTATAAAATACTAGTACTAATACTAATAATTTTATTTTATCTAGCAATATTGGTTTGTGTTATTTTAGTTGCATTTCCATACTCATGGTGTAACTCTAGCCTTTTATATGAAATGGGTACTAATTTGATGTTTCCCATGGCAGAAAGTTATGTTGGCGGTTACATGACATTGATGAATAATTTTTTTGTTGATTGTGTTTATTTATTACTCTATGCTTTTCCTAAATTCGGTAAGTTTAAAACTTCACTGTATCATAATCTCATAAATTATATCTATTCAACTAAAATTTTAGTAGATGTACTTAACTCATTCATTTTTTAGTTATATTTCAATTAGAATTTTTGTTAAATTTATTAAAATACAAAATTTAAAATTTTTATTTACAGATGAATATTGGATACATTTTGGAGTTTTTTTTTGTTCATTATTAAGCATAATATTTTTACTACTGACACCTAATATAACAAAAGAAACTTATTTGTGTACGTAATATGACAAATATATTAATATATTATTTGAATGATTATTGTTAAGACTTTTAGTGTTACAAATCTAAAAAATAATTTTACCTATAAATTTTTAATTTATTTATCAATACGCAGTGTTTTTGTTGTATATCATACGAATAAATAAATGAATTTTTGCCCAAAAAATTTATCTATTCAAAAACAAATTTATACTTATTCCGTTAATACACAGTGAGTAATTTTTTGATAAACAAAGGTGCGCCTAATTTTCATTGGTTAAACGAATACAATTATCTTAGTGATAGGATTAACTTGTTTAGATTTAGTATCTATGAAAGAAACTATCAAACGAAGTACAAATATAATTTAATTAATGTTTTTTTTTCATTGAATTTAAAGTTCATTTTTACTTCAAAAAACATTGACCTTAATTTTAGAAAAAATCTACTCAAAACGTGCATGTGGAGCACCATGTTAAACGGATGCGAAACATTGACTATTGCAAGAAAAGATATGAGAAGAATAGAGGCATTCGAAATGTGGTGCTACAGGAGGATGGAATATATAAGTTGGATTGATAGAATTACTAAGGAAGAAGTTTTAGAAAGAGTATCTGAGAGGAAATGGAAAATGGAAGAGTATACAGGATGATTTTTTTATCATAACCCACTCAATTACTTACAGAATAATAATAATTTAAACAATTTTTTTTATTATTATCTTTAGTTACACATTATTCTTGAATTATTAACTATGTATTACTTTTTTAGTTCATCCCTTATGCCTGGTAAGGGTGTCAACTTTGTTTTTTTAAATGGTAACACATATTTTGAATTTAATAAAATGTTTGAGTTTTTAATTCAATAGTAAATGGCATTTGAATTTTTAATAAAACTTAATTTGTTTATTAGATATAAACATTTAAAGTTTCAAATTTTTGAGTTAATATACATGTATAATACACTAGGGACTACAAATACAGGTAGTTAATTGATTTTATATGACATCAATATTAGCAGGTGCACAGCATTGTTATTATCAATGATAGTAAGGTACATAGTTGTGAGTTTATAAATACACTAATTGACAATACAAAAAGTATATCTATTGATAGTCATAATTGATAATATACAATCCGTGACTGTGATAGCAATATCATAAAAAACCAATTAGCTACCTGTATATGTTATCCCTTGTGTATTATACCTATATATTAACTCAAAAATTTGAAACTTTAAATGTTTATATCTAATAAACAAATTAAGTTTTATTAAAAATTCAAATGCCATTTACTATTGAATTAAAAACTCAAACATTTTATTAAATTAAAAATATGTGTTACCATTTAAAAAAACAAAGTTGACACCCTTACCAGGGATAAGGGATGAACTTAAAAAGTATTACATAGTTAATAATTCAAGAATAATGTGTAACTAAAGATAGTAATAAAAAAAANAATGTGTAACTAAAGATAATAATAAAAAAAATTGTTTAAATTATTATTATTCTGTAAGTAATTGAGTGGGTTATGATAAAAAAATCACTCTGTATAAAAAAGGCGAAATGAATTAATAGGTCATACTTTAAGACACGATGGGTTGCCATTATTAATCGTAGAAAGAATAATCGATGAAAAACATCATAGAGGAAGGCCAAAATTGCAATATATAAGTCAAATAATAAAAGATGAAGATATAATTCATATCAGGATTTGAAGAGGAAGGCTAGTGATAGAGAAACATGAAAGTTATTGCAAACCAATCATTAGATTGAATACTGCAAAAGAAGAAAATTATAGAAATTAATATATAGAAATTTAATCATTGTTGGCGCTGCGAACGTGACCTGCCCAAATAGGTTTCACCTAATGAGTAGTGCACAGTTGCTTAGAAAATTATATGTATTATTCATTTATGGAAGTGTCTTCTTCCGTAATGGCATATGAGTCATGGTTATTTGTTCAAAAATTTTTCGATATTCTTTTGGTTATAATTATTTGTGCACTAATATAATTCGAAGGAAAATTTGTATACAGACGATAGTGTCGCCTAAGCCACGTGTATATGTTTTATATTATGAAGACCTATAACTTATTTTTGAATGTTTGGTTACATTTAATAACGAATTACAGATCAAATCATAATTAATCTACTGGGTAGAACTAGATCAGATGAAATTATTTAATGAATCTATAATTTTAATGAATAATGATAAAATTTGTTGTAATTTTTATTTATATTTTGGATATAGATTTTTTTAATCAATTAAATTCCTAACATTAAAGAGAGGAATTAATTGTTTTCTTTTAAATTAAGTTTTGAAATATGAAACCCCAAATACGACATACAGTTCATAAATTTTATTTGGATTTCATATATTTTAGCTTTAACTTTACTTATTTTAATTTTAACTTTTTGAAGAACCATTAAAGTTGAAACCTAACTTTTTATGTTATCTATCCTTGGCCACAGCGGTGAAAAGTTAAAAGTGAAATATTTTACTAATCAGACAATATAAATAAAATATCAATCGTTTATTAATAATTATAATAACATAATTGTGTAATATTAAAAAATATTAAAATTTAAACTACTTTAATATTGATTTATTATTAGTAATAATTTATTTTTAATAGTTTTTAAAATAATAAATATACTATAAATACAGATTTAGCTTCACTTGAACAAATGTTGAAATATTGGTAAATAACAGTTATAATAATATAATTAAGCACCTAATGTTAAAGAATATTTAAAATAAAATTATTTTTAAATTGATTTATTGTTATTAGAAATGTATTCCTAATAATTTTTAAAGTACAGATATAGAACCTCATTCGTACAAATATTATTTATATTCGTTCATGGTATTATTTATTATAATTTTTAAAGGATAAAATAGTAATTGACAGAATATTACGTTAAATATAATTTTCTAATATTATTTTATAAATTCAGATTGACAAAAAAAAATATGTTAATGAAAACTTCTTTTTTCTTTTTCTTTTTAATTCTTGTGAGTAAAACTAAAACACGATAAATTAAATTAAAATTATATTAAAAATACTATTTTTTGAATAAATGTCATTTTATTTTACGAATTTTGTATGAAAAGTTTCTAATTTTATACATTAAACATTCATTTATAACCAAAATGTCATTAGTCAGTTAGAGTATAATACCATTTAAACATTATAATTTTAATTAGACATCTAGAATAATATTTTGGCATAAAGGCATTCTCATACATTTTCGGTTTTCTTACTTGATGTAACATATATTTAATAACAAAAATATAGTTCTGAATATTCCATTGACTAATAATAGTTTTACAGGTAAAAGCACATGACGATTTAAAGAAGATTACACGTAAATTATACAATTGTTTCGATAACTATAAATTGTTAAATAATCAAATCGAAGATATGGGTAAGTAAATTTATCTACATAGATAATAATTGAACAATATTTTTATCGTTTATTAAAATAGTGTGCCATTTTCTTATATAAAACTCAAGTGAATAAATCTCTAAAGATTAATTTTAATCGAGTAAAAAATTTTTATATTTGCGTTTAATCTGAATTTATCCATTTATTAAGATTTTTAGCATTGATCATAACTAAGAAGGTATTAATTTTATTCTTTCAAGATTTTTTTCTTTGAAAATTGAATTATTATAAAAATGTTAAAAGAAAAGCTAAGTCAATTTTTTTAATAAACTATTTCTCGTAATATTTCAAAATGTTATGGGATAATACTAATCTTTTCATATTATTTAAAACTATAAAATATAGTTAAATTATGGGACCAAGAATTGATTAATGCATATTTTTGTTTGTTTTTAACTAATTACTATATTAAAATTTTTATTTTTTTAATCATTTTTGCTTACAGATTTTCACAAGAAATTTACTCCCAATTTTGAAAATTTATTATTAGACTGGAACACGTTGATTCAAAAGAGTGATCAAAACGATCTATTAACCATTGTATTTAATATAGCTGATCATGTTTGTTTTACATTAGTAGGCGATGATATTGCAAATAAGACACATTTTGAAAGATGTATGGAATCAGCGAAGATGTGTTGTAATATATATGCTAAAAATGTTTATGCTTTGGGAATAATTGATGAATCGAGAGAAGTGATTATAATACAACAAAATCCTTATGAACACTTAGTTGAAGCAAGGAGTGAAAAAAAAAAAGTTTTACCAACGTTACTTCAAGATGATGGCATGATTATTGAAACCGATTGCCAACCGACAGAAGGTGCTCAAATAGTTGTATTGTCCAAAGATACCGAAGATGTAGATTTCATTAAGATGAATGTTTATTTTTAAGTTGTGAAATTCATAATGGAGGACTGATTTGTTTTTATTGTAATTTAACTAATTAAAAATATTTAATTTGTAAAAATTATATAAGGCATTGAATAATAATAAAAATTTCTGTTGTTTACAATATTTTGGTAAATTCTTTATGGAATTTTGACAAAGATTCCAAATCTGTCTTTAATTTCTGTAATGAATACCTCAGAAGTTATTGAATAACTTCGATATTAGTATTTAACATAGATATATACGTTTTTAACATAGTAGTAAGCAATTTTTAAATTCTTAAGTAATATAATAATACCATATAAAGAGAATGTTCAGGATTAGCAAATTAACAATGGCGGGAAAAAGAATAAATAAAGGGAAACAAGAAAAGTAATGGAGAATTGACGTTTTGTCTAAGAAATGTCTAGTTACGGTTCAGGACGTTTGGTGTGTGAAACTTTGTATTTTGAACAGCTTAATTTATATTGTGTTACATTGTTATATTGTATTTTGATTTTGTGTTTATAAGTTTCGTAAATAAAAAATAACTATTCGAAAACCGGCACTTAGTGTAAATACTTTATATCCACAGTGTTATTAATATTGTGTATATGTGTGCGGCAATAGTCAAGGTTGGACTGCTGGTCCTTTAGTCGATCTTAACAATTAGTGTGCGTGCTGGCTAGTTTTTGGGCTTAACCGTCTTTTAGTGGGTATAGTGAAAAGGTAGTTATGCTGGTGACTGGCGAGGAGCTATCCTTCAGTCTGCTATTTTTGAGCTAGACCGTGCTGACGGGTCTACCCATTTAGTGGTTCACTAATTGAAGGAATTGGGGCTGACCGTGTATCCAACGGGAGGACTCGAGAAGAGCCAAACACGACGGACTTGACGTTAAACGTATTGATTAATTTGTGTACAAAGTTTGTGTCTACGTCGCGGTACTACCGACGTACGACATTTCTTCCCGTCGTGTCTGTTTATTGAAATATTTACTATTTATTAATTATATTATTATAAAAACTGAAAAATAATTTTTTGTTTTGTAATTTTTTTTTTTATGTATACTTGATGATTTTGAAAACGAGTTGTGCGAAATTCGGTGCTTGTCCGTCAAGTATAACCATATTTATAGATGTTTCAATTCGAGTTTGATGTTCATTTGCCCATAAAATGTGATCATGTAACAATGCTGAATTTTCTAATGTAATCATTTTAGGGTCAATATCATAATTATTATATTGCTACTAATAGTTGGATAGTATAAATTGATCACTTATGGCTAATATTATTTAAAATTAAAACTAAATATTATTATAAATATTTAACTCAAATAATTACAAAGAACTTAACTTAAGAGAGGCAGTAGAAATGTTTAAAAATTAGAATAATTTAATTAATTGGGATCTTGGACCATTGAAAAATTCATTATTAAACTTGTGTAAGCTAGGTGATAAAATTACTAGGGGTATATAAGGGGGATTTTACCGGTCGGGGTGTCAGTATGTATTAAGCGTTGATAATGGTAACATTGTTTCCAAAATACGTATCCGCAATTTTTTTTTGGTAATTTTATTGATGCTTTTTAAGTTAAATTTTTTAATACTTTAGCTTCGGCGCGAACCTGAGAAGGTATAAATTTTACTATGATTTTTTTTTTACCGATTTCTTTCAACCGTACGTCAAAATATCATAAATCGTATCTAGTTGAAGACATTGTCCTTAAAAATTGAAAAAATTTCTCTTGTTCCCTGAAATGGAGAAAATCCCACCAAAAAATTATAATATTTAAAATCGGTCAAATTTGACACTTTTTTTTCTTAAAACTGTCAAACTTTTTCAAAAATGAACAAACAAAAATAATTTTTAATAATAATTTAATATTAAAATCTTAGGTATTTCCCTTTTTTGATATAATTGTTGAAAATATTTTGGAAATACTACGTCCATTAAACATATGTTAAATTAAAGTTTATGTTACGTACTACAAATTAAAAAAAAAATTTTGTCATTAATAAATTTAAATTTATTAAATGTTTATTCATATTTTACACTAATATATCATAAAACTTATAATCAGGATATAAATAAGGAAATAAGAGATCATTTTGCTTTCGGTATAATCCAAAAATTAAACACTATTTACAGATTTACATCGAAGCGTTTCTTATGATGGTGATTTTAATGACTGTCAGATATCATTTATACTTGTCTCAACTATGCCTCGTCCACACTGTGCCTCGACCCCACTGTGCTACCGTTTTCTTAGTTTTTAATTAATGTTTTTAACATTATTTATTGTTTTTAGCTGGATGGATAATTTTGTAGGATGTTCAAAAATCTTTTTGAACACTCCACAATGACAAAAAAACGGGAATAGCACAATTATGGATAAAAATGTATATACCATGTAATATATTACAGATTTTTTTTGCAAGTCTCTTTTTATTAGAGTTTTTTATGATTTTGAAAAACAAATTATTCTGATTTAATTTATGTAAGTTATTACCCAAGTAGCATTATTTTGGTTCACGGTCGGTTCAAGCGACCCACAAGTGCTGGGAAAGTTCAGCGTTCAATAAGTAACCCAGTATTTTTTCATAAGTACTAGAACAGTTCAAAGTTCAAAATAGAACTTAAAATACTACTTGATTTTATTTTAAGTACAATAGAATCATTATAATGGTTATAGCAGTTTTAATATACAGTTATAATTTTATATAATTATTTAACTTTTAATTAATAAAATAATAACATTTTAAATATAACAATGGTCTATGATGACTTTATTGAGACTAGCGCGAATTCGTTTGGTGAGCTAATAGCGCAATAACTAGACGTGTCGTTAACCATTGACCAAAAATTCTAATAATTGTCATTTGTGCCATTCCCGCAAATTATTGACAAATATTACCCTTTTTATAAATGCTCCTTTTGAGAACTGACAAGATTTTTGCCTCTCTTGTCTTTTTCCTGTTAATAATTTATTTCACGGGTAGCTAAAACGTAAGTAATTAAATTATTTTTTAACGTATAGTAGTTTATTGAATTTATAAGTAATCTTAGAATTAGATTACATAAAAATAAAATACATTTTAGTGAAATATGCAGCAATCTATCCTTTTTTATTAGAAAAATAATTTGATATCTTTAATTGTTTTAATTTATTAAGTAGCACAATAATGATCCTAATCCTAAGTTTCTAAAAAAAAGATCTGAATATACAACACGTGTATTATTGATACCTCACTTTGTGTTATATATTTATTTTTAAGACCACTCAATTATTGTTTAATCAAACCTTCAAATACAATAAAGCATTTCTTTATTGTAAATATTGTTCAGTAATATTATTATTTAATGTTATCAAAGTTGTTGCGGCGAGTTATGTGGTTGTGTTCAACTTGCGGCCCGGATGGAACCGGTTGCGTGTATTGGGTGGGGCTGCGATAGTATGTCGGACCAAATCCGCCATATGGTGAGTCGTCGCCTTGTCTATCAGTCTGCCGTTGTAAGGTCCAGTTGATTCCAAACCCAACCCAACCAGTCGCCGCCACGTGTTTTTGTTCCGCGACTTGCGGTAACGTCACGTAAATGTGAATACGGGATTTACCGTACCTATGATCAATATAACTGAGTTTTGTTTCATTCAACCGGTTCAAGTTGTTGAATATAACATTTATAATCCGATCATTGAAGTTCTGTCCAGGTCAGATTATTGAATTCTACAACACTTAAATCTTATATCTGTACTCATTTTATTTCAGTGTACTATTTATTTATTGTTATTAATGTAAGTGGGGACGCCCAACTATAAGGTTTACTACTAATTACACTAATATTGTTATTATAAACAAACTCCCTTTGAGTTTCTTTATTTACTAAGTTCTTGGGGTTTCCTTTTATTCACGTCCTAAGTCGATCAGGCCAACCGATATTTAGGAGCCTGTAGCCGAACAAAAGTAATATATTAAATTAAAGAATGTTGTGTTGGACAATGTCTCTTTAAGGTTCTTTAAATAATTATAATATTTATTATTTATAAAATAAATCCTTGATTTCAATCATTTATCTACGTGACTAGATAATTTGCACAAAAACAACACAGAATAGTTATGAGCCCCATTTAGAATTAAAATTAAATTTTTCTCATTATTACAAGGTTATTTTCAAAAAAATATTTACAATGACCATTATTTATTTTTACTAAGAAGCATACTCACTGGTAGTAGTTCATTCTATGCTGTCATAATGGCGAAAGTTAAAAAAAAATAGCAAATATAGAATACTTTTTTGTCCCTAATTCCAAAATTATTATTATTAATTATACTATATATAATATAACATAAATAAAATTGGAAAAAAAAATTAATTTCATTATAATCTGAAAGTTTTGATATTAGAATTTTTACTTAGTTTATGTTAGATCTAACATAACATTTTTTATAGTACTACATTTCTTTGAAGTTTAATAGTTTAGTTTAATTATATTTTTGAACTTGTTACTTTAAATATTTTCTTTTATAACTTACAGTTTCTATTATTGAAATTATTATTATAATTATTATTGGATTTTGTAAATTTGAAAAATGTTAATTTTTGTAAAAAAGTTGCTATTTTAAATCTCCCCCAATGAGCAGGTTAAGTGTTAGATTTTCAAAAAAAATGATAGCAAATGAAAGGGAAATATCTAAGGTTTTAGTATAAGAAAAAATTATGTTGATTTGTTAATTTTTCAAAAAGTTATGGAACTTTTAAGAAAAAAAAGTGAAATAATTTCGAAAATTAGCGATTTTTAAATTTGTAATTTTTTTGGATATTTCCCCCATTTTCGGGAAACGAGGGAAATTTTTTCAATTTTTAAGGGTAATGTCTCCAACTAGATACGATTTGTGATCTTTTGACGTATTTTTGAAAGAAATCGGTCCAGTGAAAGCTGAGAAAAAGTGGCAACAGACATAAAAAAAAAAAAAAAACACATCATAGTAAAATTAATAAAATCCAGTAGTTCACTATTGTATGTCACACTAGAGTGTAGTAAATTAAGAATTTAAATATTTATTAAAACTTTTAAAGTTTATTATTTAATTATATTCAGAATCAACATCCAAATATATTAAAAATAATTGATCATATTGAAGTGGAGAAAAAACTTCAGAGATGTAATAATGGTTCACTGAAAAACAGTAGTGTTAGTGCTTCAAAACATCTTTAAGAAAAACAGATAAATCAGGCAGTTTTGGAGGATTTTTTTAGAAAAAAAAGTTAACTAACCAAAGTAAGAATATGCATAGTAGTTTTTTATTTTAGTCACATTTATCAAGTGGTGGCATAATCGAAATTACTTGCATAATACATGAGTTTATGTGTTAGTGTACTCACATATCTAATATTTAGGGTCTCTATTTGAAAGAATTCCAAAACTCCAACTTTATAATATATAAAATTAATAATAAGTTATTTGTCAATAATATTAGCTTAAATAAAAAAACTTACATCATACGTTTTTTGTAAAAACTATTATTCTTTGTTATCAATATTATATAATTTTCAGATACTCTAGATCAATTACTGCAAAAATGTATTATAAGTGTTAATTTACCATTTAGAATAATTGAAAATCCCATTCAGATACTCTAGATCAACTACTGCAAAAATGTATTATAAGTGTTAATTTACCATTTAGAATAATTGAAAATCCCATTTTAAAAGAAAATAATTGAACGAGCTTTCCCCAACAGAAAATTTATGCCTCGGCCTCCTTTAATGAAAAGTATTGAGAATGACTTTCACAATTTATCCTTCAAAATAAAATCTGAGATGTTTAAATGTGACTATATTGCTACGACTGCAGTTGGTTGGTCGATTTTTAAAAAGTAAATAATAGATTTATTTTTATTTGTATAGGTACCTAATCAACAGATTTTATAAGTAGTAATATAATATATTTTGTTAGATCGGAATAACTGTCTTTTAAAAACAGTCCAGAATCACTTTGTGGAACAAACAAGGGGATGCTCGACCAAGTCAGCTGATTTAATCAAACAAAATCTGGGCATTTATTTAACAACACCCAATGAGACATTTTGGAACTTATTATAAGATGCAGTGGTGTTGCTTAGTAAATCAATTAAAAATAATGAACTTAAATTTAGAATTATTATGGATAAATTGACTATTATTAGGTTAATAATAAAATTAAATAAATAATTTATTGTGTATATATATATTTTCAGATTTAATAGATGTGACATTGAATTTTTAAGTCAATGTCAAAAAATAATGGTACTAATTTCAATAAGTCTAGATTTATTATAAGATGATACTAACTTATATTCTGGTAATGTCATACCTACTATTGAATAGTTAATTTATAAATATGGATCAATGACACATAATCACACAATTCCTAATTATATGCAAGGTCTGGTATATTAAATGCTTTAGTAAATGGTATGTAATAACAATAACTATAAAGCAATATAATTTCAAGAGAATTTATCTCAAAACAATATTTGTCGTTTATGTGGTGTGTAATAATACATAAATATACTTTATCAGCCAAGTACATTTACTATTTTACACATTTTAGATAATATTTAAATGACGTGTCTGTTAAACATTTTGAATAAATAGTGTTTTTAAAATGCAACCAGCAAATTTTGTTATTAAAAAAAATAACTTCAATTTTCAATCATTATTTTGAAGATTATTTCAAATACATAATTATTAATAGTATTTGGATGGTAATTTAAATACTTTTTTTGGAAATTATATGAGTAAATACTTAAAAACTTTTTAAAAGTATTTTTTACAACACTGCATAACAGGCTAATTTTGAAATATTTAATATTTAAAAATAAAAATAAACCTTCACATACAAAATTTTAATTGAATTTAATTAAACTCTACAAAACAAAATTTTCTGAATATAACACATTATAAACAAGCTCGCTTATGTAAATTTGCACATTATTAGTTTTGAAATAATGCATGTCAAATGATCCTATCCCTATTTTAATATTTTAGATAATATTTGCGATTTTAAATACTTACGTGGTTAATTTTCTATGGATTGAACAGAATGTAATATTGATGTAACTTTATCAAAGATTTGATTAAATATAAGAATAATTAAAAATGTTTAATAAAAGTCATAGGTTGAAAAACCTATTAGCTTAATTTTTTTAGAATTTATAGATAAAAGTGTATTTCTGTGAAAAACATCCAGAGGTCAATTTTTTTTTTTTTATAATAAAGTATATTACATTATTTTTAATTTAAGATATATATAAAAGTGTCAGACTTTTCGGAACATTTTCAAAAGTCATGTTGAAAAAGTTCTACTTTCTATATGAATGTTTATGTTTTGAACCCCCTCTGTATTTAGGGAAATGGTCCAATTAAAAAAAAAAGTATGTCGAATGAAAGAAGTATATAAATATTATTTCTTATAAAAAAATTGTATTGATCCATATATTTTTCAAAAAGTTATAACATATTAAAGTTAAAAATGTAATATATAAAATCGAGAATTTTAACACAAAAATAGCATACGGTAGCCATTTTCACTGTGAAGACAAAATAAAGTCCGAAATTTTTTTTTTTCATAATGAAGTATATTATATTAGCTTTAATTAAAAATATATATAAAAAAGTCAGTATTTCTGGAACACTTTAAAAAGTTAAGTTGAAAAAGTTAATTTTTTGTGAAAAAGTTGTCATTTTGACAACCACTTGTGGGCGGGCAAAGGGTTAAATTTATAAAAAAATATACCAAATGGTAAGTAAAAACATCAAGCATCTATAAAAAAAAAAAATTATATTGATTTGGTCATTTTTAAAAATGTTATGGCAGTTTTAAGTAAAAAAATTGAAAAAATTTCGAAAATTAGCGATTTTTAAATTTGTAATTTTTTTGGAGGTTTACCCCATTTACGGGGAACGAGGGAAATTTTTTCAATTTTTGAGGGTAATGTCTTCGACTAGATACGATTTGTGATCTTTTGACGTATCNTAATGTTTTCGACTAGATACGATTTGTAATTTTTTGACGTATCATTGAAAGAAATCGGTTCGGTGAGAGCTGAGTAAAAGTAGTAACAGACACAAAAAAAAAAAAAAAAACATCATAGTAATATTAATACCTTCTCTGCTTCGCTTCGAAGCTAAAATGAGCTGGTGTTAATGGAGAGGGATCGAAGGGATCAAAGGTTGTGAAAGGGCGGGAGTCCAAACTTACTTCCACTTTTGTTATAATGGTGTGAAGTTCTTCAAATGTAAGATGAGCCTCCCCTAATATTTCGTATAATAGACTCTTCAAGGATTTTATAGCCCCATAACTACCCAAATGTAGTGAACGCGCAGGTATACATTTTTACTCTATTATTTCATTTGTTAAATAGGTTTAAAGAATTTTTCTCGATATTGCTGGAAGAACCATAATCGATAAATTTCCCCTAGCCGACATTGTGCACCGACAAAATTTGTCGCAATATCACTTTACAGTTAGCACTTTTCCCGCGACTATCAAAAAATTTATTAAGCGCACTCAAAAAAGCTTTACCGACCAATCACTAACGGCCTCTATATGTACTGCTTTGATGGCAAAACATGTAAAAATACACACATATCCCTTGTATGATTTAGCCTTGCGTAATTTGCTACTTTTGACAATTATCGGACCTCGATAAAGTCAGGTAATAAGTGTATTAAATAATCAATAAGTAATAACACTGGGTGTTTTTATTCCAAAGAAAAGTAATATTTACAATAATAAGTCAATATTTTAATTTATAATATCTCGACGACAGATTGATGTACATCGATACCATTTGTCCAGGTAAGGTCAACGTGACAGTCGAAGGAAGATTCTTATGATTATGTCCGGCGTTCGAAAGAACCGTTTACACTGTCCGACGGCTACTCCGCACAGTGCGACCTGTCGGACGTGAACAGGAAGCGCCGCAATCGCCATCCAGCGGTAACACCGGAAACAACCTGCAGTATCAACTCCACACTTCAATAATGCTCGACTAGGCTCTATGCTTAGGTAAATTTCCCGTTAAAGGTTGAAAGGCAACTGGACGATATCGAAAATATATAACAAAATTGTGCACAATGGCAATAAATAGCGGTCATCAATAGTCCAATGATACGCTTTGTGTTAGTTGTCAGTGTTGCCTGTGGACCGCTGCGTAGTAAACGTTTATGTTCCTCGTGAAATGTCGTCCTTTGGTAAAACTGTTTGATGTTTTTGTCACTCGCATTATTTTTAACCCTCAGGGCAACACTAGTTAGTTTGGTCTCGTCCATAAATGAACTTAATCGCCATAACGTACTTTACGGAGAGACATGTTGTTGCGGCGAACAGAGATCGCTGTATTTCACTAGCAAAATGTTGTCGCTGAATTAATTCTGTTGCCGCCGAATTTGCTTGTTCGAGTTCTACTGCTGATAACGGCACGCTGTTAACAAGCCGCATAAAACACTTTACGCGGAATACATAATTGTTTAATTGAAATAAAATTTTTTGCAAACTCCTCGTGTATATTATGTGTAACAGACTCGTCCCAACCCACCTTCACATTTCCTAAATTTTGCATAATTAAATTTGCCTTTATAATTATTGGGCTCATTAATCCTAGTGGTCGAATATCTTCCGTAGCATACTACGTATCGTAATCGGTTGGTTTATATCTAAATAGTGTATTCAAAAACATCATCGCTGGACACCAACAAAGACAGAATGTTTTTGCTGTTTAACCATCGCTCAATTTCGTTCAACAACATTATCCATATGGCCTAGTTAATTTCGGCCATTCGACGTCCACTTACTCGGTTGTTAACCCGCACAACTCGTTACCATCATAATGCCATCGCATAATTTTATCGCCTCTTCTATTGTCGGTAAGCAAGCACGTGACAAACGTTAATTATATTGTTTGACAAGCATCAGGTTATCTATCGGTTAATTTGTGTTGGGTATGCAGTCGCTAAAAAACCCAGCTTCAGTAGTTCCTCGGTATGTAACTGTTGTCGTGTTACGTCACAGAATGTCACATTGACTATTCATTGCTCGAACTTGTCTGTATATGATTGTGAGATGTAAACACAATACCATGTGTTCTAAACCGAACTAATGTGAAAATTAATTGATCTTGCGCATAATCATTTGTTGTTTAAAGAAATTCCCGTTTCCGTTTTGAAAGACGCGTCGAAAATGACAAATAATTTTGTTGTAGAGCTTTGCTCGTTGTGTACTCCGTGGTGCGAAAGGTAACGTGTTCCTTTCGCCAGGTTTTACTATCACTTATTATATTAGCATAAAATATGATTTCATCATTTGTATGATCATAATATGTGACATACGTGTGATCATCAAAACAGGACTCGAACCTTAAATAAACATCATTTTATTTTAACTGTTAATCCAACCCAACTCTAAATGTTCATTTGATGGTGAACATTTATTGTGAACTTTTCTTACTAAGTAGCTAGTTTTAGATTTTAATGTCATTGTTTTAAAGAACATCGCGCCAGCAAACAAAGCTAACGGTCACAATTTTCATAGTTTAAATTAACTTAATAATAATTTTATTGGACTAAGTATAATGCAATTCTATATTTATTGAGTGGCTTTTATACCCCTCAACTGATTCCGTAGGGGTCCGAATTCACGGGTAGTCTTAATTGTGGTTTTGCTTAATTGAAAAATTCGAAAAAAAAGAAAAGTAGATGGTTTGCTTTACCAATTATAAATCGACACTTGTGTATAATATTAATTGGTTCTCTATTATTTTTACAGTCACTTTAAATTCATTATTACGATAAAAATTATAATTCAGTATTGTATTGATAATTTAGCTACTTAAGTTTTTAGTATCAAAATGTGCAATGTCAGCACCAGTACAACTGTTATGGTTATTTCATAATTGAAAATCTCAGAGGTTGATGTCTTTGTTTTAAAGAACATCGCACCGACAGCACAAGGTAGCAATTAGGTATTATTCCAGAATTAGGTATGTTAAGTTAGAATATAAATTTGTTAGTCTATGTGTACTGGGTAGCAATTTCTAGCTAAATGTATTTTTTTTCAAAAGAACTTCGCACCAGCGACAATGCAAAAAAACTTAGGCAAAAATTTATTAAGTATTCAATATTTTTCTTGGTGTTTATTGTGCCGCATCAGCGCTGGGACACATTGGGTCACGAAAATATAATTTTTACATAGATATAATTATTTTTGAGTCTTTGGTTTTGACCAGGCCAATGGAAGCTTAAAAAAATATTGGTGTCGATCTCCCAACAAAATACAATCTCTCTCAAAAAAAAAAAAAATTTATTCAAAAAAATAAAATAAGGGAACGTTATAATTCTAATAAAAATATAGATAGTGTTTAGAATTAAATCGTCTTCGTAAATGGAATTCACGCACATGGCGTTTAAAACACAGAAACAACGTTGGATTACTTAAAATATTATTACACGACATGGGATACAAGGTAAGTACAATTTACTTTATGCTTTCAAATAATCTATTGCATAATAAACCACTAAGATAAATGAAAACATTTTAAGGGATACATAATATTATTTACTTAATATTGTTCGACTAATAAGATCCATACTACACAATCTTGTCCATTTTACAACCTCCATTATTTCAGTCTATTTTTTTTATTATTTATTCATTTTTATTTTTTCTATTTAATTTATTACAACGATTTATTTTCAACATTTTTAAAAATATTACATGAATTACAAGCACAAATTCAGCTTCATTTGAACAAATGTTAGTTATATTGGTAAATAACAAATATAATTAAATATCTAACGAGAAAGAATATTTAAAATAAAATTGCTTTTAAAATGATTTATTGTTAGAAGAAATATAATTCTAATAATTTTTAAAATATTTCATATATGACAATTATAGATTTATATTCATTTTAACAAATCTTATTTATATTCGTTAATAATTTATTTAATACAATTTAAATAGTTTAAAAAACTTTTAAATAGCAATTGGATATTACGTTAAATTATTAAATTACTTTTCTAACATTATTTTATAAGTTGAGATTAGCAGAAAAATGATGTTAATGAAATCTTATTTTTGCTTTTTCTTTTTAATTCTTGTGAGTATAATTTTAAAACGATAAAATTATATAACCTAAATGTATTCATTAGTCTGTTTGAGTATAGTAACATTTCAATATTTCAATTTAATTTTTAGACAACTAGAAAAATTTATTGGTTTAGTATAGACCTTTTCATACTTTTCCTGTTTTCTTGCTTTATGCAACATATTTTTAATGATAAAATTATAGTATTGTATATGCAATGACTAATAATAGTTTTTCAGGTAAAATCCGATGACCAAATTCTGCAGATAAATCAGGACTTATTAAATTGTTTCAATAAATGTGGTTTGGTAAATAATGACATTATACAGATTGGTAAGTATACTTTTCTATATAATTGAACTATATTTTTATCGTTTATTAAAGTAGTGTACCATTTTCTTATATAAAATTCAAATGAACAAAATCTCTAAAGATTAATTTTAATCGAGTAAAACATTTTTATATTTGCGTTTAATCTGAATTCATCAATTTATTAAGATTTTTAGCATTGATCATTACTAAGAAGGTATTAATTTTATTCTTTCAAGATTTTTTTCTTTGAAAATTTAATTATTATAAAAATATTAGGAACAAATGCATTTTACCACCTCATCGAGTTTCTTAAATTTTATATAAGTGATTAGGTAATAACAAGAAACTCAATTAATTTAAGTTGAGCAAAAAAAAAAAAAATGACCACCATGTGGTGTTTTACTTAGAATTGTTTATTCAATAAAATAAAAGTTTTTACATTATATTATGTATAC
Source organism: Daktulosphaira vitifoliae (assembly GCF_025091365.1). NCBI lineage: Eukaryota > Metazoa > Arthropoda > Insecta > Hemiptera > Phylloxeridae > Daktulosphaira > Daktulosphaira vitifoliae. Next base: position 20,919,598 of record NW_026099573.1, read on the forward strand.
CAATTAACACTTGTTGAAAACTAAAAAAAAATACTATTACATTAGATATTGAAATTTTAGTATTCATCTTGATATCATTTAAAATAATGGCACCTTTGTGGGTTCGTGCGCAGTTTTGCACAGCAGTAATACGGTCTGTCCTTATTACTTCCTGAACTAGTAATGCATAATGATGCTTGGGTATGACAATTACAGTTGTGATAATCTTCAGCCATGTATTTAAAGTATCGACAATTTTTCCGACAATTTTTTCAAACACTTTGGAAAAAAGCATTGAAAAACATACGTTTAAAAAAAAAAAATTTTGAAAAAACTCGATGGGGTGGTAAAATGCATTTGTTCCAAACAAAAAGAACATCAGTATATAACAAAATTTGTCAATGATGGTTGAAAACTTTGAAAGCTCATAACTTTTAAACTGGACTTCGCAGACAAAAATTTTTTATATATTCTTAGTCAGTATAAAAAACTGACTCAATTAAAAAAAAAAAAAAATTGAAAAAACTCGATGGGGTGGTAAAATGCATTTAAGCCAAATAAGAAAAGCTAAGTAAATTTTTTAAATAGACTTTTTCTCGTTATATTTCAACATTTTTAGGAATATTATTTAAAACTATAAAATATAGTAAAATTATGGGACCCAGAATTGAATAAAGCATTCATTAATATTTTTTGTTATGTTTAACTATTAATTATATTAAAATTTTATTAATCTTTTAATTATGTTTTGCTTACAGATGTTGAAAATAAATTTACTCTTAACTTTGAAAATAAATTATTAGACTGGAATACATTGATTCAAAAGAAAGATGAAAACAATAAATTAAACATTGTAGAAGCTATGACCAAATATGTTTGTTCTACATTTAAAGGCACTAGTTATTATTATGCCACAGATGATGGTTATAAAAATTGCTTAGAAAATGCACATACGTGTTGTAATACATATGTTCAAGAAGTTTCCGTTTTAAATATTACAGCGGAATTGAATGAAATGGTTATAAAACATCCATGTGAATATTTGGTTAACGAAAAGAGTGAGGAAAAAAAAGGTTTACCAACAATATTTGAAGATGATAGCACGATTATTAACACCAAATGCCAAAAGGTAAAAGATGTTAAATAATTGTATTGTTCATAGATGTGCACACCATCAGGATGAATGTTTACATTTGAGTTTTAAAAATATTAATGGAAAACTACAGATTTCCTTTATTTGTAATTAAAAAACAGTAAATAATAAAAAAAAATGTTGTTTACAATATTTTATTAAATTCTTTATGGAATCTCGATAAAGATTTCAAATCCGTTTTTAGATTTCTTCCTGTCATGTCTATTTATTGAAATATTTACTATTTATTAATTATATTATTATAAAAACTGAAAAATAATTTTTTGTTTTGTAATTTTTTTTATGTATACTTGATGATTTTGAAAACGAGTTGTGCGAAATTCGGTGCTTGTCCGTCAAGTATAACCATATTTATAGATCTTTCAATTTGAGATTGATGTTCATTTGCCCATAAAATGTGATCATGTAACAATGCTGAATTTTCTAATGTAATCATTTTAGGGTTAATATCATAATTATTATATAGCTAATAATAGTTGGATAGTAAAAATTGATCACTTATGGCTAATATTATTTAAAATAAAAACTATAATATATATATACATATATAGGGTGATTCATTAAGGATAAGACACTCATTATCTATTAAAAATTTTTAATTTTTGGTAAGGAAAATATTGTTTGATTCAAAAAACTCTACAATAATATGTAGAAAAATCATCTATTTTTTCATCCCTTCAAGGTTAAAAAACATTAACTTGATTTTTCTTAAATGGGAACCCCTATTTTGAATATGTTATTATGATTTAAAATAAAAATATAAACAACTTTGCTCTTATTATTTTTTTTTCCCATCCTTATCTTTTATCTTAATGCCTTTTTCTAAATGAATCACTTTGTATGTATATATATATATATATAATTTTTAAATGAAGATTATTAATATAGTCTTAAGTTAGATGGATAATTTTGTGGGATGTAGTATTAAATAAAGTATTAATAGCGAGAACTCTATTTAATGAGTAATTAATTGAAATAAAATGAAAAATTAAGCATACTCTGACCTTGTTTATGGGTAAGAGTTCAAGTAGTATTGAGTTTACAATAAAAAAGAATCGAGTAAGAATGATTAGATTAATTATTTAAATAATAATAAAATAATGTTATAGGTCATTTATTTCAAAATAAGTATATTCTTATTAAGTGTATTCTTTTTGGGCCAGGATGCACTTTTGCCCTTAATTTACTTTTTTTCATTAAACACATGAAAAAGTTGCGCAAATGTAATAATGGTATTACACATATTGATTAATAAAAATATTTCATATAAAATCCAAAAATAATTCAAGTCTTATAAAATAAATTATAGAAAATATTATTTATTAAAAATTGAATAATTACATAAAAGTATGAACAATTTTTGTAGTTTATATTAAGTATACAATTTTCTTTTTATAATTTTATAATGACTAAAAAAATATTTAAAATGATATATGATTTCATATTTATCATTTAATATTGGCTTATAACTATAAAATTAAATTAATTATTTCAATAATGGATTCTTACCATCCAATTCCTTATGAATTTTTTTTACAGTTTACTCAAATGTTTATATGAGTTATATGCAATGAAATTACTTAAATTTGATTGGTACTTAATAGAAAATACATCCAAAATAGGGCTATAATTTCTATTTTTAAAATAATAGATTGGGTTGGGATAGACAAAATCATCTGTATTGTAAAAATCACATAATAACATTATTTAGTCATATTTTTTTATTATTTGTATTGCTTTAATCTCAATCTACTGAATTACTTACAAAATCTCATGTATTTTTTTGGGTCAACCTTATTCTAAAAGGGTGTCAACTATATTTTTTGAATGTCAACATATATGTTCAAACAATCGACTGTTGGTTACGTACGGGTTATAACTATTTTATTAAGTTATAAAAAAATATTATATCTAGGCGAAAAAAGGCTGGAGAATATTCTAATGATAGTTTTTTGAAAATTATTCACAATTATTGTCAGTTATTCAAATTTAAATATAGAGACGATTAAGAATTACGATTAAGACGATTAAATTAAGAAAATAGTAAATTTTAAATACCAAAGTTCTGCTTTAAGACCTTACTTATTTTCTAGAGTGATTGATGAAATTACGAAAAAAATACAAGGAGAGTTGCCGTGGTACATGTTATTCGCTGACGATATAGTGTTAATAGGAGAAAATAAAGAGGAAATTAATCAGGTGTGGAGATCAGTTCTTGAAGAATAGAATTTAAAAATAAGTAGAAGTAAGACAGAGTATATAGAATACGCCTATGACAAAGGAGAACACGAGGTAGATGAAATGAGCAGTTTAGTGACAAAAAGCGAGGACATGACAGAAGAAGTGGAAAGTTTTAAGTATTCAAGATCAGTTGTGTGTGCAAAAGAAGTATGATATTGACGAGGACACGAAATACAGAATTATATTCGGGTGGGTGAAGTGGAGAGAAGCGTCAGGTGTGTTATGCGATAAAAGTATTCCAATGAGGCTGAAAGGTAAATTCTAAAAGACTGTAATGAGGCCAGCTATGAATGTATGGCTCAGAGTTTTGGGCGGTTGTAAAGAAAGTAGAGCAGAGAATGAGTGTAGCAAAGATGACGATGCTTAGATGGATAAATGGAATGACTAGAGAAGATTTAGGAACGAACATATAATAGGGAGTATAGGTGTAGATAAAATAAGATAAATTGATAATTAAAACTTTATTAAGCTAATTGAGTATTTTTATTTTATTTCTATAAAGATAAATTTACTATTTTTTGTAGCTATAACTGAATTTTAATATCATTAATCGTCATTACGTAATAAAAGTCTACCGGTATACAAATGTCGTAGCCGTCTTGTTAATGTTTACCCAGTTTATAATAAATTATATGTAATATAAATTTGTATATTTCAAGGTTTATTTAAACAAAAAAACATGTACTTTTATGATTTTTTTTGCACATTTTGCAATGTATTATTTTTAACTTATAAAACACTCTGAATAATTTTAAAAGAAAAATGATTTTCTTACAAAAAAATACATTTAACCAAATAAATTATTTCAAATAGAATACTGAAAATAAAGTTTATTGAACTATTTTTATCCAATAATATGTCAACATTTTATGAAATTTATTTAGTCCCAAAATTGACTAAAATGTCTTCAAATCCAGTTAAAAATATATATTACCAAAACATGTGCATAGATTTAATTGTCAATTTTATTTTCCTAACATTGTACTATTTGAGATCTTTTGAAAAAGTTTGGAAAGCTTTAAAGTTTATTAGAGCTATGATATTCTAATACAGTTAAAAAAAACCATATTAAACGCATGCTACCTGTAAGCTTAAAAAAACACAGCACAGGGGGGTTGCGGCATAGTGGAGACGTGACATAGTTGGGTCGAGTATAATGATATCAGACCATGATTAAAATCACTATCATAAAAAACGCTTCGATGCAAATCTTTAGATAGTGTTTAATTTTAATAAAACTAGTAGATTATTCCAAAAGCTACTCGATCTGCTATTTGTTTATTTATATCCTGATTAAGAAAAAGTAATTCGAATGAAAGAGGGATATAAATATTATTTCTCATAAAAAAATTATATTGATTTGATACACTTTTCAAAAAGTTACAGAATTATAAAGTAAAAAATGTAAAAAATAAAATCGAAAATTTTCTCACAAAAATAGCATTTGGTAGCCATTTTCACCGTGAAGACAAAATAAAATCCGAAATTTTTTTTTCCAATATAAAGTATATTACATTAGCTTTAATTTAAGGTATATATAAAAGTGTCAGTATTTCAACACTTTCAAAAGTTAATTTTTTGTAAAAAATTTGTAATTCTAAATCCCCCCTGTGTGGAGGTAAAGGGTCAGATTTATAAAAAAAATATACCAAATGATTAGTAAAGATATCATCTATAAAAAAAAATTATATTGATTTGGTGATTTTTAGAAAAGTTATGGCAGTTTTAAGTAAAAAAAATGCCGACAATTTTTTCAATTTTTGAGGTTAATGTCTTCGACTACATAAGATTTGTGATCTTTTGGCGTATCATTGAGAGAAATCGGTTCGATGAGCGCTGAGAAAAAGTGGTAACAGACACAAAAAAAATACACATCATAATAAAACCAATACCTTGTAGTAATACAAAAAAATAAGCAAAAACGGTGAATGGGAAATTTTATTTGACCAATGTTGGATGTTAGGGATTTGGTCAATTCAGTAGCAACGAGGTTCTATCGGGGTAGTAGAGTCCGAGGGTTAAGAACAGTAAAGACAAGTAGATATAAAAAGATACAAATTAAGTTCCTCTCATAGAGGTATTAAAACGCTGAGGTATTCTTGTAGTGGCCGTGGTCTTGGCCTCCTATCTGTAATAAACAAAAAGAAAGACGAAAGGGGCAAAGGGGAATATGGTTGTAATAAATAAAAAGAGAAACGAGTGAGTGTAGGTATGTAGTCTTGTAATAAATAAAATGGCTATAATAAGGTGGCGAAGGAATGTTGTTGAGTGTGTTTGGGGCTCGGAGTGTGAAAGGGAAGAAATGTAACACAGGTGGCCAATAAGGAAATAATAATCGTAGCAGGCGTAGTGTAAAAAGGATGGGTACCAATGGAAAGCAAAAGTGTCTATAGATACCCGGTAGTGACTACAATAAAATGAAATAGAAAGGGATCTCGGGATATGTATGCTTGTGTAAAAACGTCTAATGTACGAATAAGATGGAATGTGTTGATTAACAGTAAGATGCTCAGATATCTGTATAGGTGTATTTTCTGTGTCATAAATTTGCAGCTTGTTGTCGGCAATTATGTTGAGTAGTGTTTCTTTTTGAGGTCTCTGATTTTTGTTTGTACATTCATTTATAATGGTGTCTATAGAAATAAAGTTTTCAGTATGAATGATTTTTGTTGGAATCTTTGAAGATTTTTTATTATTTTTTATTAATGTTCCTGGACACCAGTGTGTGCCATCTTGTAAGTTATATAATACAATAGGTGGTCTTGATCCAGAGCCAAATACATAACCTACTTTTGTTTTGGTTGAGTATATATATGTATCAAAATTGAAATTATTGGCTATTGAGGCAAGCTGATCGTCATGAAACCAATAATTGGGTAGTTCAGACAGTTTGAGTAATTTGCATATAGAGTCTATATTGATAATGTTATTTTCCTGGTTGTCGTTAATTGCATTAATTAATGAATAAATTCCACATAATCCATCAGACGGAACTGATTCACCAGGTGTATATCGTGAGAATATTTCAAGAAATGCTGTATTTATGTCTTTATCAGTTTTTTTTTTTTTATACTTCCTATTCTTTTGAACTTAGTCTGAATGTTTGATATAATTTTTTCTGATCTCGGTGAAATATTAGGATAACAAAGAAGGGTAACTACCTAGCTCCTGCACAGAAACGCGCACACTAATTTCCGGCGACTAACAAATATCGTGTCTTTTATAAAAATATTTCAGTTTATTCTCAATGACCCATCTTGTTCTAATTGTTTATTACTAAAAAATTCTTCAGTAAAGGATCTATTATAAACTTATTATATAAACAAATGTTTCACTTAGCTCTGACTATCCTGATATTCTCTTGAGATGAATGATGTTGTTGATGTAATGATTATCGATATATACGTTTACGCATTAATGCACGCAATTATATTTATACGGTTTATATTATTATTAACTCGCATGTAACTACTTTTCTAGTACAATTCTATATTAAATCTACCCAAGGTGAAATCTAAGTTTATTATAATTCTGTCTTTTGTAAAAACTTTTGTATATTTATGTAGTATAGTTCTTAACCTTACATATGGTGTTTTACCTTAATATATCTATTATTTAATAATTTATAAAGCAAATAAATAACTTCTAAGCAACATAACTGTCCTGTGCAACAAAACTATTTCCAAGTGGCCTACGTCTTTTCAGTCGTCCAAATAGTGATCTAGGGTAGATGCGAGCTCAATTTCAGTTCTTTGCACAATAGATTATACAAGTGTCCTACACTCCGATTGCCGGCACTGTGGCATAGATCAGACTAGCTGGTCGATAAGTGGAGAGACACTTTGAATAAATCTTATAATTAACTAAAATTCTAATTATGATATTATTGTACTATTACCCTGTCCAGCCAGGTTGTGGCCCTTCAATAAGTAATAAATACAATTCAATCAAATTAATTACCTTAGAATATGCTTATGTATATATGAATATAAATGTAAATAAAAAGAAATGAATAAACACCAATATTTTATATGTGTTAGAATATTTATATCACCAAAAGTATTCGACCGAAAATAAGATGTATAATATTTTCAGTAATTACGAAAGAGGGTAAAAATTATGTAGATTTCATATAGAATTGTAACTAAGAATGAAACATAAACTCACGCACATTCACTTTTTGTATCTTGGTTGAGTATTCCAGAGAGCTGTAGAAATGTATAGATATAATGGCAAAGCGTCCCAGTATCTGCTAGAGGGATGTTCAGAAATCGTATCACTGCGAAACAAACCACACTAAGGGAAGCGAAGCCGCAGAGGAACCACCCGAATTTGGGGGAAAATGGCCTTTTTATAGCCTGCAAAACTGGTTTAGCGATCTCTGGTGAGATTCTTGAAATATTTTTTGCTGTATTTGATTGGTTAATGTGATAGAATCTTTTACGTGGGCATTTTATGGAATGCGTAAGAGGGAGGTTAAATCTTGTGTAAGGGTATTATTTTATTACTCATCTTATCCACGGGGAAACACTGATTTGGTGATGTATTTTATTAAATATAAGTATTAATTATTACATGTATTAAAATGTGATACTACATATCTGACACCCAGTCGAAGTATATGACCAAGCACTAACTAGTTATTAATAATTAAATTAAATGATGTGTAAAAAATCTATTGCTTTACCATTCTTTACTGAGATTATTAATTCTAAATAATTGGGTTAATATAAATTTACTTACTTCTTTTATATATCTCACGTTCAGATTTATACTTTTCCTTATTAATAAATAAATAACGTATTGACGCAAAAATAATTGTACTTGAAATCGCTATAAAATATACCGACGACAACACGGGGTCGCGGCTAGTTTGTTCAAAATAAATCAAATAGAAGAATCCTGAATTCTTTATTGAATTCAAATCTTCAAAAAGAAGAGAGAATTCTGCTCTCTTAGAAAATCAGCGCCTTTTTATATTACTTTTAATTACCCCCATCATGGGTTGTTGCCGTCAGCGCTTTTAGTGATTTTCAGTTTATTGTGTAAAATTTGAACATAACATGATAATTATTTTTAAGATAAGATGCATAGTATACAATAATCAATTTAACATGTATATACATATATAATAGCTAGTGTACAAATGTATATATGTTATGACAGATAAATTAATTATTTGTGTGGTATACAATTGGTATTAAATATAGAGTAATAATTTTTTATTGATAATGTAAGATGCGTAATGCAGAACATTATGCATATTACGACAACCTTGTCAGCTTCGCATCGAAGCTAAAAATGTTGCTAAACTGTATAAGTGAAATTCTTATCGTCCTACCATACAATTTTAGGACCTTAATTTTGATATTAAAATAAAAGTTCTTTCATTTGAGAACACCGTTAGGCTTTAAATTGTTGACTATTTTGTTCAATTTTAAATAATCAGTTTTTGTTACAGAAAATTTTTTTTGAAATTATTAAATGAAATAAAAATTATTTGTGTCAGAGTTAGTTAGTTGCTCAACAAATATTTAATTAGTTATGATTAAATTAATTAGTTAATAATCTTCCGATCTAATACTGAATTGTTCGGTTTTTTCCAACATTAATAGTTATACAATAATCATTTATGTTAGAATTTATTAAAAATACTCAATAAATAAATCTAAAATGATAAATGACTGAAGTATTATGTAATAGTTGATATAACAATATTCTGTACCAATTTTTTATGAAATTATAGTTTATTGTTTAGATAAGTTTTGCAATCTATAGTTTAACATGATAGCAGAGTGATGTCTTCTGTACTTGCTTCGGCAGTACATATACTAAAATTGGTACGATACAGAGAAGATTAGCATGGCCCCTACGCAAGGATGACACGCAAAATCGTGAAGCGTTCCACATTTTTTTTTCCCAACCCTCCCTAACGGTTCCCACTCTGGGATATAATATTGATGTTGTAGAAAATTAAAAAAAAGTAATCAGAATTTGCCACTCGGCAATATAATTTATTTCTAATTAAATTTTATTCTGTACTTTGCGAGTTTAAATATTGACTATGATGTTATTTTTGTTTCTTTGAAATGTTCAGATGTTTTCCTTATAGTCTAAAGCATGCAAAGCCTGTGCAAACTAAGAAAAATATATAATTTATATTTAGTCTTATTACTCATATTTGTTAGGGTGCCCCTTATTTTCCTACGTTAAAAAAATAAAAAAAATATATATAACGTTATTATATATTTATTAGAATTACTCTAGTATAAACAAAAACATTAATTTACTAAATTTAAATAATGTACTAATATATATATATATGATAATTCTGGATAAATAATAGACTAATTAAGAACGAACAAAAATACTTTTTATTTGATGATACCAAAACCATAATTAAATTAATATTGTTAAAAACTTATTAAGTTATTCTAACTTTTACAAATATTTATAAAATTATAAACTATTTAGAATAATTTAGTATAAATTTTAACAAATTTTGTAACATCCTTCCGGTTCACAATGTGTTGTCGTCGTCGAGTGGTCTGGCCGTTTGGTTTAAATGTTTTTTTTGGTCGTCGATTATAAAACCTCACATGTTTTTGACTAATTTAAACGTGCTTGGCAGTCTTATGGCTCGAAACAATAGGCCTACATCCTTAATGGCCGATGTCAATTCACCATTAACCGCATCTAACAATAACTAAAAAAATGGAGAATAATAGGTTGCGCACGTATCCCTTTAAGTTTAATTGACTAACCAATAAGAAGCATTTTTCAATTAAAATCTAAAACATCAATTTGCCCCGCAAATACAGGCCTATAAAAAAGCGATTTCTGGTTTATTCAATACCTCATTTTTTTTTCCCAAAAATTTGGTCATGAAGCGTCTCTGCACCAGACTGTTTCGCGAATGTGATTTCTCAAACTTTTTCACACTTGGTGTTTTTTATCTAACTCTCTCATAAGTAACGTAATTAAAAAAAATTAATTAACTTTTTAGCTTCCATGCGAAGCTGAGAAGGTATTGATTTTACTATGGTTTTATTTTGTGTGTCTGTTACTTTTTCTCAGCTCTCACCGAATCGATTTCTTTCAACGATACGTCAAAAGATCACAAATCATATCTAGTCGAAGACATTACCCTCAACAATTTCCCTCGTTACCCGTAAATGGGGGGAATCTCCAAAAAAATTACAAATTTAAAAATCGCTATTTTTCGAAAATTTTTCAATTTTTTTTCTTAAAACTGCCATAACTTTTTAAAAATAATCAAATCAATATAATTTTTTTTTTTGTAGATGCATGATATCTTTACCTATCATTTGGTATATTTTTTTTTTATAAATTTGACCCTTCACCTGCCCACAGGTGGGGATTTAAAATGACAACTTTTTTACGAAAAATTAACTTTTGAAAGTGTTCCAGAAAGTTTGAAACTTTTATATATATCTCAAATAAAAGCTATTGTATTATACTTTATTATGGAAAAAATACATCAGAATTTATTTTGTCTTCATAGTGAAAACAGACATCAAATTTTAGAAATGCAAGGAGAGGTGCCGTGGTGCATGTTGTTTGCTGACGATAGTATAATATGAGAAAATAAAGAAGAAATTAATCAGGTGTGGAGATCAGCTTTTGATGAAAAAAGATTAAGAATAAGTAGAAGTAAGACAGAGTATTGTAGTGACTCAAAAAGAAAGAATAAAATAATTTAAAATTTAAATTATTTTATTCTTTCTTTTAATATTATTAATTATTGTATTAATAATATTATTACTCGGGATATGAGTACGAGGGTCTGCAAGAAAGGTAAAAGATAATAGAAAAATAAATTGATCTTTATTCTATTAATATGAGATTCATTATGATTAATTGTTAATTCGTTAATATCAATAATGCCATGAGTTTTGACGGTCATCGATGAGAGGTGGGATTGAGCGACCTTTTGTGTCTACCCAGAGTGGTATGGTGGCTATATACAGGGTGTTCAGTAAGTCAGGAAACGGGGTTCTATTGTTCTCATTGTTACAAACAATGAGAACAATAGAAACCCGTTTCCTGACTTACTGAACACCCTGTATATGAACCTCCAACCTAACTCCTGAAATAGACACGTATCATCGATATAACTCTGCCAAGTAACTCAGTACAAACATTATCGATTTATTAAATTTACTTGATATATTTTTTATCATTGATGATCACATGATTTTCCTGTATGCCTACTTAATCTACATATGTATGTACTCATAAAATTAAATTCTAAACCTTATATATTTTTGGTGAAATTATTATTTCCCTACCTTGATATTTTCTCCGACACTTTTAAATAAATAGATGTTGTATTCTTATACAACTATAATTGCGGAGGTTCACTTATCGCATATATTTCGTTATGTGGAATGATCGAGCGTAATGAGTGCCTCTATGAATATCTGACCGCATTTGATTCAGCGAGAGCATTCTGACCACCATCAGAGTGACATCTGAGCCAGAATGCTCATTATTTTGGGCTCTTTATATTAATTTGATCGTTAGTTCAAAGGTAAGAATTGGTCACGCTACCATTATTTCTTTATTAATCATAATTTATTACATTTTCGTCAATGATGATCTACATTTTATAATGTTCTACAGTTTGTTCTATAAAATCTTACATATTATTGATTACCTTATATCTAACACTTTATTATATTATTACATATTGTTTATTATTTCCTGTTTCTTTTATATAATTAATATATATTTTCTTCTACGAAATTTCAATAGTATATTTTAATATTTAAAAGGTACATATATATATATCTTATTTTAATTGGTTTACATTCCATTTTGTGTGATTAACTAATTGAAGTCTTAAATAATACATTATGACATTAATGTTATACTGTGTATATCATTACAGTATATAGAGTACAAGTTTGACAAAGAATAACATGAGATAGGTGAAATGTAGAGATCAGTGACAATAGGCGAGGACATGACAGAAGAAGTGGAAAGTTTTAAGTATTCAAGATTAGTTGTGCGTGCAAAAGAAGTTTGATATCGACAAAGATACAAAATACAGAATTATATTCGGGTGGGTGAAGTGGAGAGAAGTGTCAAGTGTGTTTTGCGATAAAAGTATTCCAATGAGGCTGAAAGGCAAATTCTACAAGACTTTAATGAGGCTAGCTATGGATGTATGGCTCAGAGTTTTGGGTGGTTGTCGAGAAAGTAGAGCAGAGAATGAGTGTAGTAGAGATGACGATGCTTAGATAGATAAGTGGAGTGACTAGAGAAGATAGGATAATTATTACAAAAGTTAGAAACATTATCGTATGTCAACTATGAGTGTTTCATGGTTAGCCAAGTTAAAAGTGATAACAATTATTAATTTGCGTGATTCTATCATTGTAATCAGATTATTATAGTAAATTCCTTGTTGATAAATGCAATTATTGATTATTATTCAAGTTTAAATTTATGATATACGAACTTATTTAATTAAAAACTCAACATGTTTTAGACAACGTTTTTATAATTTTTTTGGCGAAGTTTAAGAGGTATGATAGGCTAGGAACAAAGGAAGACGAGAAAAAAATCTATTGACTTGCAAAAGAGAGAAAAGGTCTAAAGATTATCATTATATAAGTTGTATAAAAAGTGTAAATAATAAGGTACTCACGAGTGATGATGATGTGAAAAATGGTGAAAGAGTATTTTGAAAAATTACGGAATAAGGAGTACCTAAAAGCGACATTAGAGGATATCTCGTGGAATGAGGGACTAGTAGATTTAATTAATGAGAAAAAGGTATGGGAGGGTGTGGCATCAATGAAAAAGAATAAAGAAGTGGGACCAGATGAAGTGCCAGAAAAAGTATGGAAAATATTAGGCGGTGTTGAAATAAATTGTTTGAAGAAACTCTTAACAATAACAGACAAATAATATAAAATATATTTTAAATATGGTTCTATATTGTAAAAATTGATTAAAAAAAAAAAAAGTATAAAATTTTATTCGATCATAAGTTATATGAGTTAGATCTGTTTTACTCTGTATAAAGGGAAAGTGTCCGATTTAAAATAAAAGTATGTCGAATGAAAGAAATATATAAATATTATTTCTCATAAAAAAATTGTATTGATTTAAGTTAAAAATGTAAAATATAAAATCGAGAATTTTAACACAAAAATAGCATACGGTAGCCATTTTCAAGATGCAAATCTTTCTATAATGTTTAATTTAAAAAAAATTGTTGGATAATTCCAAAAGCTACATGATCTGCTATTTCCTTATTAATATTCTGATTAAGATAAAGTGTGTCGAATGAAAAAGGGATTATTAAAAAAATATTATTTCTCATAAAAAAATTGTGTTGATCCATACACTTTTAAATAAGTTATAGCATTATTATGTTAATAATTTAAAAAATAAAATCGAGAATTTTCACACAAAAATAGCATTCGGTAGCCATTTTCACCATGAAGACAAAATAAAGTCAGAATTTTTTTTTTCATAATAAAGTACATTACATTAGCTTTAATTTAAGATATATATAAAAGTGTCAGACCTTCCGGAACATTTTCAAAAAATAAGTTGAAAAAGTTAATTTTTTGTAAAAAAGTTGTCATTTTGAATCCCTCCTGTAGGCAAGTAAAAGGTCAGATTTATAAAAAAAATTTATCAAATGATAGGTAAAGACATCATCTATAACAAAAAAATATATATTGATTTGGTCATTTTTAAAAAATTTATGGCAGTTTTAAGTAAAAGAAATTTCGAACATTTTTTCAATTTTTGAGGTTATAATTAATATAATAATAATACTAATAATAATAATAATAATAATAATGATGATAATAATAATAAAACATCATAGTAAAATTAATACCTTATTATCTTTGCATAGAAGCGAAAAAAAAAATTCATCTGATATAGCTTGGCGCCCAACAATCGAACATATGCATTATACGTAAACACACATTGTTTCCTATATATACTACAATCGATAAAAAAATATCAACAGTCATTAAATCGTCTCCTGCACATTTCATAGTAAAATTAATATGATTCGGGTTATTGTCATCTGTGTGTAATTTCCCTTGAATTTACATTTTACGACAAACCATTTGTAGTCTTCTCATTATAACAAAAAAATCCATGATCATACCTGTATATTTTTATTTTCGCCTTGTAGTTAAACGAATTTAAATAACTCATTAAAAAAAAAAAAATAATGAGCTTTTCTGACCTATAAGTAACAATATAATATTTATGATATTAACCAAAAAATAGTTATGGTAGAAAGTTCATATTTTATAGGCAAATGAACATCAAACTCAAATTGAAAGATCTATAAATATGGTTGTACTTGACGGATAAACCCCATTTTTGCACAACTCGTTTTCACACATTTTAATTAAAGTTATATTAGAAAATTTTAAGAAACAAAAAAAGATAGAAAAAATTAAAGACAAATTCAGAATCAGAGTCGAAATTTCATAAGGAATTTAGTAGTTGTTGTAATATCCGCGCATATTACTTTTAAATGATTCTTAAAATATTCGAATGAAAATTATAAAAAAAGTACAGTGTCACAAAAATTGTATTATGTACCAAACTGATATCATAAAAATTATCTGTACTTTAAATATATATATTTTCATGTAATAGTTATCTAAGTGATGATTACCGTGTAATAAATTGAAAAATAAGAGTAATAAAACAGTCTAAAATGCAGAACGGCATTCGAGATTATCATAATATTATGAGATAGGGTTTATCATCTATATAAAGTAAAAGGGCCTTGTAGATCAGTCAGAAGTGCAGTAGTTACTTAGTAGAGCAGAATGGCGTAGCAAATGGACACAAGGTAATTAAGTTACGCCTCCTGACACTTACAAATCTTATTTCGACATTCAAATAATTTCCATCTGACTAAAATTTTATTTTAAGAGTTTAAATGAAGACAACGAAAGGTGAGTCAATTTATGAACCCTTATAAACACATTTTATTGGCTAGTTTATTTTAATAACCTTATTAATTTTAAACCCTCGAACCATGACCACAATAAAATATAATAATTAATTATATGTAGTACCATACCGTTCTCTACTGCATCTAACTCTCATCATATAACGTTAATATTTTTATACTCTTTTTTTCTCTTTTTTATTTTATTATATTTTGAATTACTACATAGTATGTTGTATACAACAGAAAATTTTTAATTATGTATTATCTTATATCATTTTTACAAATTAAATATAATTAATTAGTTAAAGTACAATTAAAACAAATCTGTAGTTCTCTATTTATATTTTTTAATTTAAATATAATATTCCATCTTAATGTAGTCCGCATCTTCTGTATTTTTGGACAATACAACTATTTGATTTTCTTCCTCCGGTTCGTCTTTAGGTTCCATAATCATACCATCGTTTTCGAGTAACTTAGGTAAAATTTTTTTTTCTTTACTAATAGCTGTAATCAAATGATCATAAGGCATTTTTACAATTTCTATACTATTCATTATCTCCTTAGCATTAACAACATATGAATAACAACATGATTGTGCTATAATTAAGCATTGATCATAATCATCATCAGTAGTAAAGTTAAAACCAGTGGTTATAAATGTAAAACAAATATGATTGGCCATAGAATATCCAATTTTTGATGTATAATTTTCATCAACAATCTGTAGAATTACTCCATTCCATTGATTTAATAATTTTTTAAAATTAGGAGTAAATTTTTTTTTAGAATCTGTAATCAAAAAGTATTAAGCATTTTTATATAAAATTATTATAAAATATCAAAAATTATAAAAAGATCAAAAATTTAAATATAACAACTAGTTATCATATTAAAAAATAACAAAGGAAATTAATGAAACGTTAATCAAAACTGGGAGCCTATTTTTTTATTATGTTATTGCATGAGCTTTATAATTTTTTTAATAGTTTGAATAGGGTGGTATAATTCCTCTAGATTGAGCGAACTATAACCAATGATTAAATTGTGAAAGATGGTGAATAAAAGTTTATTTGAAAAAAATGTCTTTATATATATATATATATTTATAATAATGATGATACGCACGTGTGTACGGGTACGAAAACCAAAAATTAAATAAATGTAGTTTAAAAAAACTGAAAAACACGCTTTTGAAGCATATCGAACTAAAAACTTAAAAATAATTTTAAGCTTGTTTTAAAAATTATTTTTTACTTTTTAGTTCGATGTGCTTTAAAAGCGTGTTTTTTTAAACTATATTATTTTTAGCTTCGATGCGAAGCTGAGAAGGTATTAATTTTACTATGATGTGTTTTTTTTTTTTT
>NW_026099573.1:20936331-20966336 GCF_025091365.1 Daktulosphaira vitifoliae
TTTTTTTTTTTGTGTCTGTCACTACTTTTTCTCAGCTCTCACTGGACCGATTTCTTTTAACAATACGTCAAAAGATCACAAATTGTATCTAGTTGAAGACATTACCCTTAAAAATTTAAAAATTTTTCCTCGTTCCACTCAAATGGGGGAAATATCCAAAAAAATTACAAATTTATTTTGTAATTTTATTCACTTTTTTTTCTTAAAACTTCCATAATTTTTTCAAAAATAAACAAATCAACATAACTTTTTTTTATACTAAAACCTTAGATATTTCCCTTTCATTTGATATCATTTTTTTGAAAATCTAACACTTAACCTGCTCATTAGAGGGGATTTAAAATAGCAACTTTTTTACAAAAACTAACTTTTTCAACTTAATTTTTGAAAATGTTCCTGAAATACTGCGTCCTTTAAACATATATCAAATTAAAGCTTATTTTATGTACTATAAAATGAAAAAAAAAAATTTGTCCCGACACCTTATCTTCTATGTGCAAATGGCAGTCGAAATTATAAAAAAAATGTAATATTTGCGATAAAAATCACCTTTTCTAACGATGTTTTTTGTACTTAAAACTGCCATAACTTTTTCAAATATTAACTAATCAAAGTAATATTTCTTTATATTGAAACCTTAGGTAATTTTCTTTCATTTGATATCATTTTTTTTTGAAAATCTAACACTTATTCTGCTCACAAGGGGGATTTAAAATAGCAACTTTTTTTACAAAAACTAACTTTTTCAACTTAATTTTTGAAAATGTTCCGGAAATACTGCTTCCTTTAAACATATATCAAATTAAAGCTTATTTTATGTACTATAAAATGAAAAAAAAAATTTTGTCCCGACACCTTATCTTCTATGTGCAAATGGCAGTCGAAATTATAAAAAAAATGTAATATTTGCGATAAAAATCACCTTTTCTAACGATGTTTTTTGTACTTAAAACTGCCATAACTTTTTCAAATATTAACTAATCAAAGTAATATTTCTTTATATTGAAACCTTAGGTAATTTTCTTTCATTTGATATCATTTTTTTTTGAAAATCTAACACTTATTCTGTTCACAAGGGGGATTTAAAATAGCAACTTTTTTTACAAAAACTAACTTTTTCAACTTAATTTTTGAAAATGTTCCGGAAATACTGCTTCCTTTAAACATATATCAAATTAAAGCTTATTTTATGTACTATAAAATGAAAAAAAAATTTTTGTCCCAACGATCTACCTTCTATGCGCAAATGGCCATCGTATTAAAAAATATTCTATTTTTCTACTAAAATTCTAGGTTTTGTATTTTATTTTATTTTAAAATATCTTATTAGGAGAATATATTGACTTTATGAATATTATATTACTTAATAGACATAGAATAAAGTTCATAAGACATAAGAAATTAAACTTATTACATTTTTTTTACTTTTTTAAAGTCGAAAAAGTAATTTTTAAATTTGAGTTAGCTTAAATAGCCAATTTTTTAGCTTCGATGCGAATTTTTTATATGTAAATACTAATTTTTAATAATATTAAAACTTAGATGTGATAGAAAAAGTCTAATTGCAGATTTGAAAACATCGCGAAAAGTTGATTTAGAATTGTATATTTTTGTTACTGATGAAAGTTCCTTGTAATTCAGTGCATTTATTTATAGTAACAAACAGTTTTTATTGAAATTTATTGTATCAAGCCCTTCAAATTTTTATACACGTAAAAATAAAGCAAAATACAACTTCTTTATTATTTTTATAATTTCTCCGTTTAAATTACAAAATTAAATTATTGAATATCAATTTCATACTAAATTTAATAATTATAATTNTATTGAATATTAATTTTATACTAAATTTAATAATTATAATTAGTATTTATTCATATATTATATTTTAAAATCAGAGAACTAATAATTAGGATATAATCAAAGAAATAAGAGTTGATGTTGCTTTTGGAATAATCCACCAATTTCTCTAAATGAAACACTATCTACAGATTTGCATCGAAGCGTTTCTTANAAACATTTGCATCGAAGCGTTTTTTTTTTATAGTGATTTTAATCATGGTCAGATATCATTATACTTGATCCAACTATGCCACGTCACCACTGTGCTACGACCCCCCTGTACTGGATTTTTTTTTATTACGTGTAATAAACGTGTAAGTGTATGCACAACACTAGTCATGATAAACGTACGTATGCGCAACACATACAAATCGTTCAGTGACGCGAAACGGCAATTTTTTCCTTGTGCAAAATATATACCCATAGCTCGCCTAAAGAAGTAGTCACTTCAAAAAAAATTGAAAATCGTACGTCTTTAAATAATTTTTCCAGCATTGGCTAATTTTTCAATGTTTATTATATAATAAGATAATGTTCAATTTATGAAATAGCCAAATTATCGTTTATCAATATCCTAGCCAAACTTTTTGCAATGTTCAACTAATATGTAATTATTGAAATGTCTAAAGTTAGGAAAAAGTACTTTAATTTTAATCACTGTCAAATATCATCTATACTTGTCCCATCTAAGCCTTGTCTACACTGTGCCTCGACCCCACTGTGCTACCGTTTTTTTTTTATATCTATAAAAATATAAAAAAAGCATCTGCTAAATGTCTTTACCTATCATTTGGTATATTTTTTTATAAATTGGACCCTAGATCTACCCACAGGGTGGGTTTTAAAATGACAACTTTTTCACAAAAAATTAACTTTTTCAACTTAACTTTTGAAAGTGTTCCGGAAATACTGACACTTATATATATATATCTTAAATTAAAGGTCATGTAAAATACTTTATCTTCACGGTGAAAAAGGCTACCAAATGCTATTTTTGTGTGAAAATTCTCGATTTTGTATTTAAAATTTTTAACTCTATAATGCTATAACTTATTGAATAGTGTATGGATCAACACAATTTTTTTATGAGAAATAATATTTTTTAATAATCTCTTTCATTTAACATACTTTATCTTAATCAGGATATTTATAAGGAAGTAGCAAACCATGTAACTTTTGGAATAATCCACCAATTTTTTAAATTAAACACTATCTAAAGATTTGCATCGAAGCGTTTTTTTTTTGATAGTGATTTTAATCACTGTCAGATATCATTATACTTGATCCAACTATGCCACGTCACCACTGTGCCGCGACCCCCCTGTGCTGGCTTTTTTTATTTTGAGTTTTATATGTTATAGAAGCGTGTTTTTTAGTTTTTTAAACTATATTTTTTTTACATAAATAGCTCGGAATGTATGTTTTTTAATTAAAAGTAGAATTTATGAATCGCATACATAAAGCGTAAAAGGCATATTTCGCAATTCATAAATATTTCAAGTCAAAGCTGTTCTCTTGAGGGACTAAGTTTAGACTATGGGTTGGCGAAGTATGGTTCACAACCATTCAACTAAAAAAGGAGTTTCTAGCGTTTGAAAATAAAATACTGAGAAAGATATGTGGCCTAGCTTTAAACAGCGAAATAACAGATGGTGCAGAAGGAAAAATGCAGAGCTAAGAGAAACCACTAAAATACCATTACTAACAAGCTACATTAAATGCCAAAAACTTCAATAGTTTGGACAAACAGTTGTCAGATTTTTAAAAATTTTTTATCAAACAATAGGAAAATACCTAAGGTTTTATTAAAAAAAAAGTATTTTGATTTGTTCATTATTCAAAAAGTTATGGCAGTTTTAAGCAAAAAAAATTTTAAAATTATCGAAATTAGCCGATTTTAAAAGTTTTTGGGATTTCCCCATTTACAAGAAACGAGGGGATTTTTTCAATTTTTTAGGGCAATATCTTCAACCAGATACGATTTGTTATTTTGTTGTTCCTCAAAATAGTTACGATAAGAACTGAAAAAAAGTGGCGACAGACTTAAAAAAATAAATAAACCACATTATAGTAAAATTAATACTTTCTCAGCTTCGCATTGAAGCTAAAAATTATCAAGCATCCCTCCAAAATTTATTATAAAAATAATATTTTAGAAAAATTTACGTCAGAAGAAAACTATCTAATACCTTCTAATCTAGAAATCTAAAATTTCTAAACTATGATCTAGCCAAAAAGTCTTAAAAAATAATATCCAATAACAAACCAACAGATTAAGTTTAAACTAAAATATGTAAATATTTAGTTTGTAGAATATTAATTTTTACAGATTATATTTACTTAAATTTTACATAAAATAATGGCACAACACTTGAGTAGAATATAAATAATAGTTCAATTATTATAAACGTAGAAAAATTTACTTACCCATATCTATAATTTCCTTATTTACCAATTTATTTGTAATCAAACAATTTAATAAGTCATGATTTACCTGCTGGAAATAGTTTATGGATTTTACCTGTAAAACTATTATTAGTTAATGGAATATTTAGTGCAATATTTTTATCATTAAAGATATGTAACATAAAGTAAGGATAATGAAAAAACTATGAAACAGTCTAGATTAAATAAATATTAAATTAATTTAAAAAATAAATTTTTCGAGTATTCTAAAAATTAAAACTGTAATTTTGAAAAGTTATTATACTGTTATGTTACTATACTATAACTGACTAATGAATTCATTTAGGTTTTAAATGAATATTTGGTGTATGAATATAGAAAAGTTCAATTTAGAAACTTTTTAAATAAAAATCGTAAAATAAAATGACATTTATTTACAAAATAGTATTTTGAATATAATTAGCTAATATGAATTTATCGTGTTTTAATTTTACTCACAAGAATTAAAAAGGAAAAGAAAAAAAATGATTTCGTTAGAATCATTTTTCTGTAAATCTTAATTTATAAAATGATATTAAAAAAATAACTTTAACGTAATAGCCAATTGCTATTTAAAAGATTTTAACGTTTTAAAATTATATTGATATAAATAATGAATGAATAAATAACGTTTGTTCAAATAAAGTTAAATATGTACTTCTCCTATATGAATTATTTAAAACATTATTGAGTACACATTGCTACTAACAATAATTAAATTTAAAAGTAGTTTTATTTACACGTGTGATAACGACTCACAAGCAAAATATAATTGAACATATTTGTTCAATATCTGCTGTATTGTTCCCACTTAAAATAATTACTGCAATCTCTTATTATTATTTTTTACTTAAATTCAATAATTTTGATAAATGGACGAATTAAAATCATTTTTTAATGGTATCTTAGAAATTTTCCTTTTATTTGGTAATATATTTTCGAAAATCTATCCTTGACTTTACTCGTCCTTGATAGAATTCAAAGTAATAATTTTGACTAAAAAAAGTTAGCCTTGTCAACTTAACCTTTAAAAATATTTTGATGTAAAAAATCCATTTTTCTTGTTATTATAATTATTTATGTCAAGTATTTATTTATATTTTAAATCTCTTGGTATCTTTAAGTGGGGGGGATAATATCAGACTAGTTGAAGTATATTATTATATATAAACAAAAATATAATAATAAAAAATAAAATAAACACATTTTAGAACAACTGAAACATTTCCTGCTACGAATTGAAGCCTTTACCTATTTCAGTTAATAGCGTCATAATCGCTCATGTTGCCCTATTTCTATATATACAATTGCAATAATGATATGATATAAATATTGTTAAAAATATATATAAAAAGAGATTGTTATTAGCCGATACTGTAAAATTATTGCGTTGATTCAAATATTCAAAAAACTTTTTTTCGAATTTGTAAAATTAACATAAGTATGAAAAAAAGTTGAAAGTTTACGGTGTCATCAAGGAATTAAAATTATACACTTTTAATTGACATAAAAACATTTTTTCAACTCATTTGTTTAATATCTTATTTAGATTAAATAACATCAATGAATATCAAGAACCCCAACACTATAGTCTCCCCTCGAGAAGAAATTTCTTATTCATTTTTAAATTATTTTATCATTATTTTAGCTTCGATGCGAAGCTGAGAAGGTATTGGTTTTATTAAGATGTGTTTTTTATTTTTTATTTTTTTTTTGTGTCTGTTACCACTTTTTCTCAGCTCTCATCGAACCGATTTCTTTCAATGATACGTCAAAAGATCACAAATCGTATCTAGTCGAAGACATTACCCTCAAAAATTGAAAAAAATTCCCTCGTTCTCCGTAAATGGGGGACACCTCCGAAAAAATTACAAATTTAAAAATGGCTAATTTTCGAAATTTTTTCAATTTTTTTTACTAAAAACTGCCGTAACTTTTTTAAAAATAAACATATCAATATAATTCTTTTTTTTATATAGATGCATGATATCAATACCTTTCATTTGGTATATTTTTTTCATAAATTTAACCCTTAAACTACCCACAAGAGGAGATTTAAAATGACAACTTTTTCACAAAATATTAATTTTTTCAACTTGATTTTTGAAAATGTTCCGGAAGGTCTGACACTTTTATATATATAATAAATTAAAGCTAATGTAATCTACTTTATTATGTAAAAAAAAAATTTCGGACTTTATTTTATCTTCACGTTGAAAATGGCTACCGAATGCTATTTTTGTGTGAAAATTTTCGATTTTGTATTTTACATATTTAACTTTATTATACTATAACTTTTTGAAAAATGTATGGATCATTACAATTTTTTTATGAGAAGTAGTATTTATATAGATCTTTTATTCGACATACTTTTTTTTTAAATCGGACCATTTCCCTAAATGCAGGGGGGATTCAAAACATGAAAATGCATATAGAAAGTAGAAATTTTTCAACTTAACTTTTGAAAGTGTTCCGGAAGGTACACTTTCATCTTACATCTTAAAATAAAGCTAATGTAATATACTTTATTATGGTAAAAAAAAATTTCGGACTTTATTTTATCTTCATGGTGAAAACAGACATCAAAGTTTATAAAAAAAATACGATTTTTGTAAAAAAATTCTTTTTTATATTTTTAACTTTATAATGCTATATCTTTTTGAAAGATGTATGGATCAATATAATTTTTTTTTATAGATGCATGATGTCTTTACCTATCATTTGGTATATATTTTTTTTATATCTGACCCTTTACCTGCCCACAGGGGGGGATTTAAAATGACAACTTTTTCACAAAAAATTTACTTTTTCAACTTAAATTTTGAAACTGTTCCGGAAAGTCTGACACTTTTATTTATATCTTAAATTAAAGTTAATGTAATCTACTTTATTATGCGAAAAAAAAATTTCGGACTTTATTTTATCTTCACGGTGAAAATGGCTACCAAATGCTATTATTATGTGAAAATTCTCGATTTTATTTTTTACATTTTTAACTTTATAATGCTATGACATATTTAAAAGTATATGAATCAACATTATTTTTTTATAAGAAATAATATTTTTTAATAATCCCTTTTTCATTCGACATACTTTATCTTAATCAGGATATTAATAAGGAACTAGCAGTTTATGAAGCTTTTGGAATAATCCACCAATTTTTTAAAATTAAACACTAACTAAAGATTTGCATCGAAGCGTTTTTTTTTTATAGTGATTTTAATCACTGTCAGATATCATTATACTTGATCCAACTATGCCACGTCACCACTGTGCCTCGACCCCACTGTGCTGGGTTTTTTTTATTGGTTATTAATAATAAAAATTAATCAATATGTTCTTCTTCTTTCTCGCCTTAATCCTAACTACTTGGGGTCGGCCACTCTTATCCTAAACTTCCACTTGACACGATCTCCCACATCCTCTAAACTCACATCAGCTGTCCTCATATCGCCATCTCTCCATCTCTCCATCTCTTTCTTGGTCTTCCTCTACCTCTTCTTCCTTCAACATTTATTGCTACAACTGTTCTTACGGCTTTCGATTCTTCTCTCCTCATAACATAACATCTAAGTCTATTTTCTCTCATCTTATCCACGATAGACGCTACACCAATACTTCCTCTTATGTGCTCATTTCTTATCCTATCTTCTCTAGTCACTCCACTCATCCATCTAAGCATTCTCATCTCTGCTACACTCATTCTCTGCTCTACTTTATTATCAACCGCCCAACACTCCGAACCATACATTATAGCTGGTCTCACTACAGTCTCGTAGAATTTACCTTTCAGCCTCATTGGAATTCTTTTATTCTTTTATTTTATAAATATTTAAATTTATATGTAAAATTATTTTTTAGATTTATAAGAGTAAAAATCTTAACGATAATCATTCAAATAAAATATTAATATATTTGTCATATTACGTACACAAATAAGTTCCCTTTGTTATATTAGGTGTTTGCAGTAAAAATATTATGCTTAATAATGAACAAAAAAAAACTCCACAATGAATCTAATATTTATCTGTAAATAAAAATTTAAAATTTGATATTTTAATAAATTTAACAAAAATTCTAATTGTAATAATTCTCACTGAAAAATAAATGAGTTAATACATCTACTAAAATGATAGTTCTATTTATAAAATGTATGAGGTTAAAGTGAAGTTTTACCGAATATAAGAAACACAGAATAATAAATGAACACAATCAACAAAAAAATTATTCATCAATGTCATGTAACCACCAACATAACTTTCTGTCATGGGAAACATCAAAATTAGTACATTCAAAACTTAATTAATTTTAATGATTTACTTTAACTAAAAGAACCAATAAAAAAGTTACTAAAAAAATCTACTCAATTGAGCGTATTATAAAATTTTATTATTATTATAAAAATTCATTGTTAAATTCCAGAAGAAACTAAAAATAATTTTTTTTTAAATTTTTTATGTGTAACTAAAAAATTTGGAATATTATAGACTGGAAGTAGAAATGGTTAGAAAATTATTGTAATAATAATTTTTTTATAATGCAGCATGGTTTTTTAAATTTATTTAGTACCCTTTAAAATTGTACGAAATTATTTAAAATATCACTTGAAAAAGAAAATATAACTGAACTAATGATTATAACAGCATATCGAATTTTTGTTGGATTTAAGTGTGGTTTTAGAATGTCATCGTTAAAACTGTATAATGAAGTCTCAGAGTGTTTAAGAGTAAGTGGTGCTAGTGCCATCTTATCATCTTGCAATTCAGAATCTGTTGTAATGTTCTGCACCTAAATTAATGAAACAAATCTATATTATGTTTTAAAAATAATGTATTATGATTAATTAATATTTTTATTAACCTGTGGGGCCTATATTAATTATTTTTATTAAAAACTAAAAGACATAATTAAGAAACATTTATTAGTTTGGTTTCTATTTGTAATAAATAAATGTAAGTATGATTGTTTTTTGGAAAAAATGTTTAATCTAAATATATTTGAGTAAAAGAATTTTACAGATTAATAATGAAGATATTATTAGAAATGTTGTAAATGATATGTACAAATATGTTTGTGAAAAAGGCCAATGCATAAATGAAGCGAAGACGTGTTGTTATACATATTTTAGAGAAGTTAATGATTTAAAGAGTATTATGGAACTTATGAACACGCTTTATGAACATTTGATTACAGATTTGAGTAGCGAAAGAAAAGTTTTGCCAACGAAACTTCATGAACAGGACATGATTATCGACAAGAACTACGATCCGATGGAAGAATTTCAAACAGTTGTATTGTCCGAAAATACAGAAGCTGCGGACCACATTAAGGTAGAGTGTTTGTACTAAATGTACCTAAACTTATTAAAAATAATTAATTTGTAAAAATTATATAAGAATTTTTTTTTATTTTTATTAAAAAAAACAATCTGTACTTAAAATTTACATTAAATTTTTTTGTTGACTTATTAAATTAAAAGTCACCCATTAGTAACACCTCGATTAGTTTTAATTGAAGCTGTATACAAGTTATGATTTGTTTGTTGTCGTTAATTTGTTAAGTTAATAGGTCATGATTCCATTTACGTTTAAGTCTTTGTGGTGGGTTGTCAGATATTGAAATCGTGTATATTTTTTTAATTAAAGGGTTTGAATTTGAGTTTTAAGTGAAATCTAGTATAGTGTAAAATTGCACGTTCTTCGACAGTTTTGTTGTTTAAATCTTTGTGTAGGTTATTATTTGTTACATACCACGGCGAACCAGTTAACACTCGTAATGTTATATTTTGAAAGGATTGTATTGGTCGAATGTTAGATAGTTTAGCTGGTCCCCATATCTGAATACCATAAGACCAGACTGGTCTGATTATTGACTGATAAATAAGTAATTTTGTTTGGAGAGGTAATTTAGATTTTAGTAATGGACAAAAGAGATGAAGTTTGCTGTTGGCTTTTTTCCTTTTGTCTTTCAGGTGAGGTCCCCTCGTCAGTCGTTTGTCCAAAATTATGCCTGAGTACTTAGTTTTATCATGGGTATTAATTACTGTATTGTTTAATTTCATATCTTAGTATTTTTCAGATCTGAGGGCAAATGTTACATGTCTTGACTTATTTGCATTTATTTTAATTTTACAGTTCCTGAACCAAGATTCGATGATGTTGACGTGTGTTTGTAGATTATGGACAGCTTCGGTAATATTACTGTGAGTAGAGGGTATAGCTGTATCGTCAGCAAATGTAGCAAGAAGAGTATTAGTTGACTGAGGTATATCTGCGGTAAATATATTGTAGAGGTCGGGAGACATGTCACTTCCTTGAGGAACACCTGCTTGAATTTTGTAGTAAGGAGAATTTGCACTGCCTTGTCTTACCGTAAACTTTCTTTCATAAAGGTAAGACATTATTAAATATAGAGGTGCTGGGAAATTTTTTTCAAAAACTGAAAAATAATTTTTTGTTTATTAGTACAACCATTTTTATACATCTTGTGAAGTTAAAAAATAAAATTTGTTTGTTTTACAATAGAAATTTATTTAACAATGAGAAAAGCATAATAATGAATATATATATATATATTATATATAAGAATTTGAGAAACAAATTAGACAGATTTAACTTATATGTGTTATTAACACCTAAAATAGAACGATTTAAACAGAAAAATAATTTAAAAACATTGAACCTAATATAATTTAATTAGATTATCTTAGATAAAATATTTTTACATCGAGTAATCTTTTATGACATTCCAATGAACAACCTAAGTACAAGTAGGGTTTGAAAATTGTTAAAATTATTTATTTCAACACAATTATTGAATATATTCCGGAATAACTGCGTTCTGTAGACTTACATCAAATTACAGCTCTTTAAAAGCACTATAAGATAACAATACTCAGCACAGTGGGGTTGCGGCACAATTAGGACGTAACATTGTTGAAGTATAATGATATTTATATGATTATATGATTAAAATAACTATCATAAAAAATGTTTAAATGCAAATCTGTAGATAATGTTTAATTTTAAAAAATTAATGAATTATTCCAAAAGCTATATGATCTCCTATTTCTGTATTTATATTCTGATAACAAGTATTATGATTTATAAGTGTAATATATGAATGTAAGTATGTCTAATGAAAGAGGTATATAAATAGTATTTATCATAAAAAATTGTATTGAACTATACATTTTAAAAAGTTATAGCCTTATAAAGTTAAAAATATAAAAAAGAATTTTTTTATGAAAATCGTATATTTTTTTTTATATTAAAGTATATTAATTTATCTTTAACTTAAGATATGTATAAAAGTGTCAGAGTATCCGGAATACTTTCCGGATACTCTGATAATTAAAAATTTAAGTTGAAAAAGTTGTCATTTTAAATCCCTCCCTGTAGACAGGTAAAACGTTAGATTTGTAAAGAAAATATACTAAATGATAGATAAAGACATCGTGCATCTATAAAAAAGAGACTGTATTGATTTGGTCATTTTTCAAAAAGTTATGGCAGTTTTAAGTAAAAAAAATGGAAAAAATTGAAAAATTTGAAAAAATTAGCTATTTTTAAATTTGTAATTTTTTTGGAGGTTTCCCTCATTTACGGGGAACGAGGGAAAATTTTAGATATAAATCTATATAACTATATATAGAACTATATATTAGTAATAATAAGTTGACTTATTATTAAAAAATAAGTATTTACATATAAAAAAAAAATAATTAAGAACAAAAAATAATTATTTTAAATTAATACTGATTTTGATTATTAATATGTTAAAATAAGGAAAATGACATATTTAACCTATTTTTTTAATCGTTTAAAGTTGATTTTTGTGAATGTTTATAATAAAAAAAAATCAATTTATTTTACCATAACTTTTAGCTCAATTGGCAAGTTTGAAATTGACATCATTAAATAGAAAATTTTATGAGAATAAAAATAATTGTACCGTTAAGTTTAATATGCAGTTAGGAAGTTTTATAATTACTATTTATAGTAAATTTATCAGAGTACCTCAATATAATCAGGGTAGCTCAATATTTTTTTGCATTTTTATCGTAATAGATAACTGAAATAGAAATAATTGTAATCAATCATTACCTAGTAACTTTTGGTGTTTAAAAAGATTCTACAATTGAAATATTCAGAACTTAATTAATTTTAATGATTTGCTTTAACTAAATGAACCAATCAAAACAAAGTTGTTAAAAAGATTTACTCAATTGAGCGTATTATAAAATTTAATTGTAATTGTAAAAATCCATTGTTAATTCAGGAGAAACTGACAAATTTTTTTTAGAAATGATTTATATATGGTACCAAAAATAATTTGGAATATTATAGTCTAGTAGTAGCACACACAAATACAGTAAAAAAATTATTAAATTACAAAGTAAAATGATATAATTTTGTAGTTGAAACCTATCATTTAAAATTATCATATCAAACCTGATTCGTCAATTAATACTTTGAAACATTAGAAATGAATGATTTTAATTGTCTGTATGGAATAAATGGGATAAGTAACTGTTTAATTGATAAATTAGAATTTTTTTTCAATTTTTAAGGGTAATATCTTCAACTAATTGTTATCATTTGACGAATCGTTGAAAAATGTAGGTTAAGTTAGAGCAGAGAAAATAAAAGATAGTAAAAAAAAACAAATAGTAAAATTAATGCATTCTCAACTTCACATCGAGGCTAAAAATATTGTCCCGGTAATTATTTTATTATATATTTTTTTGAAATTGGTAATTATAGTAAACAAATTCATAATTTTTTTTAATTAAAAATAATTTATTTAAATAAGTATTTTTAAAATTAAATATCTTCACAAATAATAATAGTTTAGAATTTGTTTTTATACTATATTACGCAGAAAAATAATATCACTAAAATTAATCATTTTTTAATCGTCATAGACTAAAATATTCTTTGTTAAACTAAATTTTCGCACTGATTTCATATTTGTCATTACAATTTTCTATTACATCTTTTTTGAGATTTTTACTAATGAGAAAAAAACAAGTATTTACATATTAAAAAAATTAACTAAAAACTAAAAAAAATTTGTTTTCAAATTAATATTGATTTGATTTTTATATGTTTGAAATAATCCATGCAAATTTTAAATGTCATGTTTAATCATTTTTTTAGTAGATTTTTACAAAAGTTTATAATTA
This sequence comes from Daktulosphaira vitifoliae, assembly GCF_025091365.1. Lineage (NCBI taxonomy): Eukaryota > Metazoa > Arthropoda > Insecta > Hemiptera > Phylloxeridae > Daktulosphaira > Daktulosphaira vitifoliae. The sequence continues at coordinate 20,949,806 of NW_026099573.1, forward strand.
AAAAATGTCGAAATTTAAAACTATTTTAGCTTAACTTGCATGATTGAAATTGATATAATCATATAGAAAATTTTATGAGGATTTAAAAAATCATATTGTTTAGATTGATATGTGGTTAGGAACTTATTTAATAAAACGTTAACAAATTGGAATACGTAATTTAATACAACCGCTGTAAAGATTGTCGATGGATGGTGTTTTTTACAGTATTTTAATAAAGACCTTATGGATATCGACAAAAGTGAATTTCCGGCAGATAATTACAGTCCACTAATAATAAATAAATAAAAATAGTACATTTTTGTCTGACCTTGTCAGAACGGCCCATTATCAGGTAATCGTTATTATTATTGTTGGCGGGTACTTTTCTACAACAACAATAACATTAATAATAACACTTGTCTTCTATAACTGAAGCAAATTTGACCGTACACGGAAATATTGTTTATTTCCGCTATTAACGTAGCTGCATTAGATTATTAAGGTTTTATGAATAAACATAATAATAAACATGATGCCCCACGACTGAGCCCCCCCTATTACACGAAAACTTTCTGTGTTCAAACCGTTGTAAAGGAAATGGGCGTGGCGGCAATACTTATTCAGCACGTGGCTGAACCGGGTGAGAGAAAAATCATATCCTGCGCCACTAAGAAACTCTCGGAAACACAGAAACGTTACGCCGCCGTAAAGCGAGAATGCTTAGCGATTATACGGGCGACTGATAAATTTCGCCTGTACTTAGAGTATTCTCCTTTCGAATTATTTACGGATAATTTCGATACACAGGACAAAGGACAACGATTCGAAATTAACTAGGAGGGCGCTACATATAGGTAATTTAAATTTCAATACGACACATGTAAGTACAACGAAAGACCGGATATGTTGTCACGTTATCCGACTGAAGGGCCTCCTGTTGATGAGGAGTTACTCGACGACAATTTAGTGGGCGCGCCGACGACCAAACCACTGGATAACACGCGGGCCATTCTTGACAATTGTTTTTGCCTTAACCGAAAAAACGGCGCGTCAGATAACAGTCCGTTTACGTAGGGGGGGGGGGATACTAGAGTGGCAAAACGACGACCCGTTTCTTTCATCCATCATGAAACAATTGGTTAAGGATACCGCCAGCAAAAACGATAAGGAGTCTAGCGAGAACAAGAAGGAATATATCACGTTAGGCGGACTTATACGCATTCGTATGGACACACCGGCCGTAATACCTGCAGCCAAATCACAGCTAGTGATTTGGCGTTACCACCACGAGGCATTGGCGTGTCATCCATGATGGAAGAGACCTACCGAGCGATCAAACAGCGTTTCTATTGGAAGGGCCTGAAAAATATAGTACGCGAGTACGTAATGTCGTATGGACCGGTTTCACGGTGAGATGATTTATCGTCTCATCTAAGTGATGTCCGGCCACGGCTGCTTTAACGAGTACTTACACTTTATTCGTAAATCAGCCGCGCCGACGTGCGACCACTGTTCGGATGGCCCGGGAGAGGCAGACAGAGCTCTATCAGTGCGAGGCGCAAGTCCAGAAGCGGCACTCTTTGGAGTTCCGACTTGGGTCCACGCTCCGAGTCTGGTCCATTATGAACCTGATGTTGAGGAGCCGGGAGGCGTGGAGGCTCGTCCAGGGGTTCGCCGAATGCATCTTGAACACCAAGACATCCGTGGGAGGTCATCAGTATTGACCTAATGGGTGAGTACCCTAGGACACCAAGGGGTAAAACGAACCTGCTAGTAGCGGCTGACTGATTCAGTCGTTTGACCGAAGCGTACCCGATAGTTGCAACGACTACAATAACAATCCAACGCGAATTTTTCTCACGTTTTGGATACTCCCACGTATTGCTTTGCGATAACGGTCGGAATCTGGTTTCTAACGAAATGACCAATGCGATATATAGATGAGGGGTGGAAGCTTGCACCACAGTTATTTATCATCCGCGCGCAAACCGGTAAAAATCAGGAGCTAAAAAAGGACTCCGCGCCCTACTGGTAGAGGGCAACCATAAAACCTGGTGTACAAAAATACCGTCAATACTATTTGCGTAACCGTCGTAATGAACAAACCGGTTATCCATTTTCCGTTCTCGGACGAGGGGCGAAACGACCTGCTGACTGGGCGGTCGTACATATAAACATGGCGACTGCCGACAATGTAAACAATAGCCGCCCATCACTCGAACGGCAGGCAGGCAACATAATAGATGACATTCCGACGACAAACGTAGTAAGACATTTTACGAAAAATTGATGTGGTGTGTTATAAAATACACCGCTTATCGAATAAACAAAAGAAATTTTGTGCGGCTTCGCGACGCACTAGTGGGTCCCCACCAGACTATCGGAAAAAGTGGGCGAAGGAGTATTTTTAATGGATCAGAACCCACGTAAACTTCACGTCTCATGTTTTATTATTGTAAATCTTTTTTTAGTAGAGTTTTATACGATTTTGAAAAACAAATTAGACAGATTTAATTAAACAGTTTTTAATACTTAAGAAAATTATGTTTTCGTTTATAACACACGACACCTATAATTTTTTGTAAAAGTTTATTAAAATATTAACTTTATCATATTAAAATTTAACTTAATCATACAAAATTTTGTGACTAATGACATTTTATAATTCAAATTTTATATTAAAAGTTTCTAAATTGAATTTTTCTAGATTTGTACACTTAATATTCACTTATAACCTAAATGTATTCTTTAATCGGTAAGAGAAAAGCAACATTTCAACATTACAGTTTTAATTATTTGAAAACTCGGATAAGTTATTGATTTGACCTGAATTATTATACAATTTTTCTATTTTTTGCAGGTAAAGTAGGACTTATTAACTTGTTTAGTTAAAAATAAATTGGTAAATAATGTAATTATATATATGGGTAAGTAAACTTTTCTAAGTTTATAAAAATTGAACTATTTTTTATCTTCTACTCAAGCGATGTACCATTATCTTATGTTATACAAATATAATATTATATTTTAGTTTAAACTTAATCTATTGATTTGTTTTTGCATATTATTTATTAGAACTTTTAGGCTAGATTAAAGATTAGAAAATTTTAGATTTTCAAATTATAATTGTAACTTGAAAGGTATTTTAAAAGTTTTTCTTCTGACGTATTTTTTCCCGAAAATCTAATCATTATTATGATTATAAGAGGGATGCTTAATAATTTTTAGCTTCGATGCGAAGCTGTTAAGGCAGTTATTTTACTATGATGTGTATTTTATGTCTGTTACCAATTTTTCTAAGCTCTCACCGGACCATTTTCTTTTAACAATACGTCAAAAGATCACAAATCGTATCTAATTGAAGACATTGCTCTTAAAAATTGAAAAAATCACCCTCGTTTATTGAAAATGGAAAATTCCCAAAATCGGCAAAATTTGACATTTTTTAAAATTTTTTTTGCTTAAAACTGCCATAATTTTTTGAAAAACGAACGAATTCAAATATATGTTTTTTAAATGAAAACCTTAGGTAATTTCTTTTCACTTAATATACATTTTTTGAAAATATGACACTTTGCCTGCACACAGGAGAGGAATCAAAATATGAACTTCTGCACAATTGTTTAATTTTTTAAACTTAAATTTTGCAATTACTCTGAACTTCAATCATGTGTTAAAATAAAAGTTTTGTTATGTACTAGAAGTTCAAAAAAAAAAATTTGTCCCGACGACCTTTTCTATGTGCAAATGGCTGCCGTATTTAAAAAATCGTGCATTCTACTGAAAATATAAAATTGAGTAAACCCAATATAATATAAAAAGATATTGCATGTAACTGGACGATGTTCCATCACAACAGAATAGTTTTTTGAATTATTAAGTAGTGAATTATCCAATAAAGCTTATGGTACAGTGAAATGATCATAATATTAATCTGACTAGTTTCATATTCATGCAGGTTTTTTATGGATTTCTCTTAAAAATACTTATTTAAAATTAATAGATGCAATGCGCAACAGAAAAATGAATGAAAAATTAAAGCATAATTAAAAGCATTAAAATTATAATTAAAATTATTTTAGTGAATAATTAGAAAACAATATCAGAAACAATGTGTAAATTATTTAAAAATTAATCATCAAAACAAAAAATCAATCTGTGAAAAATAAAAGAGTACAAAATGTTGTTTACAGAGCAATAAGATTCTATAGGTAAAACTCTTTAGTTTTTAATATTATTGATTTTAATAAATAGAACTTTTTAAAAAAAAAGTACAATATAATTTAACAATATTTATTGATCGTTTTATGCTCAAATACGATCATTAAGATAAACCAAGCAACAATGATCAAGCAATTTATGATTATTGTGTTTACGGAATTACACATTGATAAGTTATTACTGTGGCAAAATGTGCGTGTGATCATATTCCTTTATCACGATGCTTGTTGTTCAAAGATAACACCGACAAGATAACACAAGTGACGAATCTGCCCCTTAGATATTCAGTGTTTTTAATATAATCAAAGACACGTCAAGAGTCAGATTTTCGAAAATTTATTACCAAATAAAAGAGAAATGCCTAAGGTAATTATAAAAAAATTGATATTGATTCATCCATTTATCAAAAATTTTGAGTTAAAAATTGAGTTATAGCTATAGATATACATACTGGGTAACGTTAAGCGATTATGATATCTTCATTGACTGATCTAGGTAAAGGCTTCAATGCAAAGCAAAAAATGTGTCGGTGGATTTAAAATGAGTTTATATTATCTTCTATCACTATTTTTTTGTTTATATCTGATAATATATATTATACTAGATCAATATTTTTAAATGGGGATATTATCACACCCCCCACTAAACCAATCATACTAAGAAATTTAAAATATTTATATATAAATAATTATAATAACACTAAAAATGGTTTTTTTTACAAATATTTAAAAAATTTTTTAGAGGTTCAGTTAAAAAGGTTAACTAGGTTAATATTTCTACTTTGAATCCCATCAAGGACACGTAAAAGGTCAGATTTTCAAAAATGTATAACCAACTAAAAGGGAAATACCAACGGTAATTATAAAAAAATGATTTTGATTTATTCATTTATCAAAAATGTTGAGATTTAAGTAAAAAATAATAATAATAAAATACAAAGATTTTTTAAAGTGGGAGCAATACAGTCGACAATGTAAATGTACGTTCAATAATATTCTGTTCGTGTTCGATATCACACATAATAATATTTTTAATATTGAACTTGAGTTTGGAAATTTATTTTGTATTTTTTTTTTTGTTATTATATTAAGATTTAAATAAAATTGATCAAAATACTAATATTTTAAGAAATTTATTAGTTGTATTAGTATTCAAATATATAGCAATTTAATCAATATACATATTTTAAATATATCTAAGAGACTATGTAATTTTTTATTGTAAAATTAAGTATCTAATTTTAAAGAATATTTAAAATAAAATTACTATTAATTTGAATTATTGTTAGCAGCAATTTTTACTTAATAATTTTTTAAATAATTCATATATGACAGATGTAGTTTCATTTGAACAAATCTTATTTATATTTGTTCATTATTTTATTTAATGTAATTTTAAAAGGTAAAAAACTCTTAAAATTGTCTATTACGTTAAATATATTTTTCTAGTATTATTTTATAAGTGAAGATAGACAGAAAAATGATGTTTACGAAATATTCTTATTTCTTTTTCTTATTACCTCTTGTGAGTAAAATTGTTACACAATAAATTAATCTTTTACAATTATATTAAAAATACTATTTTGTGAATGTTATTTAAAAAGTTTCTAAATTGAACTTTTCGATATTCATACACAACATATTCATTTATAACCTAAATGCACTCATTTGTTATTAAGAGTATAATGACATTTCAACATTACAGATTTAATTTTTAGAAAACTCCTATATTTTATCGATTTTACATAGACCTTTTCGTACTTGTATGAGAAAGTAACATTTTTACCGTTTTCTTGTATTATGTTTTATATACATACATATACATATATATACATATATATACATGTATATATATAATATAGTAATATATATATTATATATTATACTATATAAATGTAGTACTGAATATTTCATTGACTGATAATAGTTTTACAGGTAAAATCCAACGACCAAGTTGGATTTTAAATTGTTTGGTTACAAGTAAATGTGTAAATAATGAAATCATAGACGTGAGTAAGTTAACTTTTCTATATAGTGTAGTTTATACAAAATATATATACATGTAAATTATTTATAATTATTATTATTTTTAAACATTTATTTGTTAATTATTAGTTAAGTAGGTTATAGTATTGTGTAATAAGTATTAAGTATGGAATATCTGAATGGTCTTGAAGTCGCTCGGCAGCGGAACAAGGAAGAACATGTCCGCAAAGATTTTATTGTTTTTTTTCATATGTGTATATTATAGAATATTTTGTAATAATTTGTTGTATTTTTTAAAACTTAACTTTGTTTTTATGTTTTTCGTTATAATTCCCAAATTTTTAAGGATTATACTACCTTATTCAAACGGTTTTATATTATAAAGCACATACAATTTAGTAAATTAATCGAATCCAGATTTGATTAACGCATTCATTGGTATACATTGTTATTTTCTAATATAATAACTAGTTGTTATATTTAAATTATTGATCTTTTAATACTTTTTGATTACAGATTTTGAAAATAAATTTAGTCTTATATTTGAAAATAAATTATGTAAGTGGAATACAATACTACAGAATGATGAAAGTTTTGCAATAAGAGTCGGATCTTATATGGCAATTTATATTTGTAATTCATTTGGAAAAACTGGTTACAATTTTATTAGAGAAGAAGATTATGAGCAATGCCTTGATAAAGCGCAGACGTGTTGTTGGTCATATACTGATAAAATTAATAATTTAAAGATGACTATGGGAAATATAAAACAGCTTAATGAACATTTTGTTAAAGATGAATTAAGTGAAGGAAAAGAAGATTTACCAACAATACTTGAAAAAGAAGACATGATTATCGAAATCAAAAGCGAACCGGAGTAAAATGCTCAAATCCCAACTAACCCAAGATACCGATGTTGTAGATTTCATTCATTAGATTGAATGTTTATATTTTTAATAAGTTTTAAAAATAATATTGGAGAACTATAGATTTGTTTTTATTGTAATTTAACTAATTAAAATTTTCATAGAACTATAAATAATAATAATCTCATTATGTCTACAATATTTAGGTGAACTCTTTATAAAATATTAACGTTGATTCCAACTTTTTTTTTTCAATTTTTCTCCATCCCATCTAGTTTTTGAAATAATTATTAATTACTTATTATATATGTTATATCATTAAAGAAATTGAAAAATAATAATTTTGTTTTTTTAACTTTTATATTATAGATAATTATGGTGGATATATAATTTTGTGGAAAATTCAAAAATTAAATTTTTTTGTTTTACATGACGAATACACAAAAAATCGCAATATTAAAAAAAATATATATATATACATGCAGTTATATAATTGTATTTTTTTTAGTAGTTTTTATGGTTTTGAAAAACTTATACTATGATTACGATTATCTCGAAAATAAAATAATATCACTTATAATCCTGTGTTTTAATCATACCAAATTTAATATATATATATATATATATTTGTATAAATTAAAAAAAAAAAGGTAATTTGATTTGGTTGAAAATATAATATTAAATTTTTATTGACGCCAAGTTAATTATTTATTATTTATTCATTCTATTTTTCATGTATTGTTTTCGCATTTCTTCAAAATCGAGTACGTTTATTAAAGTATCTGTATCTTTACCATAGTACAATTTAAAATCGATTTTTTTCTTCTTTGAACTAATATTGTAATAAGATTTTAATAAGAAATAGGAATATGTGTAAGAACATTCTTCGATTATATTGTAGCAGGTGTCTATAAAATATTTTGTCTCAATTTTCATGTCTTTTGAACTTTGACAAATTAATTCAATCATTTTGTTTTTGATATACAATCTAAGAGATTGAGGATATTCTGAATAATGGCTAGCAATAAATGCCCAAAAAGATAACTCTTTTTGAAAATTTTCAGAAAAATTACCTCCTGTAAATATAATGTATAATATAAATACAACGATAAAATTTATGTATACGAGTTAAAATAAAAACTGTTTATTTAACAAGAAAAAATATTATGGAGATGCTAAAATTATGTAAAGGCACACAAACCCATCTTTTGATTTATTTGAAATTATAATGTTATTTTTTATTGACACCAAGTTTAAAATGGTATTCAATCACTGAAGTTTTTCTTTAGGATATCAACAAAAACTTTTACGTCTATCAAGTCATTTTTATCTTTACTATAGAATATTTTAAAATTGACCGTTTTTCTTTTTTTTAATGGCGTTTTTAAAACATTCTGTTAAAATATAGGAATACATGTAAGAACATACTTCAATTATATTGTAGCAAATGTCGGTATCATTTTCCGTTTCAAATTTCATATCTACAAAAGCTCCACAAATGTAACTAATCATTTGGTCTTTGATATAAAAATTATCAGAATAAAAACAGTATATTTAACAAGAAAAAACATTATAATTTGTTATTATAAAGATTCACAAATCCACGGGAAAAGAACTCCTTATAACTCCTACTTGTCTTATTACTATATAAATATTATAGTATCTATAATACTAGACAATTCAACTGATAATAATTTTTACAAAAAAAAAACGCATAGTTAAATTATTTTTAACGTATTTAAAATTAAAAATGATTTTGAGTTTGTGGATGCTAAAATAAATATTGTAACATTTTTGCACCCCGGAATTTCACCACTGACTATTTCATAAGTTTAATTTGGTTTACAAAAAACACAATTGAAATAAAATTATGACATAAACCAATATAATTATATTTACAAAATCTAAATTAGTCCTTATGCGATTTAAATATTTTAAACGTCTGTTCTAAAAAATGATAAAAAACTTACACAACATTAAAATGAGCAAAAGTATACGTAATAGAAACTAGATTAGCCACAGCTGATTCTATGACTAATATGAAACAAATCATTTTTTTTTTATAATTCGACTATTAGGATTTATAATTTTATCAAAAATGTAATTTTTACTCGACTTTGAAAGGTCCTATAATGAATTGTACTAAAGGTGCCAACAACTGTATACTATAAACAAATTTTAAAAATCTAGTATTTAAAAAAAAGTATAAATTTTACACGGATCTGATTTCTAATAACATTTTGGACTAATAAATTCCAGTAAGAAAAAAATAACTCGTGTAATTAAATAAATGTATTAATTAAATACTAGGTAATGTCCTTAAAGTGCCAATAATTGTACACTTTACCTGTTGATAATATATGGGTAGCTCCAAATTTGTATTTAATGGGTGTCGGACGATCGTTGTTATGTCACAGCGAGGCGAACATGCCTCAGCAGACGGGCAATAACATATACATCGGTAGTTATTTTGTTGACAATAAACACGTAGTTCCAAGTTGGAATCAAACGACAAGGCGCAGTAGACAGGCAACAATATATACATTAGTAGTTATTATACAGTATAACTACGACCCCTGGAATTTCTCGAAAGTTTTCGTCCGTGGCGGACGGCCCGTGTTTTAGGCCATCTCACTATACACTAACCAAAACAATGCCACGATGTTGAATAATGTCGCTTATTTTCACCGTTATCTTATAGCACAATAATAACATTTCCAAAATAATCTATCCAAAAATGTTAAAAATATACGTGTATTTTTGATATTGGAATGTAAAGTCATTCCAAAAGCTTTAATTTTTTGTAGTTTTATTGAAATTTACCAAAAAAATACTGCATAAAATGTAAAGTAAAACAGACAATGATTATATTTTTAGTTTTCAATTTTATTAAAATAACATTTTGTAAATTTGAGTGAAGCAAAATTAAATCTTAATAAAAACTATGCACGTGAACTTACAAAAAAAACTCATAGTTCGGTCAAAAACCAACATATTCTAACGAAATTTTTAGGATACTTTTGGAATGTCACCTAGGTAGGCCGTTTAAAATTTCAGATTTTAAATCAATAAACGCTAGTTGCAATGAACGTTTTTGATAAGGTTTTTAAACGTTCACGGTGAGCTAAAAAAATTTTTCTCATCTTCGCCAATAATTTTCTTAGAATGAAGTTGTCGAGCTTTTTCATTAAAAAAAAACTGAGTGTGCACCATTTGAAGAGTGTCGACAGAAGTGACTACTTCTTTTAGCAGGATATGACTGTATATCTTGTTAATAGGTTATTTTCAAATAATATGACACATTTTATTATTAATAATAACATTTTTGTAAGGTATATTTTTAATTATAATATTCTAATTATTTTAACTATATTCTAAAAATGGAACTATTGGCCTATGGTAACTATAGTGAGATATAAACACTCTGGAATAAAAGTTTTCTGTGTATCTTGTAAATACAGCATCTATTATAGTTCCATATCTAGTTGTACTTTTATTTTTATCGTTAGACATTGTTAAATCTAATTTATCTTTTACAAAATCAATTAATGGTTTTGATGTTTTATCAGCAAAATTTACTTAAAGAAGTAGTCACTTCAAAATTCAGCATAAAACCGAAATTCGAACTCGGCTTGTGTGTAGAATATCAGCGCAACACATCACTGAACCATTGTTGATTTGTATTAATTTGGAGTAAAGGTAAACATTTAGTATGATAAATAATTATATATTAATACATGGACAGTTGAGCAATATCCAAATGATTACTTTTTAAGGTACCTATAAAATGAGTTTATTAAATGTAATATCTGTACAAATAATAGCTAGCTGTAAACGATTATAAATATATATTTATGTATAAACATATACACAATAGACATACATATGTATGCAAAATACTTTTATAATTTTTTATAACTAGTCAATACAGTAAATAAATGTTTTAATTACATTTTTATAATGTTAAATTAATATACAAACTTTAAAATTCAGTTTAATAAACTTGTACAATATACGTGCATATATAATACTAGTATTATAAATTTAGCATTATCAATTGGTTAATATCAGTCGGGTTCCTTATCAAAACCCGAATGGTCGGGTAATTTAAAATTATTTATACATATATGTATATATAAATATAAAGTTTATATAGGCTGTGTATAGGTTATATAGATATATATATATAAAGACAAATTGCGAAGAAGGTACATAATTATAAAAAGGTTAGGGTTCGAAATCTTTAATTTCAAGTTAAATCGAAATAAACTAAAATTCCCTTCACCATTTTGTATTTTACTTTAATTATTTTTTATTTCAAGTCCATAATATATAAACAAAAAGGAAAGTGAATACTATTTATTACTTAATAATTATATGATAATAGACATTATTAATTGTTATATTTTTTACTCGAAACGAAAATACAAAACATTTAATTAATTGATTAAACAATAATTCAAATGTTTTTAATTTTAGCTTCGATGCGAAGCTGAGAAGGTATTGGTTTTACTACGATGTGTTTTTTTTTTGTGCCCGTTACCACTTTTTCTCAGCTTTCATTGAACCGATTTCTTTCAACGATACGTCAAAAGATCACAAATCGTATATAGTCGAAGATTTTACCCTCAAAAATTGAAAAAATTTCCCTCAATCACCGTAAATGGAGAAAATCTCCAAAAAAATTACAAATTTAAAAATCGCTAATTTTCGACATTTTTTTCGATTTTTTTTATTAAAAACTGTCATCATTTTTTCAAAAATGAACATATCAATATAATTTTTTTTATAGATGTATAATGTCTTTACCTATCATTTGATATATTTTTTTTATAAATTAGACCCTTTACCTGCCCACAGGGGGGATTTAAAATGACAACTTTTTCACAAAAAATTTACTTTTTCAACTTAACCTTTGAAAGTGTTCCGGAAATACTGACTTTTTTTATATTTTTTTATATCTTAAATTAAAGCTAATGTAATATTCTCTATAATGGAAAAAAAAATTTTGGATATTATTTTATCTTCACGGTGAAAATGGCTATCGAATGCTATTTTTGTGTGAAAATTTTCGATTATATTTTTTACATTTTTAACATTATAATCCAATAACTTATTGAAAAGTGTATGAATGAACACAATTTTTTTATGAGAAATAATATTTTTTAATAATCCCTCTTTCATTCAACATACTTTATCTTAATCAGGGTATTAATAAGGAACTAGCAGATCACGTATCTTATGGAATAATCCACCAATTTTTTAAAATTAAATACTATCTAAACATTTGCATCGAAGCGTTTTTTTTTTATAGTGATTTTAATCACGGTCAGATATCATTATACTTGATCCAACTATGCCACGTCACCACTGTGCTACGACCCCCCTGTACTGGAGTTTTTTTTATTACGTGTAATAAACGTGTAAGTGTATGCACAACACTAGTCATGATAAACGTACGTATGCGCAACACATACAAATCGTTCAGTGACGCGAAACGACAATTTTTTCCTTGTGCAAAATATATACCCATAGCCTGCCTAAAGAAGTAGTCACTACAAAAAAAATTGAAAATCGTACGTCCTTAAGTAATTTTTCCAGCATTGTCTAATTTTTCAATGTTTATTATATAATAAGATAATGCTCTATTTATGAAATTATCGTTTATCAATATCCTAGCCAGACTTTTTGCAATGATCAACTAATATGTAATTATTGAAATGTCTTAAGTTAGGAAAAAGTACTTATTTAAATATATATTGATATTTGTAATATTATTATTGTAAATTTTTCTAATTGATATTAGAATAAAAATTAACTTTTTTAAGATTACTACAGAGTATAAATTTCATATAGTAAAAATTATATTACTTCAATGCCATAGTTTAGAACAACAAAAATTAATAAAATTTTGATTTGAGTTATGATCTAAAATTTAAAAAATATCCAACTTAATAGAGATAAGTTATTTTCCGAAATTTTTAAAAATTAAATTTTACATTCGAGATAACATGAACATATTTTTTTTTTAATAATTATACAGGAAAATATGTTTATCTAGTTGTTGCAGTTTTAAACTAGAGCGTCGAATTGAGCTAAAACATTAATCATACCGTCGTCCATGATGAGATGATTAGCTTTAAAATAATTCAAACATTTTTTTAACTCTTGTTGTGCAACTGTGTCAAATTTTTCATTTATATTACATAATACCTGTAATTTTTTAAAAATTCACCAAAATATTATTTTATCATATAGTTAACTTAAAATTATAAAATTAAAAGTATATACATTTTTTTGTCTTACTTACTGTAATAAAAGCTATCGCTAAAAGAAATATTTGAATCAACTTCATTACGGCTGGATAATTATTTCTGTTAATGTTAGTATTAGTTTTGATCACTGTATATGTCGAAAATATTCTATAGCACAAAATTAATTTTAAATATAATTTATAAGATAGTGACAGTGCCGCAACTATTGGAACCCGTGAGCTATTAGTGTCCAATGGGTTTTAAAAAATAAAAAATTAAAATTAAAGAGATTTAAAAAAAAGTGTCTCCAATGAATGTAGAGCTTGAGCCTGTGTTCCTTTCATACCTAGCATACACAATTTTGCGGCACTGGATAGTTTTGATAATTAAAATATAATAAATAATAATAAACATAAATTTTAAATCTTATATATTTAAGCAAAAAAATAATATTGAGCTATGCTATTTTTTACATGAATACTAAATATTTACATAACTTACAAAAAAAAAGTAAGATAAAAGTGATACTTAATTGTTAGTAAAATAACCCGTTCAACTGCAGTCTTTTGACTGTACATTTAAGTTATATATCAAAACCCATATTTATTTTTGATTTTTTATATTACTTTTTAGTAGGTTTAAAAATCTATTGTTCAAGGTTATTGGCAACATTTTTAAAAGTATAAAACATAAAGTCATTTTTCTTCTCAGAAATTAATAATATTCTAGGTTCTATGATATTAAAAAACACTGAATCTATCCCTTTCTTCCTCTTTAAAATTTTGTCAACTATTGTTTTTTAAATAGAATAATTTATACTTAATTAGCATACAAAATGATAATGACCTAATGAAAAATGTGACCGGTATATATAACTTTTGTACCAGCATTTTAAAAGATTATTAGAATTTTTATATTAACGTGAGAAGAGTAGTACGATTTATAAATGCTTAAAAATAAAAGGACTTGCGTGTCACATCCAATCACTATATTTAAATATTATTTAAGCTTCCAAAATACTCGTTTGAAAGCTGTTTACGGTTGCTAATTATCTTAGTTGGATCGTTTACTTATTAGCTTCGATGTGAAGCTGAGAGATATTGGTTTTACTATGATGTGTTTCTTTTTTTAATTATCTGTTACCACTTTTTTTCAGCTCTCAACGAACGGATTTCTTTCAACGATACGTTAAAATTTCCCTCGTTCCTCGTAAATGGGGGAAACCTCCAAAAAAATTTCATATTTAAAAATCGCTAATTTTCGAAATTTTTTTTACTTAAAATTGCCATAACTTTTTTAAAAATAACCAAATTAACATAATTTTTTTTTAGATGTGTGATGTCTTTACCTATCATTTGGTATATTTTTTTCATAAATTTCATCGTTTACCTGCCCACAGGGTGGATTTAAAATGACAACTTTTTCAACTTAACTTTTGAAAGTGATTTTAATCAGTCAGATATCATTATACTTGATCCAACTATGACATGTCAATACTGTGCCGCGGCCCCCCTGTACTACCGTTATTTTAATTTGATTAAACATACGTAAGCACATATAAGTTTCTATTTAAAACACTTAGGTTAATGAAATAATGTGTGAGTCAAAGCCAAAAACTCACGCTGTAATTAGCAAATGAATTTTTTTGTACGCAGTTCTACGTACTACTTGGCTAAAATTATGCTTGTTTTTTTGAAATACCCGTGAAGATGATTTATGAAAGTGGGTTTTATTTAAGTTAAATATACTTGTTAAGTAGTAAAATATTAGTTCAGTTTTAGTTTATGAAATATACTCTTAGAAAAAATCCTTAGCTGACATCAATATTTAACATTAAATAATCTATTTAAGCATTTTAAATACGTAATATTCTGTTTTTTGATTGAATTCATATGAGTTTGTTCATAGTTATTTTTATATTATAGCATGTACAGAGTACTTAAAATGTATTATATAATCAGAAGATTTCACAATTTCCTTTATCGTGAAATGTTTCTGTTACTCTATCTGATCAATTTCAATCTTTTTTTCACAAAGTCATACACACTGGTTGTCTTTGATAACATGTGTACATTTTCTTCACATGATAACTTCTTTAAATGTTTTAATCGCACAAGGTTCTTTATCTACTAGAATGCTAGTTATTATGTTACTATTTATAATATTATTGTTCGTGCATTAAAGAGCAACGTTGGCTATACTGTTTAATGCCTTTCTATTAGATATGTACATGGTTTTTTGAAAATAAATGAAATGGAAAGGATTGCCTTTTCCTGTGAGTGGTACATATATAATTGATCTCAATAGAACCATAAGTGACAAGGTAGTCACATAATCGGAGTGAGAATTAGAATTCACCAGTTGAACTGGGTCCGGTATAATTTGACGGAGTGGACCTTTAAGAATAATTGATCAACAAGAACAAGTAATAGCAAGAATTAATAACAGAAGGTCATTGAGTGAAGCATATCAATGTCACCTCTATATATATATCTGATATATTAATATATATATTAAGATGATTCAAACGCATAGAAGAAGTTTTTTTTTAGATATTTAATCATTTCGCCCCCCTATTATTTTATTCGATATTGAAAACTTATACTGTGAAAATTTGGACTCGATCAAAAAACCCCTTCCCATGCTACGTCGGGGTTGAAGTTTGACCAAATAGGGTTGTTTTTTAGATATTCACATTTATTTCAATAAATATTACAGTTAGAATTAAAATATATAAAATAAAAACTATTTAGTATTAAATTTCAAACAAAAAAAATTCTAATACATTTTTTCTAAAATCTATCATTACTGTGATAATTCAAAAATATCTATTAATTTTTATAATTTTTTAAAATTAATAATATTATGACTATTTACCATTTACATGTTGGAAAAAAATTATTAACACTTTAGTGCTGTGTAAGATAAATAGTATACAGGGTGGCCCACTACTCACTGACAACTTAAATAACTTTTGATCCAGTTAATATTTTTAGTTGATTCTTTTTTTAAATAATAGTTATACGTTAGGTCTATAGTAATATCTCAATATTTAATTTTTTTACATTTTATTAAAAATATTAATTATTTTTAAATTTTAAATAAAATGTAAAAAAAAAATCTAAGATAGCTATTTTGTAGAGTAGAATTTAAGAAAAATTTTAGTAAAAAAATATCTTATTAATATTGAGTAGTAAATATTCTGTAGCGTTTTGAAGTTTGT
>NW_026099573.1:20967781-20968960 GCF_025091365.1 Daktulosphaira vitifoliae
ACAAACTTCAAAACGCTACAGAATATTTACTACTGAATATTAATAAGATATTTTTTTACTAAAATTTTTCTTAAATTCTACTCTACAAAATAGCTATCTTAGATTTTTTTTTTACATTTTATTTAAAATTTAAAAATAATTAATATTTTTAATAAAATGTAAAAAAATTAAATATTGAGATATTGCTATAGACCTAACGTCTAACTAATATTTAAAAAAAAAATCAGCTAAAAATATTAACTGGATCAAAAGTTATTTAAGTTGTCAGTGAGTGGTGGGCCACCCTGTATACTACCCGTATATACTTGTACACATTTTTATTAATTTTTAGTTTTTCTTTAATTTTTGTTTTATTGGAATATGTCGCGAAGAAATATCTATTTGATCAATTATATTAACAGTCAAATAACTGGAAGTAAATTACCGCCAATCTAAGATTACTTAAGTGGGTTATTTTGCAATACGATACAAAATATAACAGATTCTTCAAAATGTAAAAAATTAAGGAGAAGAAATTTTACAACTCCCCGATTTTATGCAGCATTAGATAAATGTAAAGTAAGTGATCGAGATGCAATGGATATTATAATAGCTCGTCTCGAAGCTGTGTCGGTAGATATTAATGATTCTATACTTAGTCGATCGTCCATTAATAGAATACTGGAGAAATCATGCCACAATATTTATGAAACTATGATGTTTAATTTTTTAAGTGCTGATCATGATTTTGTTGTAATTTATTGGGATTTAAAAATTGTACCTGATATAACAGGAATAGAAAATATAGACCGACTATCAATTGTTGCTATAGCACTTGGAATAGAACAATTTCTTGCTGTTCCTGATCTTACTACTTCTACGGGGTTGAAAGTATCATCTGCAATGTAAGACACATTACAAGAACTTTATCAACTTTATCATCTTATTACACTTAAGTGACTGAACGAATTTTTTTCAAATTAACGTAGCACTTACCTTTAGGCGATTAAAAATCTGGTGAAAATTTGATGATTGAGAAATAATTTTAACTCCTCTTATAGAACTTACAAAATTTACAATTTGCGTATTATGGAAAATCCACAAGCTCCGTAATTTTCAACACTTAATTTTTATTTTTAGCTTCGATGCGAAGCTGAGAAAGTATTGGTTTTACTATGATGTGTTTTTTTTTTTTTTTTT
>NW_026099573.1:20969008-20990412 GCF_025091365.1 Daktulosphaira vitifoliae
GACAACTTTTTCACAAAAAATTAACTTTTTCAACTTAACTTTTGAAAATGTTCCGGAAGGTCTGACACTTTTATATGTATCTTAAATTAATGCTAATGTAATATACTTTAATTTGAAAAAAAAAAATTAGACCTCTGGACTTGTCTTCATGGTGAAAATGGCTTTCGAATGCTATTTTTGTGTGAAAATTCTCGATTTTATTTTTTATATTATATTTAACTTTATAATGCTATAACTTATTGAAAAGTGTATGGATCCACACAATTTTTTTATGAGAAATAATATTTTTTAATAAACCCTTTTTCATTCGACATACTTTGTCTTAATCGAGATATTAATAAGGAACCAGCAGATCATGAAGCTTTTGGAATATAACACCAATTTTTTTAAAATTAAACACTATCTTAAGATTTGCATCGAAGCGTTTATTTTTGATAGTGATTTTAATCACTGTCAGATATCATTATACTTGATCCAATTATACCACGGCACCACTGTGCCTCGACCCCCCTGTGCTGGGTTTTTGCATTTATTCTATACGAAAATAAAATATTACATACCATTGTAAGCAACTATTTTTAAAATTATTGTTTTTATTTATTAAGCACCACTTTCTCCAGATAAAATACACTATTTAAGTTTCAATTCAGCAAATTTAGAAAAACCAATTTTGTTATTTGATTTTTGATTTTTCATTTTGTAATTTATATATAATTATTTTAAGTAACACAAAATAAATCTTTTCTTTTTAGTAATTTTTTTACCATCAGCATCTCTTGCATTAATGACGTCTTTCATACCGGGACATACTCTGCTATAATCATCATTATGATACAAGTCATAAACATTTTTAACTACTTTCGAATCAATTACTGGACAAGGTTTTTGAACGACAATGTCAGATAAAACACCATGAACATGGACTAATTTTTTTACCTTTTTCACAAAGTATTCTGTGACACCAAACTCTTAACAAATTTTTGAAACCGACCAAGATTTAGGCAACAGAATTAAAATTCGTTAAAATGTGTTGTCTAGTTTCATTAAATTTTATTTTTAAGTTATTTATCAAACTCTCATACTCGTTAACGGCATAATTGCCATTAGAAGTAAAATGTGTGCTATTGGAAGAAGAAGAAAGAATTTCATAAGCCAAGAAAAAAATTGATTTTACTATAGTACTTATAGCTTCAGCTTTTTTTTTCAATAACTGGTCGGCGAGTTATAGTTAAGTGTTTTAATAAAATAGGTGATATACCTAAATTGTTACAAACGTTATTTTTTGTTTCTAAATTATCTTCTATAGACTCATACACTCATGTTTAAGTAATCAGTAGAATATTTCAAACGTTTTAAACATGTTTTACATAAAGTCTTTCCAGGTATTAATTCCAAATTTGAATATTCAAGAACGGTTGTAGTTTTATTTCAATCAGACCTATAAACAGTTATTAGAGCTAATAATTATTATTTTAGTATGAACACCGCCAAATGCAATTCAGTTCAAGCAACTTGAAGCATATCTCTGTGCAAGATGAATGGCAGAAGCCATCTATTGTTTTTATTTGTATTTTTTTTTTGTTATTATATTATCANTTCAAGCAACCTGAAGCATATCTCTGTGCAAGATGAATGGCAGAAGCCATCTATTGTTTTTATTTGTATTTTTTTTTTGTTATTATATTATCATTTAAATTAAATTATTCAAAATTACCAATATTTTAAAAAAGTTATAAGTTCTAGTAGTATTTAAATATATAAAAATCCAATCGTTATACACATTTTAAATATATCTAAGGGACTATATAATTTTTCTCAGACATCTATTGATAGATAAATTATAATATTAATGTTAAGTATCTAATGCTAAAAAATATTTAAAATAAAATTATTATTAATTTGAATTATTGTTAGCAGAAATTTGTACTTAATAATTTTTTAAATGATTCATATATGACAAATACAGATGTAGTTTCATTTGAACAATTATTATTTATGTTTGTTTATTATTTGATTTAATAAATTTTTAAAAGGTAAAAAACTCTTAAATAGCAAAATTGTCTGTTAAATATATTTTTCTAGTATTAATTTATAAGTTAAGATCGACAGAAGAATGATGTTTATGAAATATTTTTATTTATTTTTCTTTTTAACTCTTGTGAGTAAAATTGTAACACGATGAATTAATCTTATACAATTATATTAAAAAAACGTTTTTATGAATAAATGACATTTTATTTTGCGGATTTTATATCAAGACTTTCTAAATTGAATTTTTCTATATTTATAAACTAAATATTATATTATAACTTAAATTTATTCATTAGTCAATTAGAGTATAGTAACATTTCAACATTACAGATTTAAATTTTAAAAGAACTCTAATAATTAATTAATTTGACATTGACCTTTTCAAACTTTTTCCTGCTTTCCTAATTCATGTTACATATATTTAATGATAATAATGTAGTACTGAATAGTCCAGTGACTAATAATAGTTTTACAGGTAAAATCAGATGACCCACTTCACTATGCAAAGGAGCAGTTATTCAATTGTTTCAAAAATTGTGGTTTGAGAAGTAATGAAATCATAAGTAAGTTAACTTTTCTACATATATTGAAATTGAACTATTTTTTTAACTTCTACTCAATCGGTATGCAATTTTTTATGTAAAATTCAAGTAAACATAATCTGTAAAAATTAATGTTATCCAAACTAAATATTTAATAAATATTAGAATAGAAGATTTATTGTAATATAATAAATAGTTATTATATTAAGGCTTTTAATATTTTAATCATTTTTGATTACAGCTTGTCAAAATGAATTTAATGGTATTTTTGAGGGATTATTAAAAATTTTGGGTAAAAGAATTTTAGAGAATAATGATGAAGATTTTATTAAAGATTTAGGAAATCCTTTGTACGATTATGTTTCTCAAAAATGTCAAAGCACAGATGAAGTGCGGGCGTGTTGTGATACATACATTAACGAAGTTATTGAATTAAAGAAAGTTACGAATCTTTGCGACTTGCCTTATGAACATTTGATTACAGATTTGAGTAGCGAAAGAAAAGTTTTGCCAACGAAACTTCATGAAGATGATATGATTATCGAAGAGAACTACGATCCGGCGAAAGNGAAGAGAACTACGATCCGACGAAAGAATTTCAAATACTTGTATTGTCTGAAAATACAGAAGCTGCGGAACACATCAAGATGGAGCATTATTACTAAATGTACTTTATTTAATTAAAAATATTTATTTTGTAAAAATTATATAAGAATTATATAATAAATATTAAAAAAGTGTTCTATAATATTGTACAATATTTTAGTAAATTCTTTATGGCATTTCGACGCTGATTCCAAATCCGTCCAATTTCTTTTCCATCATATTTAGTTTCTGAAATAATTAATAATTAGAAATTATATATTAATTAAATTACAATAAAAAACTGAAAAATCATTTTTTGTCTTTGCTTATATAATTTGATTATGTTAAAAACGAGTTGTGCGAAATTTGGGGCTTATGCGTCAAGTAAAACCATTTTTATGACCTTGTAAGTTCAATAATAAAAATTGTTTGTTTTACATGATCAATTTTTATATCAATGAGAAAAGCGTAATAGAAAAAAAACATTAAATATACATAAATTATATATATATTAGAGTGACCGTATCCTACATTGATAGGTTTTTTTTTAATAATACAAGTGTCATTACCCTATAATTGATTGAGTACCCAAAAAATATAATTTTGTAAAATTTGGTGATGATTGTTCCACTTATGCCTTGCCGAAAAGGGTTAAAAATAATACCCAAGGGTAGTTTCTTACCTCAAAGTTTCATCTCAAAAACATTAACTTTAATGAAAAAGTTTATAAAAATTTTTTTTATTAATGTAATATATTTCTATAAAAAAGATATCTACAAAAACTTTTGAAAAATTGTTACTTAGCCTAACAAAAATTAATTTGCAAATATTCTATTTTTACCTTTGAAGAAACTATTACTTGATTTATTTTATAAACCGAATACTGTAGAAAAAAAATGTCACAACGTAAAAAAAAATTGAATTATTATACTATGAATGGATGAAACTACAAAAACACGCGACTAAAAAGTCATCATCAGATATAAAAAATGAAGAAGAGTTTGTTAATAAACTTGATGACTTATCTGGTATTGTTCATTCTGATGCTTTAAACTAACTTGTAATGCAATCATTACGGTGATCACCACACAATATATATATATTATATTTGTAAGAACATTTATTACTATGTTTTACTACTAATTTT
Source organism: Daktulosphaira vitifoliae (assembly GCF_025091365.1). Classification (NCBI taxonomy): domain Eukaryota; kingdom Metazoa; phylum Arthropoda; class Insecta; order Hemiptera; family Phylloxeridae; genus Daktulosphaira; species Daktulosphaira vitifoliae. Next base: position 20,973,314 of record NW_026099573.1, read on the forward strand.
TTACACGTTTTATTTTCATTTACTTAATTCGTAATACATATTAATTAGCGTAGAGGGAGATGCCAATCGATTATCATATTAATAGGTGGACGGCTTATATCGAGAGAGATGCAGATAAGCGCCAGTCTGGAGCGCAGCGCGGTACCGTGTCAAAACTTAATTAAAAATGGAAGTTGATAAACAATTTTTATTGTCTCAGAGGGAAGGTCAGGTTGTATATTACATGACGATAATTTCAATGAAAAATATGAATTCAATCAACAAAAGTAAAATATAAATGTAGCTCAAAGAAAAAGAAAAGCATATAGTGAAATGGAATGTTGGGTAATTGAAAAATGTCTTAAAATATATTTAATGTAGTAAGTTTAAGTGTTTATTATTACAGGTTAAGTAGTTAACTCAGAAATGTTGTGTTCGTCTTCAAACAGTTCTAGCGAGTTTGATGTGATTGAAGAATTAATTGAAAAAACTATTATTTCCAATTTTAGAGTTAAAAAGAATATATTAACTGATAAACTGGTCACTGCATTTGATGAGTGCAAAATTAGCGACAGAGACGCTGTTCTTATATTAATAGCAACTGCAGAATCATTTAGTCTCAATACATCTGAATTAATTATAAATAAAATCTCAATTAATAACTTTCGAAAACGTTTACGTGAAAATAGAATGAAAAAAATTTGTGTCATATAATAATAATTTAGACAATTTACTTGNTATCATATAATAATTGTCTAAATTATTATTATATGACACAAATTTACTTGATATGCCTGAAATTTCTTCTGGTTCGGGGAAGGTCAAGCAGCAGCTATCTTTGCAGCAATTCAAAAATGGGGTTTAACTGAAAAAGTAAAATCATTATGTTGTGATACAACAGCTTCTAATACAGGTAGACTTAAAAGTACCTGCATATTATTGTAGCAAATGTTGGGGTGTGATATTTTTTATTTACCGTGTATACATCACATTTTTGAAATTGTATTAATAAGTGTTTTTGAAATCATATTGAATTTATCATCTTCAATAGATGCCCCTATATTCATATATACTACACGACACCCAGAGAAAAACCTCGATCTATATAATAAACTCATTGTTCAATTTGATAAATATATCATTACTATTGAACCTATGATATATTTATCAATATAATATTTTTTATTCTTGTCTTGAACAATAATTATTTATAAGAATAGTTATTTTGTTCGTATTAATAAAACATTATCATAAACCCTTGATAAAATTTCTCTATCAAAATTGATTGAGGTTTTTCTTTGGGTGTATGTAGAAAAGTAAACTTACTCACGTCTACGATTTCATTATTTACCCATTTACTTGTAACCAAACAATTTAATAAGTCCTGCTTTATCTGTTGAACTTATCTTTTTGGGCATTCATTACTAGCCATTATTCAGAATATCCTCAATTTTGCAGTTTTTACATGTTACGCAGTGTCGTTGTGTGAGAAATAAATTATTATTAGTGTGAGTGTCCATTATTGGGAGTATTTTCGTCGTGTTATAGTCGATAACAAAACCGGTTGTGTACCTGCCTTACTTTTTGATGCATTCGATTATATTGATAACGACACACGTTTATTTTATGTAGTATAAAAACTATAGTTTAGCACCAGCCTCACTGTAAATACCATAGATTAAATACACATGTATTTAATCTATGTAAATACTAATAGACGCGTCATGATTTCACAAATTTTAATTGATTATAAAAATAATTAAACTATTTATTTTTGACGAGTAAGAAAAACTAAATATTTAAAGAAAACAAGTTAAATCATATGAGATCCACATCGATTATTTTGAAGTTATAAAACTATAAAAAAACTAATTTTAATTATAAGATTTTATTTACAAAATTACTTTATTTACACACTAAAATATTTAAGTTTTATAAGCCATAATGGGAAGTCCTTTGTCATTCACTTCTCNATTTTATTTAAAAAATTACTTTATTTACACACTAAAATATTTAAGTTTTATAAGCCATAATGGGAAGTCCTTTGTCATTCACTTCTCCATTTTCAATAGCAAGCCTAGTTTCTTCTTTCCCCGCTAACTCTATCGAATCCCATGCAGTTTTTTCAGTTTGCTTAGCAATTTAATAATGATATATTTAATTCGTTTTATTACTCATACAAAGCATATTTAGTACAACAGAAAACTGTTCTAAATTTGTAAACCCCTGGCCAGTATTCAAAGTAGCAGTAACAACTGCAGTATTTATACTAAAAGAATCATTTAATTTGAGATCCTCTGAATAAATAATTTCTTTTTTTTTTTGCAAAAATTACATTCAAAGTGAAATCCTGAAAAAAAACCCTTTGAACTTCAGTTTTAAATACAAGATTTGAAAAATTACAGGCAAATAACTCGTGTTTAATTGATTTCAAACTATTAAAAAAATATTCAATATTTATTATTCTACGACTTTATTAATATTAATTATACCTAAATTAGTTAAATATGTGCATTAATTTCATTGTAAAATAATACTATAAAAAATAAACTAACTCTTTTTGAATTATTGGTTGATTAACTTCTAAAGAAATTTTTTTACAAGTATCAAGAATTTGTGCATTGGGTGTCAATGGTAAAAAATCATAAAAACTATCATCTCCAATTTTTCTAAAGAAAAAAAATGTTTGTTTCTAATAAATTATATTTTAACCTTGTCTTTCTTTAAAAAATTTTCTTCGTGAAAAAATTACTCTTTCATTTATTAAATTCTCCTCGTTACTTGTTTGAAGTATGTCAAGTAAAATGGTAGTTTGAGAATTGGAAATAAACTACCAAAATAATGTATATTGTATTTATTTTTTAATTTTCATGTGTAGCTGAAGTGGTATCTTGATTTTACAATAATGTGTTTTTTATTCACACATTTTTTCTACTAATAAGAACTATCAATTTTCAGTCTGATAGTGTACCTAAATCATTTTTTTTTTTTTTGAAATGTCACTTATACTTCATGAATTCTAAGCACTTCGTATTATATTAAATATAGGTTATATCTCATCATCACTCAATTCTAACCACCTTTTTTTAAAAAAATGATTTACTGTTTTTATTGCATGTAGTTTAAAATTCATTTTCTTTTGGCATATCGTTGAACAATAACAGTCCAGTAAAAAACACATCATAGTAAAACTAATACCTTCTCAGTTTTCTATCGAAACTAAGAAAGTGTATGAAAATTATTTTTATATATACGTACCTCACCAGATTTTTTTTTTTACGACACTTATACAATGTTAATATATTACCTCTATTTTTTATTTTTTTTTTTTTGATAGCGATAGTTTTTTATGACCTCATTTTTTTAGCGACACTTAAATAAGAATACAACAACAAAATTTGTTTCTTACTATGTAATGATAGCTTTGCAAATAAGATAAAAGCAAATAATCTAATATCATATATATAGGTATAATATCAAGTATGCATTTGTAACTATTTTTAGGCAGTCGGTATTGTCTTATGCAACTCAATGGGCAATAAAATAACTGCTGCGGATAACGCACATACGCTCACGAGGATGTTACATAAAACAGCTACTGCTTGAAAACCATTAGTTTGAGCGTACAAAACAACCCGTTTTTGTTCCATCAGTACGACAAAACTACTAATGCGATAAGAATTCTGAAAACAAATTTGAATTTAGTATCATGTCACTTAGGTATCGGTCAGACCACTTTTTTGAAATTGTGATTCCTTCAACGTAAAAAATTATTTTGAAAATTTTAAAATTATTCGAAAATGAAAACTGTAATAAAAGGTTAAAAACATCAAAATTTCAAAAATATGGCCTGACCGATACCTAAGTGACATGATGCTGAATTCAGATATGTTTTCAGAATTCTTATCGCATCAGTAGTTCCGTTGTACTGATGGAACAATAAATATAGTTTAAAAAAACTAAAAAAACACGCTTTTAAAGCACATCGACTAAAAAGTTAAAAATAATTTTTAAAATAAGNAACATACACGTGAAACTAATAAAAGCGTGTTAAAAACGGGTTGTTTTTGACTAAAAAGCGGTCGGTACCCAGACGCCTTAAGAATATTAGAAATTAATGATTAATGATAATTATTTGTAAGAAAAAGCTGGTTAAGCTACTTTATATTTGAATAAGGAATTTTTTTTTTCGATTATTATTATTATTAAAAATACTATTTTGTGAATATATGTCATTTTATTTTGTGAATGTTATTTAAAAAGTTTCTAAATTGAACTTTCGGATATTCATACACAAAATATTCATTTATAACCTAAATGTACTAATTAGTCATTTTGAATATAATGACATTTCAACATTACAGATTTAAGTTTTAGAAAACTCCTATATTTTATCGATTTTACATAGACCTTTTCGTACTTGAATGAGTAAAGTAACTTTTTTACCGTTTTCTTGCATTATGTTTTATATATATATATATATTATACTATATAAATGTAGTACTGAATATTTCATTGACTGATAATAGTTTTACAGGTAAAATCCAACGACCAAGTTCAACAGATAAAGCAGGACTTATTAAATTGTTTGGTTACAAGTGAATGTGTAAATAATGAAATCATAGACGTGATTTTATTGTTTTTTTTTATATGTGTATTGTAGAATATTCTGTAATAATTTATTGTGTTTTTTAAAACTTAACTTTGTTTTTATGTTTTTCGTGCTATCGAGTATATGTCAATAGATTAAAATTGAACAATTTTTTTATCCCTACTCAAGAGGTGTGCCATTTTCTTGTGTAATAAATTATTATCCCATCTAGTTTTTGAAATAATTACTAATTACTTATTATATATTAGTTATATCATTAAAGAAATTGAAAAATAATAATTTTGTTTTTTTAACTTTTATATTATAGATAATTATGGTAGATATATAATTTTGTGGAAAATTCAAAATTTAAATTCTTTTGTTTTACATGACAAATAAACGGAAAAAGCGTTATTATGAAAAAAATGAAAAAAATTTCGGTCAAAAATGAACATATTTTAACGAAATTTTTGGGATACTTTTGGAATGTCTCCTAGGCAGGCCTATTAAATTTTAGATTTTAAATCAATAAACGTTAGTGGCGATGAGCATATTTGATAAGATTTTTAAACGTTCACGGCAAGCTAAAAAAATTTTTCTAGAATGATGTTTTGTTAAAAATAAAAATTTGAAAATCGTCTGACCATAAGTAATTTTTCCAGCATTGGCTAATTTTTCAATGTTTATCGTTTATCAATATCCTAGCAAGACTTTTTGCAATGATCAACTAATATGTAATTATTGAAATGTCTAATGTTAGAAAAAAGTACTTATTTAAATATATATTGATATTTGTAATAATATTATTGTAAATTTTTCTAATTGATATTAGAATAAAAATTAACTTTTTTAAGATTACTACAGAGTATAAATTTCATATAGTAAAAATTATATTACTTCAATGCCATAGTTTAGAACAACAAAAATTAATAAAATTTTGATTTGAGTTATGATCTAAAATTTAAAAAATATCCAACTTAATAGAGATAAGTTATTTTCCGAAATTTTTAAAAATTAAATTTTACATTCGAGATAACATGAACATATTTTTTTTTTAATAATTATACAGGAAAATATGTTTATCTAGTTGTTGCAGTTTTAAACTAGAGCGTCGAATTGAGCTAAAACATTAATCATACCGTCGTCCATGATGAGATGATTAGCTTTAAAATAATTCAAACATTTTTTTAACTCTTGTTGTGCAACTGTGTCAAATTTTTCATTTATATTACATAATACCTGTAATTTTTTAAAAATTCACCAAAATATTATTTTATCATATAGTTAACTTAAAATTATAAAATTAAAAGTATATACATTTTTTTGTCTTACTTACTGTAATAAAAGCTATCGCTAAAAGAAATATTTGAATCAACTTCATTACGGCTGGATAATTATTTCTGTTAATGTTAGTATTAGTTTTGATCACTGTATATGTCGAAAATATTCTATAGCACAAAATTAATTTTAAATATAATGTATAAATATAAATATAGTGACAGTGCCGCAACTATTGGAACCCGTGAGCTATTAGTGTCCAATGGCTCCCTACCTCATAAGAGATTTAAAATAAAGTGTCTCCAATGAATGTAGAGCTTGAGCCTGTGTTCCTTTCATACCTAGCATACACAATTTTGCGGCACTGGATAGTTTTGGTAATTAAAATATAATAAATAATAATAAACATAAATTTTAAATCTTAAAAGATTAATCTATTTAGTATTTCAGCAAAAAAATAACATTTAGCTAAGCTATTTTTTACATGAATACTAAATATTTACATAACTTACAAAAAAAAAGTAAGATAAAAGTGATACTTTATTGTTAGTAAAATAACTCGTATAACTGCAGTTTCATGTCTGTAAATTTTAGTTATATTTATATAATTGCCATATTTATTTTTGATTGTTTATATTATTTTTTAGTAGGTTTAAAAATCTATTGTACAAGGTGTTTGTCGAGTCGCCTTTATTCTTCTCAGAAATTGATAATATTCTAGGATCTATGATATTACAAACAATTGATTCTATCCCTTCCTCACTCTTTAAAATTGTGCAACTTTTGTCTTTTAAATAGAATAATTTATACTTAATTAGCATACAGAATGATAATGATCTAATGAAAAATGACCAGTATATTTAACTTTTATACCAGCATTTTAAAATATTATTAGCATTTTTATATTATTGTGAGAGGAGTAGTGCGGTTCATAAATGCTTAAAAGTAAACGGACCTGCATGTCACATCCAGTCACTACATTTCAATATTAATTCAACTTCCAAAATACTAATTTAAAAGCTGTTTACGACCGCTAATTATCTTAGATAATTTTCCTATTTTTAATTTGATTAAACATACATAAACATGTATAAGTTTCTATTTAAAAAACTTGGGATAATGAAATTTTAAGAACAAATTGGGCAAAATTTTTGATGGAAATCATAGAAAGTAGGATACTATTAATTTTTGAAAAGAAAATATTAAACGTTGTATATTTTTAATAACAAGTTGTGAGTCAAAGCTAAAAAATTACTTTGTAATTAACAAGTGAATTTCTATTATTTTATTTAATTTTTACGATATTTTATCAAAGTGGGTTTTATTAAAGTTAAACAAAAATTCTTAGAAAAACGTTTACAAGTTGTAAAATATTAGTTCAGTTTTAGATTATGAAATATACCCGTAGAAAAATGCTTAGCTGACATCAATATTTAACATTAAATGATCTATTTAAACATTTTAAATACGTCATATTCTTTTTTCTTTTGGTTGAATTTATATGAATTTGTTCATAGTTATTTTTATATTATTGCATGTACACAGTACTTAAAATGCAATATGTGATCAAAAGATTTCACAATTTCCTTTATCGTGAACTTTTTCTCGTTACTCTATTTCTTATTTTATATCTATTTTTCTACAAAGACATACACATTGATTGTCTTTGATAAAATGTGTACAAGTTCATCACATGTAAACTTCCTTAAAGGCTTTTATCACACAATGTTCTTTATTTACTAAAATGCGTTTGTTGATAATGTAATATTATGTTATTACTTATATTAGTATATTATATGATGTTATATTTTGTACATGTATGTCACTTATTATGAATTTACAATATCACCAAAGTAGGGTCCCTTCTTTAAAACACAAAATAACCAGTTAATTAGGGAATTAAATCTGATTATTGCTCAGATTTAAAGTAATTTAACAATTAAACCATTTAACAATTAAAATATACAACTTTCAAGATCACTCAGGGGATCGCACTATCCTCCTCTGACAATAATAATCCATTTGTTCCCATTTAAATTAATGCTTTCCGTAATTACAAAATACACAATATATGTGACACTCTACTCAAGATTCTCACTCTTTGGTTGTTTTTTATTATTTAATTTGGACTTATCATATTTTTTTTTAATCAAATGGAACTTAGAGTAAAGTTAAAGTGAATTTAGATTTGAAGAATCTTTCATTTTAAATTTATTTGTTCATTAAAGATGGCTTATTTTTCTTATCATGGAAATAAATGTCAATTAGTATCTTAAACCTCAAACATTTAAAAATTATTTTATTTTTATAATAAACCCAACCCAATTTTAAATATTTATTTAATGGGTCTTTGTGAGTTATTTTAGCTTCGATGCGAAGCTGAGAAAGTATTAATTTTTTCAATTTTTTTTTCTTAAAATTGCCATAACTTTTTCAAAAATGAACATATCAATATAATTTTTTTTTTTAAATGCTTGATGTCTTTACTTATCATTTAATATATTTTTTTTATAAATTAGACCCTATACCTGCCCACAGGGAGGGATTCAAAATGACTACTTTTTCACAAAAAATTTACTTTTTCAACTTAACATTTGAAAGATTTCCAGAAATACTGACACTTTTATATATATCTTAAATTAAAGCTTATGTAATATACTTTAATATTAAAAAAAAAAAAATTTCGGACATTATTTTATCTTCACGGTGAAAATGGCTACCGTATTCAAAAATATGCTATTTTTGTGTTAAAATTCTTGGTTGTGTATTTTATTTTATTATAAGGGGATTACACTGATTTCCATAAATATTATATCAATCTAATGGACAAAAAAAACTGACTTTATATATATATATATATTTTTAATTAAAGGTAATGTAATATACTTTATTATGGAAAAAAAAATTTCGGACTTTATTTTGACTTCTAGGTGAAAATGGCTACCAAATGCTATTTTTGTGTGAAAATTTTAGATTTTATATTTTACATTTTTTACTTTATTATAATTCTATAACTTATTGAAAAGTGTTTGGATCAACACAATTTTTTTATGAGAAATAATATTTATATGCTTCTTTCATTCGACATACTTTTTTTTTAAATCGGACCATTTCCCTTTATATATTTATATTTTAATATATGAATATATATATTCATATATTACACTTATAAGTCATAAAACTTAATCAAAATATAAATAAGGAAATAGTAGATCATGTAGTTTTTGAAATAATCCATCAATTTTTTTAAATTAATCACTATCTACAGATTTGCATTGAAGCGTTTTTTATGATAGTGATTTTAATCACTGTCAGATATCATCTATACTAAATCCAACTACGCCACGTCCTCTCTGATAAATAGTAATTATAATAGTAAAATTAAGTATCAATGTTAAAGAATATTTAAAATAAAATTATTATTAATTTATATTATTGTTAGCAGCAATTTGTACTTAATAATTTTTTAAATAATTCATATATGACAAGTACAGACGTAGTTTCATTTGAACAAATCTTATTTACATTCATTAAAAAATTATTTAATGCAATTTTAATAGTTTAAACATTTTTAAATAGCAATTGGATATTACGTAAAAGTTATTTTTCTAATATTATTTTATAAGTTAAGATTGACAGAAAAATGATGTTTACGAAATATTTTTATTTCTTTTTCTTATTACCTCTTGTGAGTAAAATTGTAACACAATGAATTAATCTTATACAATTATATTAAAAACACGTTTTTATGAATAAATGGTATTTTATTTTCGAATTTTATATTAAGAGTTTGTGGATATAATTATAAGAGTTTCTAAATTGAATTTTTCTATATTCATACACTAAATATTCATTTATAACCTAAGTTTATTTATTAGTCAGTTAGAGTATAGTAACATTTCAACATTACAGATTTAAAGCTTAGAAAATTCTAATAATTAATTAATTTGACATAGACCTTTTCATACTTTTTCCAGATTTCCTCTTTTTTGTTACTTATTTTTAATGATAAAAATATAGTACTAAATATTCCATGTAGACTAAGAGTATTTTTACAGGTAAAATCCAACGATATCATTGAGCCGCTAAAGCAGAATTTATTAAATTGTTTCAAAAGTTGTGGTTTGGTAAATTATGAAATCATAAGTAAGTTAACTTTTCTACATAGATTAAAATTGAACTATTTTTTTAACTACTACTCAATCGGTATGACATTTTTTATGTAAAATTCAAGTAAACATAATTTGTAAAAATTAATATTATACAAACTAAATATTTAATAAATATTAGATAAGAAGATTTATTGTTATATTACAATAAATAGTAATTATATTAACGTTTATAATTTTTTAATCATTTTTGATTACAGATTCTCAAGATAATTTTACTAGCAATTTTGAAATATTATTAATAAATTGGAGTATAACAATTTTACAGAGTAAAAGTGAAGATATTATTTTAACGGTTGGAAATGATATGTACAAATATGTTTGTGAAAAAGGTCAATACGTAAATGAAGCGAAGATGTGTTGTTATAAATATGCTAGAGAAGTTAATACTTTAAAAAGAACTATGGAACTTGTGAACACGCCTTATGAACATTTGATTACAGATTCGAGTAGAGAAAAAAAAGTTTTGCCAACGTTACTTCATGAACAGGACATGATTGTTGACTTGGGCTACGATCCGGTGGATGATGATCAAATAGTTGTATTGTCCGAAAATACAGAAGCTGCAGACTACATCATGATGGAGCGTTTGTATTAAATGTACCTTAATTAATTAAAAATATTTCATTTGTAAAAATTATATAAGAATTATATAATAAATAATAAAAAATGCTCTGTTGTCTACAATATCTTAGTAAATTCATTATCGCATTTCGATGCTGATTCCAAATCCGTCTAATTTCTTTTCCGTCATATTTAGTTATCGGTTATGTTTTTATGACAATCCAATGAAAAACCTAAGTACAATGGTGAAGGGTTTTTGAAAATTATTTATTTTAACACAATTTTTAGTTATGTTCCGGCACAACTGCATTCTTCAGACTTACATCAAATTAAAACTTTTAAAATGTTCTGTAAGATAAAAAAAAAAAAATTCCTTGTGAACAGGGCATAGGAATACTACCAAGGCCACTCGGCCAGTCGTAAGAAACGACTAATGAGGTTGCGTAAAATAATTGTAAAAAAGTATGTGGAGTCCTGAACGAAACTTAGGCGAATTGTCCCATCATGGATGTACGTGGAGACAACAGGCGTGACCGATCCCAAGTAGACTCATCTACTTGACCAATTAAGGCGAAGAAAAAGATGAAGATAAGATAAAAAAAAATATTGTCCCGACTGTTATACTATATTTTTTTTGAAATTGGCTATTCAAATAAACAAATTCACAATTTTTTAAAATAAAAATAGTTTATTTAAGATATGTATTTTTGAAATTAAATATCTTCACAAATAATAATAGTTTAGAATTCGTTTTTATACAAAATTACGCAGAAAAATCACATCACTTAAATGAATCATTTTTTAAACATCATAGACCAAAATATACTTTGCTAAACCAAATTTTTGCGCTGATTTCATATCTACAATTAGATGTATTCTATTATATTTTATTTGAGATTATTATTACTTTAGTAAAAATCAAGTATTTAAATATAAAAAAATTAATTAAAACTACAAAAAAATTGATTTAAAATTATTATTGATTTGATATTTATATGTTAAAAACCCAGCACAGGAGGGTCGCGGCACAATGGTGACGTGACATAGTTGGATCAAGTATAAGGTCTACCATGGACCCGACTCAGGATGTGGACCCTAGTTGGGACTCCAAAGAGTCCCATTCCTGGGTCCACGCCTTGTACTAGAAGAGGAAGTGCAGAACCCTGTTAGCCTTTTCTGGGTGATCCGAGCAGTGGTCGCACGTCGGCGCGGCTGCTTAACGAATACGGTGCAAGTATTCTTTAAAGCAGACGTGGAGTATAGATGATATCTGACAGTGATTAAAATTACTATAAAAAAAAAAACGCTTCGATGCAAATCTTTAGATAGTGTTTAATTTTAATAAATTGGTGGATTATTCCAAAAGCTACATGATCTGCTATATTCTTATTAATATGCTGAATGAAAAAAGGATTATTAAAAAATATNATATTCTTATTAATATGCAGAATGAAAAAAGGATTATTAAAAAATATTATTAGCTTCGATGCGAAGCTGAGAAGGTATTGGTTTTACTAAGATGTGTTTTTTAGCTTCGATGCGAAGCTGAGAAGGTATTAATTTTACCATGATGTGTTTATTTTTTTATTTTTTTTTTTTTTGTGTCTGTCACTACTTTTTCTCACCTCTCACAGGACCGATTTCTTTTAACAATACGTCAAAAGATCACAAATTGTATCTAGTTGAAGACATTACCCTTAAAAATTAAAAAAATTTCCCTCGTTCGCCGCAAATGGGGGAAATATCCAAAAAAATTACAAATTTAAAAATTGACAAATTTTGTCATTTTTTTTCTTAAAACTTCCATAACTTTTTCAAAAATCAACAAATAAACATAATTTTTTTTTAAACTAAAACCTTAGATAATTTTCTTTCATTTGATATAATTTTTTTAAAAATTTAACACTTAGGCTGCTCATGGGGGGAGATTTAAAATTGCAACTTTTTTACAAAAACTAACTTTTTCAACTTAATTTTTGAAAATGTTCCGGATATACTGCGTCCTTCAAACATATATCAAATTAAAGCTTATTTTATGTACTAGTAAATGAAAAAAAAAATTTGTCCCGACGATCTATCTTCTATGCGCAAAAGGCTACCGTATTCAAAAATATGCTATTTTTTTATTAAAATTCTGGGTTTTATATTTTATTTAATTTTTAAATATCTTATTAGGGGAATAAACTGACTTTCATGAATATTATATAATTTCATTGACATAGAATAAAGTTCATAAGACATATGATATTATACTTATTAACATTTTTTACTTTTTTAAAGTCGAAAAAGTAATTTTTAAATTTGAGTTAGCTTAAATAGCTAATTTTATCATGCAACAAAAATCAACGAATAGTTGCCGAATGGGTAACACCTTGATCTTTAACGCCTAGGGTACNTCTTGATCTTTCACGCCTAGGGTACGAGGATCAAATCCGTCTATGACTTCTACAATTTTGCATTTTTTTTTTTGAGTTAGAATAGAATTTTCAAATCATTTGATATTTATCTCATTTAGATTCAATAATTTCAATAAATATAAAGGATCTTATCACTATAGTCTCCCCTCGTGAGAAGAAATTGATATTCATGTTAATATTATTTTACTATGTGGTTCTTTTGTGGCTACGATTTATTTTGCCAACCCTCACTAGACCTACTTTTTTCAACGATACGTCAAATGATTCATTTAAGTTTATGATATTTAAGTTATTACTCTTAAAAATCAAAAAAATATTCCTTATTCAAATAAAAAGTAGCTTAACCAGCTTTTTCCATACAAACAATTAAAATCATTAATTTTTAATATTCTTAAAGTATTTATTGTCGAATTAGATTTGATATGATAAAAGTATTCAACTACAAAAGTAAATAATTTTACTTTATAATTTATTAATTTTTTAACTCTATTTGTGTGTGCTACTACCAGTCTATAATATGCCAAATTTTTTTGTAATATGTTGCTATATAAATCATAAATTTAAAAAAAAAATGATTTTTAGTATCACCTGAAGTTAACGATGGAGTTTTACAATTATAATCATATTTTATAATACGCTCAATTGAGTAAATCTTTTTAACTACTTTGGTTTGATTGGTTATCATTTTTTATAGCTATAATTTTAATATGATGTTATTTATTTTTATAGAATGTCGCTATCATATTTTTGAAATCGTACTTCAAGGTGCATTTTCTGAAACTAAATTAACTGTTTTTTGGTTCAAGCATACTCCTTTGGGTAATTCCATGTGAAATTTTTATCATAAACTTCTTAAAGGTCATTGACAATAAAAATATTTTTTTTTTTAATTGTTTTTTTACCAGATAGGGCATTTTTTATAATTAAAAACATGAAAAAACACCTTATGTTCTTGAGCCTATAACTTTACATCCAAATAAGCTATTACTGTTGAACTAGCACTGTTTTACTCATATTAAATAGTACTCAATTTCATTCTAAGTTTATAAATTTAAAAATTTTTAGATCGAAATTTTGATTTAAATTTTTTTAAATTTGCAGTATTTTGATAGCAAAATTTGAAGGTCAAAAGTATTTTAATAAAATTTTTTTTTCTTTTCAAAAACATTTAGTTATGTTCTTGTAATCCATTTCATATTTGAATTGATTTATAATTGTTTTTGTATCGTTTTACGGTCTTACGGTTTTATGGTCGAACACGCGTGGTTTGCTGAAAATAGACAACTTTATCATCTCATTACACATAAGTGACTGAACGAATTTTTTTCAAATTAACGTAGCACTTACCTTTAGATTAAAAATTTGGTGAAAATTTGATGATGGAGAAATAATTTTAACGCCTCTTATAGAACTTACAAAATTTACAATTTGCGTATTATGGAAAATCCACAAGCTCCGTAATTTTCAACACTTAATTTTTATTTTTTGCATTTATTCTACACGAAAATAAAATATTACATACCATTGTAAGGAACTATTTTTAATATTATTGTTTTTATTTATTAAGCACCATTTTCTCCAGGTTAAAATACACTATTTAAGTTTCAATTCAGCAAATTTAGAAAAACCAATTTTGTTATTTGGATTTTTCGTTTTGTAATTTATATATAATTATTTTATGTAACACAAAATCAATCTTTTCTTTTTAGTAATTTTGTTATAATTCAAATAACAAAAATTAATAAAATAAAAATAAATGATAACAATAAAAATAATGATGGGGACTTGGGTTTTTGTATATAGTGAGAACCTGATGTTGTGGTTCTATCGGGGTCGTATGGTTCGAGTGTTTAGAACGACAAAGACAAGTAGATATAAAAATAATAGACGTAGTGCTTCTATTCGAGGTGAATATACTTTTGTCTGGTTAGTTTCTAATGTCCTAACTGAGAGGCAACGAGACGGCAGAGCCAGTCCACGAATACCAGAGCCTAACTTATACAGTAAAAATCACGCTAGGTTTTTTAAAACATCTTTAAGGCAACGAAACGGCAGAACCAGTCCACGAATACCATGTAACGTGATTATGTATAACTTGTCATAAAAAAGAAAAGAGTGGTAAAAAGATATGGATATAATTATAATAACATAACGAATGAAGAGAGATTATTATAATGAAGGATGATGAAGGAAATAAAATAAGTGGCCATATGTGTGATATTTATATTTTTTATAATTAAGAAAGAGGAATAATAATAGAATATAGATGTTATGGTAAACGGATTGTTGAAGTACGTTTAGCTACAAGGTGAAAATATAGCATACAATATATATATCCATGAACTCTTTATTAAGACCACCACACGTGGTTTGTCGTAAAAAGTAAATTGAAGGAAAATTATATTCGGTATGACGCACACCTGAGTCATATTAATTCTACAATGGAATGTGCAATGATTCTAGAGGAGGATTTTACGACTCTTAATATTTATTGGTCATGCGTTATGAATGGGAAACAATGTGTGTTCATGTAAGATGCTACTGTCCAATTGTTGGGCGCCAAGCCTAATGGCTGAATTATTTTCTTTATGTAGTTGTATAATACAAGTTAAAACATCTACGTTGAACGCGCACTATTATGACCCGAATGGTGAGAAAGTAGTTATTAATAACTTTTCAAATTATCCACCTTTAACAATTCTATTATTCCCTCGATAAAAGTTATTCTTGATTTATCTTAAGTCTACCCTTAATTTTATGACATGTTTAGAAATATAATTTCTTACTTTGTGTCCAGCTAGCTTGATTGTTTATTGCGTAAAAAATATATATATAAAGAGAGCACTGACTTTTATCTACTTATTAATTTTTGTAAAATTATGCAAATTATTAAACTTGAAATATTACTTCACTGTAGTTCCTTTCTATACTTGGTGTCTGAGTATATATGTTACTTTATATTTTAAAATAAGGAAAATTATATAACCAGATAGCTTATGAGAACCAATCCCTAGTGACACGTTATAAACTATTGTTTTACGAATAGTTTTAACCGCTAGATGTGCTAGGGTAATGACTTCAATAAACTATCAATATTTTATGAAATTGTGTATTTGATATGAGAGTCGACAGAGTTAGAGACAGGCTGGCTACACCATCGGAGATTACTCTCGTCGATGCACGGACCTTACAGAGTCAAAAACTGCTTGCCGAAAAGAACGTAATGGAATATGAGAATCAATCCCTAGTGACNGGAGGAGGATTTTACGACTCTTAATATTTATTGGTCATGCTATATGAATGGGAAACAATGTGTGTTCATGTAAGATGCTACTGTCCAATTGTTGGGCGCCAAGCCTAATGGCTGAATTATTTTCTTTATGTAGTTGTATAATACAAGTTAAAACATCTACGTTGAACGCGCACTATTATGACCCGAATGGTGAGAAAGTAGTTATTAATAACTTTTCAAATTATCCACCTTTAACAATTCTATTATTCCCTCGATAAAAGTTATTCTTGATTTATCTTAAGTCTACCCTTAATTTTATGACATGTTTAGAAATATAATTTCTTACCTTGTGTCCAGCTAGCTTGATTGTTTATTGCTTAAAAGATATATATATAAAGAGAGCACTGACTTTTATCTACTTATTAATTTTTGTAAAATTATGCAAATTATTAAACTTGAAATATTACTTCACTGTAGTTCCTTTCTATACTTGGTGTCTGAGTATATGTGTTACTTTATATTTTAAAATGAATATTTAAATAACCAGATAGGTTATGAGAGCCAATCCCTAGTGACACGTTATAAACTATTTTTTTACGAATAGTTTTAACCGCTAGATGTGCTAGGGTAATGACTTCAATAAACTATCAATATTTTATGAAATTGTGTATTTGATATGAGAGTCGACAGAGTTAGAGACAGGCTGGCTACACCATTGGAGATTACTCTCGTCAATGCACGGACCTTACAGAGTCAAAAACTGCTTGCCGAAAAGAACGTAATGGAATATGAGAATCAATCCCTAGTGACACGTCACAAATTATTGTTTTACCAATAATTTCAACCGCTAGATGTGCTAGGGTAATGAT
>NW_026099573.1:20990677-20997651 GCF_025091365.1 Daktulosphaira vitifoliae
CAAGAGAGCACAATCGCGAAACAGTCTGGTGCAGAGACGCTTCATGACCAGATTTTTAGAAAAAAATAAGGTGACGAATGAGCTAGAAATTGCTCTTTTATAGGCCTGTTTTATGAGGGGGAGAATTAGTTTAATTTGCACAATGCTTCTCATTGGCTAGTTAATTAATTTAGAGAGATCTATGCGCAATATATTGTTCTAATAATTTGCGTTAATATTTCATACATGTATTGGTGTTTTTATATCTATCATCTCTCATTATAATGCGGTTTATTAAAAAAATCATTATTATAAAAATATAAATAAAATAAAATTATAAGTGCTAAATATCTATTACAAACTTCTTTAACCAACCAGTCAAAATTGACCCTTTAAGATATTAATTTAATGATCTATTGCTTTGTCATCCTTTACTCAAATGTATTAACTCCAAATAATTGGGATAACATAAAATTACTGAACTTTTTTATTCTTGCAAATTGCTGTAAAATGATTTGATAAATATCTCGATATGTTTATATATGTTTAAAAGTATATAATTCACACTTCTTCAAGAGATAGATAATTAAAACAAGTTCTTTTCATATATAAATAAAACGCGTAAAAGTCAGTCGACAACAACACAAGGCTGTGACTGATAATTGTTTCTTTTTATTCTTATTTCAATTCGGAGAAAACGAACTCTCTCGCTCGCTGTCACTCCTTGGAGTCTGAAAGGATTTCTGTGCTTTTTATAGTAAAATAATAGTACCCCCAATCCAGGGATATTGTTGTCAGCGCTTTTAGTGATCTTTTTAGTTTATTTTATTTAATTATACATTACATGATTATTATATTGAGATAACATATTTAACAATTAATAAATTGACATATATATATATAAATAATAAGAAATTGTGTTGAACATCGTATTTGTTATGACAGATAAATTATTTGTTTGTTTACAAGTTATTTAAAATATAGATTATACATTTTACATTGATAATTGTAAGATGCGTAATGCAAAGCATTGAGCATATTACATTTTTTTTACCATCAGCATTTCTTGCATTAATGACGTCTTTCATACCGGGACATACTCTGCTATAATCATTAATATGACAAAAGTCATCAACATTTTTAACTACTTTCAAATCAATTACTGGACCAGGTTTTTGAACGACAATGTCAGATAAAACACCATGAACATGGACTAATTTTTTTACCTTTTTCACAAAGTATTCTGTGACACCAAACTCTTCACAAATTTTTGAAACCGACAAAGATTTAGGGAACAGAATTAAAATTCGTTAAATGTGTTGTCTAGTTTCATTAAATTTTATTTTTAAGTTATTTATCAAACTATCATACTCGTTAACGACATATTGCCGTTAGAAGTAAAATGTGTGCTATTGGAAGAAGAAGAAGGAATTTCATAAGCCAAGAAAAAAATTTATTTTACTGTAGTACTTATAGCTTCAGCTTTTTTTTTTTCAATAACTGGTCGGCGAGTTATAGTTAAGTGTTTTAATAAAATAGGTGATATACCTAAATTGTTACAAGCGTTATTTTTTGTTTCTAAATTATCTTCTATAGACTCATACACTCATGTTTAAGTAATCAGTAGAATATTTCAAACGTTTTAAACATGTTTTACATAAAGTCTTTCCAGGTATTAATTCCAAATTTGAATATTAAAGAACGGTTGTAGTTTTATTTCAATCAGACCTATAAACAGTTATTAGAGCTAATAATTATTATTTTAGTATGAACATAACCAAATGCAATTCAGTCCAAGCAACCTTAAGCATATCTCTGTGCAGGATGAATGGCAAAAGCCATCTATTGTTTTTTTGTTATTACATTATCATTTCAATTAAATTATTCAAAACTACCAATATTTTAAAAAAGTTCTAGAAGTATTTAAATATATAAAAATCCAACCGTTATACACATTTTAAATATATTATTATTAATTTGAATTATTGTTAGCAGAAATTTGTACTTAATAATTTTTTAAATAATTCATATATGACAAATACAGATGTAGTTTCATTTGAACAATTATTATTTATATTTGTTCATTATTTGATTTAATATAATTTTAAAAGGTAAAAAACTCTTAAATAGCAAAATTGTCTATTACGTTAAATATATTTTTCTAGTATTAATTTATAAGTTAAGATCGACAGAAGAATGATGTTTATGAAATATTTTTATTTCTTTTTCTTTTTAACACTTGTGAGTAAAATTGTAACATGATGAATTAATCTTATACAATTATATTAAAAAAACGTTTTTATGAATAAATGACAGTTTATTTTGCGGATTTTATATCAAGACTTTCTAAATTGAATTTTTCTATATTTATAAACTAAATATTATATTATAACTTAAATTTATTCATTAGTCAATTAGAGTATAGTAACATTTCAACATTACAGATTTAAATTTTAAAAGAACTCTAATAATTAATTAATTTGACATTGACCTTTTCAAACTTTTTCCTGCTTTCCTAATTCATGTTACATATATTTAATGATAATAATGTAGTACTGAATAGTCCAGTGACTAATAATAGTTTTACAGGTAAAATCAGATGACCCACTTCACTATGCAAAGGAGCAGTTATTCAATTGTTTCAAAAATTGTGGTTTGAGAAGTAATGAAATCATAAGTAAGTTAACTTTTCTACATATATTGAAATTGAACTATTTTTTTAACTTCTACTCAATCGGTATGCCATTTTTTATGTACAATTCAAGTAAACATAATCTCTAAAAATTAATGTTATTCAAACTAAATATTTAATAAATATTAGAATAGAAGATTTATTGTAATATAATAAATAGTTATTATATTAAGGCTTTTAATATTTTAATCATTTTTGATTACAGCTTGTCAAAATAAATTTAATGGTATTTTTGAGGGATTATTAAAAATTTTGGGTAAAAGAATTTTAGAGAATAATGATGAAGATTTTATTAAAGATTTAGGAAATCCTTTGTACGATTATGTTTCTCAAAAATGTCAAAGCACAGATGAAGTGCGGGCGTGTTGTGATACATACATTAACGAAGTTATTGAATTAAAGAAAGTTACGAATCTTTGCGACTTGCCTTATGAACATTTGATTACAGATTTGAGTAGCGAAAGAAAAGTTTTGCCAACGAAACTTCATGAAGATGATATGATTATCGAAGAGAACTACGATCCGACGAAAGAATTTCAAATACTTGTATTGTCTGAAAATACAGAAGCTGCGGAACACATCAAGATGGAGCATTATTACTAAATGTACTTTATTTAATTAAAAATATTTATTTTGTAAAAATTATATAAGAATTATATAATAAATATTAAAAAAGTGTTCTATAATATTGTACAATATTTTAGTAAATTCTTTATGGCATTTCGACGCTGATTCCAAATCCGTCCAATTTCTTTTCCATCATATTTAGTTTCTGAAATAATTATTAATTAGAAATTATATATTAATTAAATTACAATAAAACACTAAAAAATCATTTTTTGTCTTTTCTTATATAATTTGATGATGTTAAAAACGAGTTGTGCGAAATTTGGGGCTTATGCGTCAAGTAAAACCATCTTTCTTGAGGAATATGAGCTAATAAATTTGTAAACACCTTTAATAGGACACTGAGTTAACGGGGCGGTAATCCGACCCTCGAATACCCAGTCGAAGTGTCTATTAATATAATCAGATACACATTAGGTTTTTAAACTCTTTTTAGGCACGGGGCGGTAATCCGACCCTCGAGACCCTGTAATGTGTATATGTAGCAGGTGTGAACAAACTAGCAAAATAGCTCTTGATATTAAAAGGAGATTATAGATCTATTGCTTTATCGTTCTTTACTCAGATTATTAACTTTAAATAAATGGAATAATATAAATTGACTTACCTTCGTATTTTGTAATGTCCAAGAAGATAAATGAAGTATTTACCAGAAATGCCAATTTTTACTCAATATTATTTGTTTATGGTAATAATGTCTTTATAGATCAAAATAAGTTTTAAACATAAATAAAGTAAATAAAATAAAATAACTCAAACGGCAGCACGGGGCCGTGATCAAAATGTAATAGCAAGAGTAGTTTGTAGCAAATAACTAGCTTACTGGAGCTGTGGCTCTGGCCTTAGCCGTAGCCGTGGCTCTCTGTCTCTCTGGGTTTTTCAATGGATATCAGTACTTTTTATAGTACTAAAAAGGTACCCCCATATCCAGGGATATTGCCGTTTGTGTTATTCATGATTATATTTTATTGTTTTAAAGTATACATTACATGATAATTATATTGATAGCATAGTTAATAATAGATGAGTTGACATATATGTATATAATAAGAAATTGTGTTGAACATTGTATTTGTTATGACAGATAAATTATTTGTTTGTTTACAAGTTATTTAAAATACAGATTATACTTTCTTTATTGATAATTGTGAGATGCGTAATGCAAAGTATTAAGCATATCACGACATTATATAATTTGATGATGTTAAAAACGAGTTGTGCGACATTTGGGGCTTATGCGTCAAGTAAAACCATCTTTATACCTTGTAAGTTCAATAATAAAAATTGTTTGTTTTACATGATCAATTTTTATAACAATGAGAAAAGCGTAATAGAAAAAAAACATTAAATATACATAAATTATATATATATTAGGGTGACCGTATCCTACATTGATAGGTTTTTTTTTAATAATATAAGTGCCATTACCCTATAATTGATTGAGTACCCAAAAAATATAATTTTGTAAAATTTGGTGATGATTGTTCCACTTATGCCGTGCCCAAAAGGGTTAAAAATAATACCCAAGGGTAGTTTCTTACCTCAAAGTTTCATCTTAAAAACATTAACTTTAATGAAAAAGTTTATAAAATTTTTTTTTATTAATGTAATATTTTTCTATAAAAAAATATCTACAAAAACTTTTGAAAAATTGTTACTTAGCCTAACAAAAATTAATTTGCAAATATTCTATTTTTACCTTTGAAGAAACTATAACTTGATTTATTTTATAATCCGAATACTGTAGAAAAAAAATGTCACTACGTAAAAAAAAAATTGAATCATTATACTATGAATGGATGAAACTACAAAAACACGCGACTAAAAAGTCATCATCAGATATAAAAAATTAAGAAGAGTTTGTTAATAAACTTGATGACTTATCTGGTATTGTTCATTCTGATGCTTTAAACTAACCTGTAATGCAGTCATTACGGTGATCACCACACAATATATATATATATATAAATATTATATTGTAAGAACATTTATTACTATGTTTTACCACTTATATTTTACACGTTTTATTTTCATTTACTTAATTCGTAATACATATTAATTAGCGTAGAGGGAGATGCCAATCGATTATCATATTAATAGGTGGACGGCTTATATCGAGAGAGATGCGGATAAGCGCCAGTCTGGAGCGCAGCGCGGTACCGTGTCAAAACTTAATTAAAAATGGAAGTTGATAAACAATTTTTATTGTTTCAGAGGGAAGGTCAGGTTGTATGTTACATGACGATAATTTCAATGAAAAATATGAATTCAAAATCAACAAAAGTAAAATATAAATATTGCTCAAAGAAAAAGAAAAACATATGGTGAAATGGAATGTTGGGTAATTGTAAAAATGTCTTAAAATATATTCAAAGTAGTAAGTTTACGTGTTTATTATTACAGATTAAGTCGTTAACTCAGAAATGTTGTGTTCGTCTTCAAACAGTTCTAGCGAGTTTGATGTGACTGAAGAATTAATTGAAAAAACTATAATTTCCAATTTTAGAGTTACAAAGAATATATTAACTGATAAACTGGTCACTGCATTTGATGAGTGCAAAATTAGCGACAGAGACGCTGTTCTTATATTAATAGCAACTGCAGAATCATTTAGTCTCAATACATCTGAATTAATTATAAATAAAATCTCAATTAATAACTTTCGAAAACGTTTACGTGAAAATAGAATGAAAAAAATTTGTGTCATATAATAATAATTTAGACAATTTACTTGATGTGCCTGAAATTTCTTCTGGTTCGGGGAAGGTCAAGCAGCAGCTATCTTTGTAGCAATTCAAAAATGGGGTTTAACTGAAAAAGTAAAATCATTATGTTGTGATACAACAGCTTTTAATACAGGTAGACTTAAAAGTACCTGCATATTATTGTAGCAAATGTTGGGGTGTGATATTTTTTATTTACCGTGTATACATCACATTTTTGAAATTGTATTAATAAGTGTTTTTGAAATCATATTGAATTCATCATCTGCAACAGATGTCCCTATATTCATATACTACACTACACCCAGAGAAAAACCTTGATCTATATAATAAACTCATTGATCAATTTGATAAATATATCATTACTATTAAACCTATGATATATTTATCAATATAATATTTTTTTTTCTTGTCTTGAACAATAATTATTTATAAGAATAGTTATTTTGTTCGTATTAATAAAACATTATCATANAATTTGTTCTGTTAGGGGCTTGTTTAATAGTTGAGGATTTTAGTCAAAACTAAGAATCGGAAGTTACACGACGTCTGCCCAAATATCGTCCCTATCTCCTTAAATGAGTTTTAATTGCTTGAAGGAGACACAGGCAATCGTGTACCTTAGTTACAGGGGATAGATTATTAAATAAAATTAGACTATTGTTTTATGTCAACGACAAAGTAAAGTTATATTTTAGATGTTTAGTAAATATAAGTTATATGTAATGTACAATACGTCTGACCTGAATCCTAGTACAGTTGGTTAGTAGGTATATCCAAGTGAGACGGAGTTGGTTGACTATGATGACAATTGGTGATAGACGGGTCGTTGAATAAAACAAGTTAAGTTATAAATAATATAAATAAGACGAAAGTAATAATATTGAAAACTATGTCTATAACGGCCACTCAAACACAACTGCCCTTTGTTAGTTCGACGTCAGTAGCTCCGG
>NW_026099573.1:20997833-21004639 GCF_025091365.1 Daktulosphaira vitifoliae
TCGTATTAATAAAACATTATCATAAACCCTTGATAAAATTTCTCTATCAAAATTGATTTAGGTTTTTCTTTGGGTGTATGTATAAAAGTAAACTTACTCACGTCTACGATTTCATTATTTACCCATTTACTTGAAACCAAACAATTTAATAAGTCCTGCTTTATCTGTTGAACTTATCTTTTTGGGCATTCATTACTAGCCATTATTCAGAATATCCTCAATCTCTTAGATTGTATATCAAAAGAAAAATGATTGAATTAAATTGTCAAAGTTCAAAAGACATGAAAATTGAGACAAAATATTTTATAGACAACTTCTACAATATAATCGAAGAATATTCTTACACATATTCCTATTTCTTATTAAAATAGATAAATTTTAATACTCAAGTTGAATATTCATCTATTTAAACATTATTATGTGTGATATCGAACACGAACGGAATATTATTGAACGTATTTTTACATTTTCAACTGTATTACATTTTTATGACATTGTAAGTTCAATAATAAAAATTGTTTGTTTTACATGATCAATTTTTATAACAATGAGAAAAGCGTAATAGAAAAAAAACATTAAATTTACATAAATTATATATATATTAGGGTGATCGTATCCTACATTGGTAGGTTTTTGTTTTAATAATACAAGTGCCATTACCCTATAATTGATTGAGTAACAAAAAATATAATTTTGTAAAATTTGGTGATGATTGTTCTACTTATGGCGTGCCCAAAAGAGTTAAAAATAATACCCAAGGGTAGTTTTTACCTCAAAGTTTCATCTCAAAAACATTAACTTTTATGAAAAAGTTTATAAAATTTTTTTTTGTTAATGTAATATTTTTCTATAAAAAAGATATCTACAAAAATTGTTGAAAAATTGTTATTTAGCCTAACAAAAGTAAAAATGCAAATGTTCTATTTTCACCTTTGAAGAAACTATTAACTTGATTTATTTTATAAACCGAATACTGTAGAAAAAAAATGTTAACACAAAAGTTCGTTTTAATAAATTTTTCTATATATATTGTATCTAAAATTTTTTTTTACCATTTATTATTCACAAGGTATTTCAATTATTTTATGAAATTATACGGTTTTCTCAATATCTTTATAAATTTAGGAGCCACAAAATGTGCTGCTTAAATGCATTTTACCACCCCATCGAGTTTTTTCAAATTTTTTTTTTTTAATTGATTCAGATTTTTATACTGACTAAGAATATATAAAAAAAATTTGTCGGCAAAGTCCAGTTTAAAAGTTATGAGCTTTTAAAGTTTTCAACCATCATTGACAAATTTTGTTATATACTTCTGTTATTTTTGTTTTTTTGCATTAATTCATTAGAAAAAGTATTCTCGATGATTTAGTAATCGAATTTTATTTATTTAATTATACTAAAAAAAATATTTAAAAGTACCTACACGTACTTAAATAAAAAAATTTACGACGCGCCGCTCAATTCAAACTGTTGCTGAAATGGTATTGCTGATACTTTTTATACATACAGTATCAGTTTCAATTCTAACTATTTATAAAATTTTTTGCATTATTTAAATTATGATAATACGTTTTTATATTTGACAGTTGGTAACAAAGATCAAGATGCACTGTTTCTATAACATTGAAAAATAAACGATGTAATCTATAGTCTAATCTTAGTAGTTTACCAATAGATTACACCTTAATTCTTTTTCTATTTAAGTTATTTTTTCTCACTATGAACCGATGGATGTATGATAGAAATTTGTACAAATGTCATTGTGGTTTAAGTGTAAATATTCGGGATAAACCTAATAGTTATTTAGAATCCAGTAACACGCAATTTGTCGTGTGTCGTAAAGATTATACTGATCCAACGCGTTGTCGATACTTTAAATACATGGCTGAAGATTATCACAACTGTAATTGTCAAATTGTAATTGAAATTTCAATACCTAATGTAATACCTAATGTAGTATTTTTTTTTGTTTTCAACAAGTGTTAATTGATATACATAATATACAGTATAAACTTTTATTTTATTGAATTAACAATTCTAAGTAAAACACCACATCGTGGTCTTTTTTTTTTTTACTCAACTTGAATTAATTGAGTTTCTTGTTATTACTTAATTACTTATATAAAATTTTATGAAAACCCCATTTTTATTTCATATTGCGTAATTTTGATGTGCGTAGTTTTGAAAAAAAAATTTGGAAAATCCTTATTTTTAAAGTTAATTTTGGTTTTAGAATGAGGATATTATGTAATAATTACGTCATTATAGTTTCACAATAGTATTATGAGAAAAAATCCCAAAAATTAACAAAAAAAAAACAATTTTTGAGCTATTTTTAGTTTTTGACGTTTCAACTTTAAAAAGCTATAACTTTTGAACCAATTTTTTCCGACAATTTATTCAAACAATTTTGAAAAAAACATTGAAAAACACACGTTTAAAAAAAAAAATTGAAAAATCTCGATGGGGTGGTAAAATGCATTTGTTCCAAATGTGCTATGTTTATGGACTTACAACAAAGTCATTCACAAGATAAAGTTATTGTTTATTATTTTTAAACGCTTTATTCCATGTTTTTATCTGGTATACTCCAAAAGAATATTCTAATTTTACAACCAACTACAATCTTGCTATCTGATATTGAAACTTTTCTCAAAATTGAATATTATGTTCAAGTATTTTTTTTTATTTATAACTATAGTTTCTACTTATACTACTTCAAAGTTGACATTTTAATGATTGTTTTATAAAATGACTTCTACATCAAAAATGAATCTTTGGGATACAAATAAAATTTATTTAATATGGTATATGTCAAATCAAATCATCGGTAGTAAGTTACCATCAAATAAACAAGTATTGTGTGTTGTTTTTTATACTTGTAATTTTTTCTTAAAAAAGTATTAAATGAAAATATAAATTTTATTATTATAGTTTTTATGATAGGAGAAGAATAATGACAATAAATTTAATAATTTAAATAAAATAGTGAACTAAAAAAAAATTGTTAATTGTACAATCAAATTTAAAAAAATTATTATTTCATGTAAGTAAAAATTTTGGAAAAAAATAAACACTAAAAATAACATAAAATAACATAAAATGATTTAAAATGTATTTTCATATAGTGTAACGTGAAAAACAAAAACTATGATTTCGATTTTCTCGAAAATAAAATAATATCACTTATAATCCTGTGTTTTAATCATACTAAATTTAATATATATATTTATATAAATTAAAAAAAAAGGTCATTTGATTTGGTTGAAAATATAATGTTAAATTATTATTGACGCCAAGTTTAAAACTGCATTCAATTATTCATGTATTTTATTCGCATTTTATCAAAATCGATTACGTTTATCAAATCATTTTTATCTTTACCATAGTAAAATTTAAAATCGATTTTTTTCTTCTTTGAACTAACATTGTAATAAGATTTTAATAAGAAATAGGAATATGTGTAAGAACATTCTTCGATTATATTGTAGCAGGTGTCTATAAAATATTTTGTCTCAATCTTCATGTCTTTTGAACCTTGACAAATTAATTCAATCATTTTGCCTTTGATATACAATCTAAGGAATTGAGGATATTCTGAATAATTGCTAGCAATAAATGCCCAAAAAGATAACTCTTTTTGAAAATGTTCAGAAAAATTATCTCCTGTAAATATAATGTATAATATAAATACAACGATAAATTTATGTATACGAGTTAAAATAAAAACTGTTTATTTAACAAAAAAAAAATATTTTGGAGATGCAAAATTATGTAAAGGCTCACAAACCAATTGTTTGATCTATTTGAAGTTATAATGTTATTTTTTATTGGCGCCAAATTTAAAATGGCATTTAAATCACTGAAGATTTTCTTTAGGATATCATCAAAAACTTTTACGTCTATCAAGTCATTTTTATCTTTATTATAGAATATTTTTAAATCGACTGTTTTTCTTTTTTTACTAGCGTTGTAATAAGATTCTGTTAACATATAGGAATACATGCTTCCGTAGTTTCACTACTGACTATTTCTTAAGTTTAATTTGGTTTACAAAAATCATAATTGAAATAAAAGTATGTTATAAAGCATATTTTCAAAATCTATATTTATATTAGTCCTTATGCGATTAAAATATTTTAAACGGCTGTTCTAAAAAATTATAAAAATGTTACACAACCAGAAAAATTAGCAAAAGCACACGTAATAGAAACTATATTATAGTATTTATTTATATATTATACTTAGAAATCAAAGAACTACTAATCAGACTGCAATTAAGGAAATAGAAGTTGATGTTGTTTTTGGAATAATTGAACAATTTCATCTAAAATTAAACACTATCTACAGATTTGCATCGAAGAGTTTTTTATGATACTTTTTTAATCACTATCAGATTAAATCTATACTGAACCCAATTATACCACGTCTCCATTGTGCCGCAATCCCACTGTACTGGTTTTTTTAAATGTTGATGGAGAGTATAAATTTCTTATAGTAAAAATTATAATATTATTTCGACACTATAGTTTAGAAAAACAACAATTAAAAAATATTTTATTTCAGTTTTGATCTAAAATATAGTTTTAGTTCATTATTCAACACTTAAGTTTAAAATATCAAATTTAACGTGAACATTTTTTTTTTTTTTTAATAATTATATTGGAAAATTTGTTTTTCGAGCTGTTGCAGTTTTAAACTAGGGCGTCGAATTGAGTTAAAATATAAATCATACCATCGTCCATGATGAAAATATTAGCTTTAAAATAATTCAAACATTTTTTTAACTCTTGTTGTGCAACTGTGTCAAATTTTTCATTTATATTACATGATGCCTATAATTTTTTAAAAATTCACCAAAGTATTATTTTATCATATAGTAACTTAAAATTATAAAATTAAAAGTATATACATTTTTTTTGTCTTACTTACTGTAATAAAAGCTATCGCTAAAAGAAATATTTGAATCAACTTCATTATGGCTGGATAGTTATTTCTGTCAATGTTAATATTAATTTGAATCACTGTAAACGTCAAAGATATTCTATAGCACAAGATTAATAAAAAATCATAATTTATAAAATTGTGACAGTGCCGCAACAAGTGGAACCCATGAGATATTAGTGTTCAATGGCTCCCTAGCTCATAAGAGACTTAAAAAAATGGGTCTCCAATGTATGTAGAGCTCGAGCCTGTGTACTTTCCATACCCAATTTTGCAGCACTGTATAGTATTGATAATTAAAATATAATCAATAATAATGAACATATGAGTTTTAATACTTAGACGATTAATCTATTTAGTATTTCAGCAAAAAAATAACATTGAACTATGTTATATTTTACTTGTATACTAAATATTTACATGACTTACAAAAATAATGAGTAAGATAAAAGTCATACTTTCTTGTTAGTAAAATAACTCATATACCTGCAGTCTCTTGTCTGTAAATTTAAGTTATATATCAAAACCCATATTTATTTTTGATTGTTTATATTACTTTTTAGTAGGTTTAAAAATCTATTGTACAGGTAATTGGCAACATTTTTAAAAATATAAAACATAAAGTCATTTTTCTTCTCAGAAATAAATAATATTCTAAGATATTAAAAAACACTGAATCTGTCCCTTTCTTCCTCTTTAAAATTGTGTCAACTTTTGTTTTTTAAATAGAATAATTTATACTTAATTAGCATACAGAATGATAATGATCCAATGAAAAATGACCGGTATATTTAACTTTTGTACCAGCATTTTAGAGGATTATTAGCATTTTTATATTAAGGTGAGAAGAGTAGTACGATTTATAAATGCTTAAAAATAAAAGTACCTGCGTGTCACATCCAGTCACTATATTTAAATATTAAACTTCCAAAATACTGATTTGAAAGTTGTTTACGAGCGCTAATTATCTTAGTTAGATAATTTTCCTATTTTTAATTTGATTAAACATATATAAGTTTCTATTAAAAAAACATAGGTTAATGAAATTTTAAGAACAAATTGGGGAGATTTTTTGATATTTAATCAAAGTGGGTTATATTAAAGTTAAACAAAAATTATTAGAAAAACGTTTACAAGTTGTAAAATATTAGTTCAATTTTAGTTTATGAAATATACTCTTAGAAAAATGCTTAGTTGACATCAATATTTAACATTAAATAATCTATTTAAACATTTTAAATACGTCATATTCTGTTTTCTTTTGGTTGAATTTATATGAATTTGTTCATAGTTATTTTTATATTATTGCATGTACACAGTACTTAAGATGCAATATGTGATCAAAAGATTTCACAATTTCCTTTATCGTGAACTTTTTCTCGTTACTCTATCTTATCTATTTCAATAAGTTTTCTACAAAGACATACACATTGATTGTCTTTGATAACATGTGTACATTTTCATCACATGTAAACTTCCTTAAAGGCTTTCATCACACAATGTTCTTTATTTACTAAAATATGTTTGTTGATAATGTAATAGTATGTTATTAATTATATTAGTATATTATATGATGTTATATTTTGTACATGTATGTCACTTATTATGAATTTACAAGATCACCAAAGCAGGGTCCCTTCTTTAAAACATAAAATAACCAATTAATTAGGGAATTAAATCTGATTATTGCTCAGATTTAAAGTAATTTAACAATTTAACCATTTAACAATAATATATACAGCTTCCAAATCACTCTGGGGATCGTACTATCTCCTCTAACAATAATAACCCATTTTTTCCCATTGAAATCAATGCTTTCAGTAATAACAAAATACACAAATAATGTGACATTCTACTCA
>NW_026099573.1:21004739-21013677 GCF_025091365.1 Daktulosphaira vitifoliae
TATCGTAGATTTTGATTGAATTAATATTATAAATACGAGAGAGGAAACAAAAAATAATAATAAGAATAATAATATAACTTAGAGAAGAAGGTCGTGTGGGCGACCACGCTTGAGACGGCGTACAGTAGGAGTATTCAGATTGTAGAATAATGCATTGCTAGCTGAATGTATGGGGTTGAAGAAGTTGATTGTTAGTTTCTTTTAGAGCTCTGCATGGTCCGAATTTTCAAGGACCGGACCGAACCGTACTGAAAAACTAAAAAAAAGACCGGACTGAACTATTATATGAAATTTAAATTGGACCATACCGGATAGAACTTTTAAATGGACCGAACCGAACCAGACTATTAAATAAAATAACTCTGTTGAGACAAAATTAATCCAGATACAACAAAAATGTTGACTATACTGAACAAAACATGAACATTAATTCAAATAATTAATATAATAATAATAAAATTAAATTAAACAAATCAGAAAAATGTATATTAGCTTCGATGCGAAGCTAATATACATTAGCTTATTCGTTCCCCGCAAATGGGGGAAATATCCAAAAAAATTACAAATTTAAAAATCGCTAATTTTCGAAATTTTTTCACTTTTTTTTCTTAAAACTTCCATAACTTTTTGAAAAATCAACAAATCAACATAANTTCCATAACTTTTTGAATAATCAAATAAATGTACATAATTTTTTTTTATACTAAAACCTTAGATATCTACCTTTCATTTGATATCATATTTTTGAAAATCTATCACTTAACCTGCTCATTGGGGGGGATTTAAAATAGTAACTTTTATACAAAAATTAACTTTTTCAATATAATTTTTGAAAATATTCCGGAAATACTGCGTCCTTCAAACATATATCAAATTAAAGCTTATTTTATGTACTATAAAATTAAAAGAAAAAATTTGTCCCGACATTTTTTCTTCTACAATTAAACGGATGTCGTAGTTAAATTTTCAACTTAAAAATGCTATAACTTCTTGAAAAATGTATATATCAGCACAAATTTTTTTTTTCTAAATACAATATAAGTACATCACTCATTTGACATACTTTTTATTAAAATTGGACAATTTCCCCTTATATAGGGGGCGTTCAAAAATTGGAATATTATAAAAATCATAAATCTTCTATGCGCAAATGGCTGTCGAAAATTAAAAAAAAATTTAATGTTTGCGATAAAAATTACCTTTTATCGGGATGTTTTTTGTACTTAAAACTTCCATAACTTTTTCAAAAATGAACAAATAAAAATAATATTTTTTTGTATTAAAACCTTAGATATTTCCCTTTCATTTGATTTTTTTTTTTTTGAAAATCTAACACTTATTCTGCTCATTGGGGGGATTTAAAATAGCAACTTTTTTACAGTAGATAACTTTTTCAACATAATTTTTGAAAATGTTCCGGAAATATTGCATTATTTTAAACATACAGGGTGTTCAGTAAGTCAAATTAAAGCATATTTTATGTACTATAAAATAAAAAAAAAATTTGTCCCGAAAATCTATCTTTTATGCGCAAATGGCTAACGTATTCAAAAATATGCTATTTTAACAAATTTTTTTTTTTAAATTAAACACTATCTACAGATTTGCATTGAAGCGTTTTTTATGATAGTGATTTTAATCACTGTCAGATTAAATCTATACTGGACCCTACTATGCAATGTCTCCACTATGCCGCGACCCCACTGTGCTACCGTTTTTTNCCAACTATGCCACGACCCCACTGTGCTACCTTTTTATACTATTAAAGTTAAGTTTTATAATAATTGTTCAAAAATAATATGCCATCAACTATAGAACCGTTTAAACAACCCCTTCGTTTTTCTATTACCCTTCCAGCAGTACTGAATGATCTTTCACTACTTGCATTACTAGCCGGAATAGCCAATATTTGTCGTGCTAATTTTGACAGGCATGGGAATTCAAATTTTTTGTTTTTCCAAAATTGTAATAAATTGTCTTCGTGGACATCGAGGTATTTATTTTTGTATTCTTCCAACTCTTTTTTATATTTAAAGCGACTTTCTGAAATTTCTACACTTGAAAGATTTTCCCATTCCGAAAAAATTGTATTTTTTTTATTATTTAACCGATTTATATTTTCTTGTTGCGAATCACTATAAATTTCATTAGTTTCCTCTGATTGAGTTTTATATAACTTCATATCAATTTCGTCTAAAATTCTCAATTTGTCAATTTCAAAAAACATTTTTAACGATTTGAATTTCGGCGATATAAATACAGCTATTTCATGTTGAATGTCCAACTGGAATTTGGAGTTCATGAGTTCTAATCCTTTCTTACCCAATAATTTTAGTATAATCGAAATGTTGACATCGCCATTAATATGATTGCATTCTTGCAGTTTTGTAAATTTAGTTAAATGTTTTTTTAATAACGCCTGGAACAAAATAACTTTGCGTATATCAGATTCAAGTTCATCAGATGCTGCTTTAAATAGTTCTGAAAATTCAACGAGTTTTTTCAGTAACTCTCCGTTAATATTTTTTACACGACTAAATGTTTGTAAATGAATTTCCATAATTTCTGGAAGTGCACGTTGTACAGATTGCAACATTAATAATCGTGTGTTCCATCTACTCTCTACTTCTTGTACAAGTCCTTTGTTAAGTTCACAATTCCTTCCACTGCTTTTCATATACCTTACTAAATGTTTACATTCATTCATTAATATTGTAACAGGTTCCAGAGGTTTTTCACCGTCTTCATCTTCATTATTCAAAAATTTATCATCGAATAAATTTCTTAAAACTGTGTTAAAGAAATGTGCACAGCAATTGGACGCTTAAAATTTCTAAGTGCTGTTATCATATTAGTTCCTTGGACAGTAACAAATGTTATATTAGACATTAAATCATAATTAGTTTCGTTTGCAGCCTCAATTATTTGAAAATAAAAATTGTGTAAAAGAAGTTTAATATTTTCGCCAGTTTTTGTTTCATTTGAAAGAAATTGACCACTAAAAAGTAATCGACTTTTTAACTCCCAGTTATCGTCTACATAGTGTAAAGTAACTGACATATAGTTATTTTTACGGTAATTATCTGTCCATATGTCACAAGTAGATGCACAATATTTATTAACTATAGTTTGAAATAAGTCTTTGAATAAATTTTGTCTTATTTCTTTGGTGATCTTATCTATATGCCGAGAAATGGTTGTAGGGTGAGGTAACAAATCTTTAATATCAGTTTTACCAAATTTTGTACCAATATCTAATAAAAACTGGCAAGATTGGAAAAAACTTTAAACTTCTATAGCAGACATAGGTCTTATATCTAAGCAACAGTATTTAACGCATTTTTCAATCGCTTCGTCTTTTAAAAGTTTTGGTATAACTTTTTTTACTTTATTTGTGGACACGGAAAACTCATTGATAAATTTTTGATTAATTATTACCATGTTACATTTATGTCTTGCAAGATTAGCAGTTCCCGTTTTTATACCATAAACCTCTTTGCAGTGAATACAAGCTATAAATTCTGTTAACACATGCTCGGGACTATCAGGGTCAGTATAATTGGATGTCACACTCATAACACTTTTAAATTTCTTCCATACACTACTTTCCCCCTCGTGAAGAAACAAAGTATAATCACCAAAATCACTCAATAATTTTCTTTTAACAGTATTTTTAGAGACAGTAAATGCTGGATTTTTTTCTAAATTTATTGTTGATTGAGTTGTATTCTCTAAGTTAGAAGGAATAATAGAATTATTTGAAAAGTCATCATCAATAGAGCTCACCGAAGTCGAGTTCAAGAACTCGCGAATTTGTTGAGAATTATTCATGATTCTAAAAAAAACAAGACTAAAATGTTTTTTTTTTAACTATGAATATTATTATTTTGTGTGTACTTGAGTTAATGATTTATGATAAATGAATCACTCTGTATAGGCTATAAACAAAATTCAATAACTCAAAAATATCCTTGAGTAAACTAATAATTTCAAATTCGTGTTGTACATAATTTAACATATTTAGTTTATACATACAAAATGATTTCTTAACTATGCCTCACGAAATAGCTTTGAAATTATTATTGTTAATCATTTTTTTTTTTACATTAACGATTCATTGTTGAGCAATTTAAACGAAAATTTAATTTTGTGCTACCATTTCGAATGTCAAATGGCAACGCCAATTTTTTCCATATCATCAAATTTATTTAATCGAAAAAAATATTGTCTTACATATGGGGTAATTAAATCATGACTGATTGTTAATTATCACGATATATTTGAATAAGCTTTCACTTAAAATGTTAAGTAAAAGCCATTAGTTTATTTAGCCTGAGTGAAAGTTAATATGCTAAGTTATTATTAGCATATTATTTTACATCGATAAATATTTTAGGAGTAACGTTTAATTTTATAACAAAAAATTAACACCTATCAATATAAAGCTGTACAAAAAAAATAATTTTCTATCTCTCCTAAAAAGCATATGTGCTTATTTTTATTATACTATTTTTTAAATAATTAAAAATTTATTTTATAAGAAAAAATACTTACAGGCAGATTGAAAATAACTGACGTCTTTCGTCGATGATAAAGAAATAAAGCTAGATGATTATGTTGGTTGATATTTCGCAACTTTATTTTATCCAACATAATGTACAAAGACTCATAAATGTAATATTGTTATTAATACAAGGGTAATTCTTTAAAAACACGGTTTTAAGTCTTAACTGAATTAAAATAATATTGTATGTTAGATGGGCAGTAATAACCTTTCTATGTCTAGACATAATTATAGNGGCAGTAATAACCTTTCTATGTCTAGACATAATTATAGTCAATAAAAACGATCAGTTTATTCCAAAATGTGCAGAAAAACTATGAAATATTGTAATACACTTAACGATTGACAGCGTAAGAAAGCAATACATTATGCACTATGAATTTAAATCACATTTCAGGATCCTGGAAATTCAACGTGGGTCATTATTTGAAAGAATTCAGCTTTTATGTGACATTTATTGTATTAATTTTTAGTGAGTGTTATCATCGTTCACTTTTTAAGGGACCGTAAAAAAAAGGATCGATAATTTTTAACTACAGACCAACTAGGACCGGACCAATTTATTATTTGAAGTATAAGACCGATTTATTAAAGGATAAAGTATCTTTAGCCTCTAGTAGCCTTGTTGTAACTAGAGGTAATATGTGGGTTCCATGTTAGTTTCCTGTCTAATTTTAAATCGAGATATTTGATGTTAGGTGACCAATGAATGATGTTACCGTAAAGTTTTAGATTGACCGGAGTTTTGAGGCGACGATTGGACAAGAGGACTGCTGTGCTCCTTTGATAGTTCAGTTTTATATTCCATTTAAAAAATTTTTTTTTACAAATATTTAAAACAACTTTTAAAGGTTGAATTGAAAAGGTTAACTTTTTATGTCAAAATTACTACTTTGAATCCCATCAAGGACACGTAAAGGGTCAGATTTCCGAAAATTTATTACCAAATAAAAGAGAAATACCTAAGGTAATTACAAACAATTTTTTTGATTCATCTATTTAACAAAAATATTGAGTTTTAAGTAAAAATAATCATAATAAAGTGAAGTAATTATTTAAAGTGGGAACAATACAGTCGACAATGCACATACATGTTCAATTATGTATTGCTCGTAGGCCATTTATTAACATATGTATTTTTTTATATTTTTGCTATTACATTATCATTTAAATTAAATTATTCAAAACTACCAATATTTTAAAAAAAGTTATAAGTTCTAGTAGTATTTAAATATAGAAATCCAATCGTTATACATATTTTAAATATATCTAAGGGACTATATATTTTTCTCGAACATCTATTGATAAATAGTAATTATAATAGTAAAATTAAGATTCTAATGTTACAGAACATTTAAAATAAAATTACTATTAATTTGAATCATTGTTAGCAGCAATTTGTGCTTCATATTTTTTTAAATGGTTTATTTATGACAAATACAGATGTAGTTTCATTTGAACAATTATTATTTATATACGTTAATAGTTTAAACACTTTTAAATAGCAATTGGATATTTCGTAAAAGTTATTTTTCTAATATTATTTTAAAAGTTAAGATTAACAGAAAGATGATGTATATGAAATATTTTTATTTCTTTTTCTTTTTAACTCTTGTGAGTAAAATTGTAACACGATGAGTTAACTTTATACAATTATATTAAAAACACGTTTTTATGAATAAATGACATTTTATTTTGCGGATTTTATAATAAGAGTTTGCGAATATTATTATAAGAGTTTCTAAATTGAATTTTTCTATATTCATACAATAAATATTCATGTATAACCTAAATTTATTTATAAGTCAGTTAGAGTATAGTAATATTTCAACATTGCAGATTTAAGTTTTAGTAAACTCTAATAATTAATTAATTTGACATATACCTTTACACACTTTTTCCAGCTTTCCTACTCTATGTTGCATATTTTTAATGATAAAAATATAGTATTGAATATTCCATGTAGACTAATAGTATTTTTACAGGTAAAATCCAACAATATCATTGAACGATAAAGCAGAATTTAGTAAATTGTTTCAATAGTTGTGGTTTGTTAAATTCTGAAATCATAAGTAAGTTAACTTTCAACATAGATTAAAATTGAACCAATTTTTTAACTTCTACTCATTTGCTATGCCATTTTTTTATGTATAATTCAAGTAAACATAATCTTTAAAAACCCAGCACAGGGGGGTCGCGGCACAGTGGTAACGTAGCATAGTTGGATCAAGTATAATGATATCTGACAGTGATTAAAATCACTATAAAAAAAAAACGCTTCGATGCAAATCTTTAGATAGTGTTTAATTTTAAAAAATTGGTGGATTATTCCAAAAGCTTCATAAACTGCTAGTTCCTTATTAATATCCTGATTAAGATAAAGTATGTCGAATGAAAAAGGGATTATTAAAAAATATTATGTCTCATAAAAAAATTGTGTTGATCCATACACTTTTCAATAAGTTATAGCATTAGAAAGTTAAAAATGTAAAACATAAAATCAAGAATTTTAATACAAAAATAGCATAGGGTAGACATTTTCATCGTGAAAACAAAATAAAGTCCGAATTTTTTTTTTTTTTTTTCTATAATAAAATACATTACATTAATTTTAATTTAAGATATTTATAAAAATGTCAGTATTTCTGTAACACTTTCAAAAGTTAAGTTGAAAAAGTAATTTTTTTGTGAAAAAGTTGTCATTTTGAATCTCCCCCTGTAGGCAGGAAAAGAGTCAGATTTATAAAAAAAATATATCAAATGATAGTTAAAGACATCATAATTCCATAAAATAAAGAATTATATTCATCCATACAAATTTCAAAAAAGTTATAGCATTATAAAGTTAAAAATATAAAAAAGAATTTTTTTACAAAAATCGTATTTTTTTTTATTAACTTTGATGTCTGTTTTCACAATGAAGATAAAATAAAGTCCGAAAATTATTTTTTCCATTATAAAGTATATTACATAAACTTTAATTTAAGATATTTATAAAAGTGTCAATATTTCTGGAACACTTTCAAAAGTTAAGTTGATTATTTGGAGGTTTTCCCCATTTACGGGGAACGAGGGAAATTTTTTCAATTTTTAAAGGTAATATCTTCGACTAGATACAATTTTTGATCTTATGACGTATCATTGAAAGAAATCGGTTCGGTGAGAGCTGAGAAAAAGTGGTAATAGATAAAAAACAAAACATACCTTAGTAAAATCAATGCCTTCTCAGCTTCGCATCGAAGCTAAAATTAATATTAACCAAACTAAGTATTTAATAAATATTAGATAAGAAGATTTATTGTAATATAATAATTAGTTATTATATTAACGTTTTTAATTTTTAATCATTTTTGATTACAGATTCTCAAGATAATTTTACTAACAATTTTGAATTATTATTTATAAATTGGTGTATAATCATTTTACAGAGTAAAAGTGAAGATATTATTTCAACGGTTGGGAATGATATGTACAAATATATTAGTGAAAATGGTAATTGCCCAAATGAAGCGAAGACGTGTTGTTATAGATATGCTAGAGAAGTTAATGCTTTAAAAGGAACTATGGAACTTGTGAACACGCCTTATAAACATTTGATTACAGCGGTGGGTCCCGAAAATAAAGTTTTGCCAACGTTACTTTATGAACAAGACATGATTGTCGACTTGGGCTACGATCCGGTGGATGATGATCAAATAGTTGTATTGTCCGAAAATACAGAAGCTGCGGACTGCATAAAGATAGAGCGTTTGTATTAAATGTACCTTAATTAATTAGTAATATTTCATTTATAAAAATTATATAAGAATTATATAATAAATAATAAAAAATGTTTTGTTGTCTACAATATTTTAGTAAATTCTTTATGAAATTTCGACGATCATTCCAAATCTGTCTCTAATTTTATTCCATCATTTAAGTTTCTGAAATAATTACTTATTATATATTAATTAAATTATTATGAAAAACTGAAAAATAATTTTTTGTTTTTTAATTTTTCTAATATAACTTGATGATATTAAAACCGAGTTGTGCGAATTTTGGGGCTTATCTGTCAAGTAAAATCATTTTTACGAACCTTGTAAGTTCAATAATAAAAATTGTTTGTTTTAAATAACAAATTTATATAAAAATGAGAAAAGCATAAAAACGAAAAAAAAAAAAAGGTGACGTTGGATCAAGTATAATGATATCTGACAGTGATTAAAATCACTATCAAAAAAAAAACGCTTCGATGCTAATGTTTAGATCGTATTTAATTTAATATCTTGATTAAGATAAAGTATGTCGAATGAAAAAGAGATTATTAAAAATATTATTTCTCATAAAAAAATAATGTTGATCCATACACTTTTCAATATGTCATAGCATTAT
>NW_026099573.1:21015016-21073721 GCF_025091365.1 Daktulosphaira vitifoliae
TAGCGGCGGGACGTCGTCGGCCGTGCGGCACTTGCTGGACTTTGCACCGCGGCGTAAAACGACGCGGGGCTGTGTCAATTACAATAAAAATTTGTTATACATATATATATAATTGATGATAAGCGCGCGTCTACGGGTTGGAAAATATTGTTCTCTACGAGTGGGTGAGCGGGGTGGGGCTAATGCGTTACAACAGTATAGTCTCAAGGTCATACACGACGGGATACGCGACATAACAACACGTGCCGCGTGGTGTTACAAACTTACAAACAACAAACAAACATACAAGTGAAACTAATATAAGCGTGTTAAAAATATAATAAATATAGTTTAAAAAAACTAAAAAACACGCTTTTAAAGAACATCGAACTAAAAAGTTAAAAATAATTTTTAAAATAAGCGTAAAACAATAATGAACGAAAAGTACTAGTATTATTGTGATAAAAGCGTCGGACGCTCAATATACGAAAAATATAGCACAAAGCACCCACGCTTTTATCACAATAATACTATAATACTATAATAATGTATATTATGCATGCAGTTTTATTTTTCTAGATAATATTTTAGTTGAGTTTTTTTATGAATTTGAGAAACAAATTTGACAGATTTAATTAATGTATGTTTTTAATACCAAAACAAATGATGTCATTAAATTGTAACATAGATTAAAAACACTGAACCTAATGAAATTTTAATAGTGTCCTAGATAAAATATTTTTTATCGGGTATGTTTTTATAACAATCTAATGTAAAACCTAATAAAAATGGTGAAGGGTTTGAAAATTGTTAAATTTATTTATTTTAACACAATTTTTGGATATGTTCCGGCACAACTGCATTTTTCAGACTTACATGAAATTAAAGATTTTAAAATGTTCTATAAGATAAAAAAAAAAAAATTCCTTGTGAACAGGGCATAGGAATACTTCCAAGGCCCCTCGGCCAGTCGTAAGAAACGACTAATGAGGTTGCGTAAAATAATTGTAAAAAAGTATGTGGAGTCCTGAACGAAACTTAGGCGAATTTTCCCATCATGGATGTACGCGGAGACAACAGGCGTGGCCGATCCCAAGTAGACCAATCTACTTGACCAATTAAGGCGAAGAAAAAGATGAAGATAAGATAAAAAAAAATATTGTCCCGACTGTTCTGCTATATTTTTTTTTTGAAATTGGCAATTCAAATAAACAAATTTATAATTTTTTTTGAATAAAAATACTTTATTCAAGATATGTATTTTTGAAATTAAATATCATCACAAATAATAATAATTCAGAATTTGTTTTTATACTAAATTACGCAAAAAAATCACATCACTAAAATGAATCATTTTTTAAACATCTTAGACCAAAATATACTTTGCTAAACCAAATTTTTGCGCTGATTTCAAATCTGCAATTAGATGTATTCTATTATATTTTATTTGAGATTATTACTACTTTAGTAAAAAACAAGTATTTAAATATAAAAAAATTAATTAAAACTACAAAAAATTTGTTTTCAAATTACTATGGATGTGATTTTTATATGTTAAAAATAATCCATGCAAATTTTAAATGTCATGTTTATGTCATAAAATAAAAGTAATAATAAATATAGTTTAAAAAAACTAAAAAAACACGTTTTTAAAGCACATCGAACTAAAAAGTTAAAAATAATTATGAACAAAAAATACTAGTGTTATTGTGATAAAAGCGTCGGGCGCTGAATATACGAAAAATATGACACAAAGCACTCACGCTATATTTTTAGTTTTATGTTATGATAGTAGTTACTATTAATATCATGGTTGTAACGGGTAACGGGAATACAGGGTTCGATTCCGGGAAGGGAGTCTGAGAAACGGCTACCACATCCAAGGAAAGCAGCAGGCGCGTAAATTACTCACTTCCGGAACGTGGAGGTAGTGACGAAAAATGACGATACGGAAATCATCCCTCGTAATCGGAATGATTACTTTATATCTCTTAATTAGAATAAAGCGTGTTAATATAAAAATTTTAATAGTAATTAGAATATATATATATATACAAAGATTGCAATAAGCGTGTTAAAAATGGAATGAAGTGAATGAATGTTAAATATATAATTTGCTAATACTTTAT
The DNA here is from genome assembly GCF_025091365.1 of Daktulosphaira vitifoliae. NCBI lineage: Eukaryota > Metazoa > Arthropoda > Insecta > Hemiptera > Phylloxeridae > Daktulosphaira > Daktulosphaira vitifoliae. Next base: position 21,017,125 of record NW_026099573.1, read on the forward strand.
CATGAATAAAATGGATGGTGTAACAGCTGAGTTATTTATACTCTTTTAGTTGTAATATGAAAGTAAAAAGATAAACGGTGTATGATTCTTTTATTAAAATAAAATAGTAAATAACTATATATGGTGGTGTGTCGTAAAACATAAGGTAAAATAAATAAAAATAAAAAAAAACACATCATAGTTAAACCAATACTTTCTCAACTCCGTATCATAGCTAAAATTTACGATACACACATCCAATTTTGATTAGTGATGATACAATAATTATTAACGACAATTTTTAAAGTTATTTAAGTTGAAAATTCCATTATGGTGGGAACAATAGAAGTTTATTCATGACTTATTTTAAATCTATCATTAAAAAACTACTCTATACATTAAAAATATATTAAAAAAACTGACTTTAATTTACTAACTTATTTTATAATTATGTAAAAAAAAATTGTTAAACTTGAAATATTATATCACTTAGATTCCATTCAATTTATTGGTATTTGAATATTTATAAATTTTTTTTCGTGGGATTGAATAAAATGTATAGAGCCTGATAGAGTACGAGAACCAATCCCTAGTGACACTTCGCAAACAACTGTTTTTACTAATAATTTCAACAAACCATTAGTATCTTATGCAATCAATCGAACATGTATCTATTTAGATTTAAGATACACTGTGCGATGTCCATAGTGACATGTCTCTAACTAATGTTTCACCAACAGTTTCAACCGCTCGATGTGCTAAGGTAGATTATTGAAATGCACTTATTAAATAGACACTCCGATTGAAGAATTAAAAAAAAAATAATGAAAAAAAAGCCAAATTATTATTTTTTAAATACTCTACTAATGAGAAGGTTAGATAAAAAACACTAAATGTGAAAAAGTTTCCGAGTCCGAGAGAGCACAATCGCAAAACAGTCTTGTGTAGAGACGTTTCATGACCAGATTTTTAGAAAAAATAAGGTGAAGAATGAGCCAGAAATCGGTCTTTAATAAGCCTATTTTATACTTGTTCTTTCGGTAATTTTAAAGTACAAAAATTTTACGACGCTTTACTCAAGATTTCACTCTCTGGGACTTGGTCGCTTTTTTAATTAATTTGAACTTAAAAAATTTTTCATTTTAAAAACACTTAGTCTTTTTTCTTTGAACTTGGAATATTTTTCTTAAAAATCAAATGACACTTAGAAATTTTAAAATGAATTTTGATTTGTAGAATCTTTTAATTTAGGTAAATTTTTACATTAAATAATAATGCTTTATCTTTCTTATTGCGGAAATAAATGTGAAATAGTATTTTAAATATTTAACTTTTTTTTCTAATTATTTTATAAGACTAACACAACTTTAAATTTTTATTTAATAGTAAAAATTTATTGTGAGCTTTTCTTATTGGGTAGATAGTCTTAGAGCTTTGTTTTAACGAACATCGCACCGGCAGACAACGCAGAGAAACTTACGAGTATATTCGCAGTGTTTAATTTTTGTCTTTGTGATTATTGTGCCGCATCTTATCAAGGCGCCGGGACACATTGGGCCACCCTAATATCACTTCGATAAATTTTTTACATGGATATAAATATTTTTGAATCTTGTTTTGGCCGGGCCAGAGGAATATTTAAGAAATCTTCTAATAAAATCACCTGATAAAATATATTCTCTCAAAAAATATTTATTCTATGAAGATAAAAGAATTAAATAAGGACAAATTACAAAATTATTTCTATAATAAAACTATAGTGTTTAGAATTTTTTTTTGCAAGTAAAATAGTCATAGATTTTGTGTAATTAAATCATATTATTTAAAATTTGAATCTTTTTCGCAAATAATTATATTGACTATATGACGTGTAATGTAAATCGTAGACGTAGTGCATTTAATACCAAAATCAACGTTGGATTACTTGAAATATTATTGAATTACAAAGGACATAAGGTAAATACAATTAAAACTATACTTTCAAACCTCCAACAATCTATTGTGTAATAAACTATTAATAAAAAAATTATATAAATACCAAAAAGATATTTAACTTCTTAATATTCCACTATCCCTACCATTATCANCAAACCTCCAACAATCTATTGTGTAATAAACTATTAATAAAAAAATTATATAAATACCAAAAAGATATTTAATTTCTTAATATTCCACTATCCCTACCATTATCAGCCCTCTTTATAATTTATACTCTTTTTATTTTATTTTTGGTTTTTTACAAGGAACTTCTTAAATTACTAATTACTATTCATTTCTTAAATAACATTAATGAGAATAATAATGTAAATTTATGAGCAAACCTCAACATTTCAATAAAATCACTATTATTTTGTATTAATATCGAAATAAATCATTTCAATGAAAATCAGTGATCATTTCTATGAAACTCTTGGTTGTTATGATACTACAATTAAAATATTCAGAACTATATTCCAGTCTTAGTTTCATTTATGATATCGTAAGTCGATTTTAATATGATATGCTTATTTTATTTTTTTTTGCGTGTATCTGTTACCACTTATTTTACGTGAAAACGATAATTGTAATCGTTACTTACTAGTTAGTAATAATTTAAACAATAAGAGACTATAGAAAAAATCTATTCAGATTTGAAAAAAGCGTGAAAAAAATGATTTTGAAAAGTACATTTTTGACTCTGATGAATATTCTTTGTAGACNTTTGAAAAAAGCGTGAAAAAAATTATTTTGAAAAGTATATTTTTGAATCTGATGAATATGCTTTGTAGACCAGTGTATTTATTCATAATTAACCGATAATTATCTTTTGAAAAGTTTTTCATCAAACCTTTCAATTTTTATGTACATTAGCCACAGAAGTAGTGAATTATACAATTACTTTGTAATTTTTTGTAATTTCTCCGTAAAAATTGTAATTTTTACAGTATTAAATTATTGAATATCAAATTCATACTAAATTTAATTACTATAATAAGTATTTATTCATATATTATACTTATAAATCAAATAAATACTTAGGATCGGGATATAATTAAGGAAATAGGAGTTGTTGTTTATGATATAATCTACCAATTTCTTAATAATTAACAATATCTACGAATTGGCTTGGAAGCGTTTCCTATGATAGTGATTTTAATCACTGTCAGATATCATCTATACTAATCCCAACTATCCAATGTTCATACTATACCGCTACCCCACTGTGCTACCGTTTTATTCCATAATTGTAATTTTCCGTTATATGTTATTTAAAAACTGGTACAGTTGAATTTTTGAACTTTATATAAAATTGTCTTTATATTAGTAGCAGTATAATAATTATGATGTTATCATTTAAATAAAGTTGTTCAAAACTACCAATATTTTAAGAAATTTGTTAGTTCTTGTAGTATTTAAATATATATAAAACCAATCATTATACATATTTTAGTAAATCTAAGGGACTTCATTGTCTATGTGGGTATTATAGTATATGCAACACTCAGTGTATCTCCCCACTGGGAAAAGCCGATAGGCGCTAAGGACAGGCCATTGACCTGTCTCTCAGGTGCTTTCGCCGAGGCCAGCATTTAGCCATAATTCACAAAGTCACTCCAGTGACAGTCACCACGGATCCAAGTCCCACTGTTATCCGAGTGATAAACCGGTCTGATAACGAGTGCCGGGACCGCAGACGATTGCTAGGCCATCATTTAGGGCACCCGTCCCGCCCTTGGTACGAAAAACCTACGTAGGGTTTTCGGCTATACGTCATCGATTTTCATCTCAGCAACTGCCTACCCAATTGTTGGGTACTCCGTTGGTGCACTCCGAACCGGGCGAGACAGGCTATTGGTTGCCACTCTGGTCTGTCGGAGACTCCCCGCCCAATTTAGACATATCTAAGGGACTATGTAATTTTTTTCAAACACTCACAAAGTGTTTTTATGATTTTCAATAAAATATTACATATGTCACAACACACAGATTTAGCTTCGTTTGAACAAATGTTACTTAAATTGGTAAATTAAAAATATAATAGTATAATTAAGTGTCAAATGTTAAAGAAAATAAAAAAAAAAATTACTTTTAAATTGAATTATTATTAGTAACTATATGTACTTAATATTTTTTTAAATAATTCATATATGACAAGTACAGTTTCATTTAAACAAATGTTATTTATATTCGTTAATTATATATATTATATTCATAATATATTTGATATAATTTTAATAGAATAAAAACTTTTAAATAGCAATTGGATATTACGTAAAAGTTATTTTTCTTATATTATTTTATAAGTTAAGATTAACAGAAAAATGATGTTTACGAAATATTTTTATTTCCTTTTCTTTTTAACTCTTGTGAGTAAAATTGTAACACGATGAATTAATCTTATACGATTATATTAAAAACACGTTTTTATGAATAAATGACATTTTATTTTTTGGATTTTATATTAAAAGTTTCTAAATTGAATTTTTCTATATTCATACACTAAATATTCATTTATAACCTAAGTTTATCTATAAGTCAGTGAGAGTATAGTAACATTTCAACATTGCAGATTTAAATTTTAGAAAACTCGAATACTTAAATGATTTTATATAGACTTTTTCCTGCTTTATTACTTTATGTTGCATATTTGTTATGATAAAATATTGTACTGAATATTCCATTGACTAATAATAGTTTTACAGGTAAAATCCAATAACCCCATTCTGCCGCTAAAGAAGGCCTTATTAAATTGTTTCAATTATATTAGTATGGAAAATGATAAAATCATAAGTAAGTTAACTTTTCTACATAGATTAAAATTGAACTATTTTTTTAACTTCTACTCAAGTGGTATGGCATTTTTTTATGTAAAATTCAAGTGAACATAATTTGTAAAAATTATTATTATACAAACTGAATATTTAATAAATATTAGATAAGAAGATTTATTGTAATATAATAAATAGTTATTATGTTAAGGTTTTTAATCTACTAATCATTTTTGATTACAGAATCCCCAGATGAATTTACTGATACATTTGAAAATTTTTTAATGAGAAAGAGTATAGAAATTCTACTAAGTTCTGATGAAAATATTATTACAACGGTTGCAAAGGCTATAAGCGAATATGAGTGTACAAATTGTGAATCCATAGAAAGTACCTACTCGTGTTGTATTGCATATGCTAAGAAGGTTGATCATTTAAAACATAATAACAAATATAAGAACTCGTCTTATGAATCTTTGGTTAGAGATTGGAGTGTTGGCAAAACAAAAGTTTTACCAAAGTTACTTCGAGGAAACAGCATGATTGTCGACGAACAATACGATCCGGAGGAATCATCTGAAATAGTTGTATTAGCTGATAATACTGAAGACACAGACCACATTACGATGAATAGTTACATTTAATATTTATAAATATTAATGGAGTACTAAAGAATTGTGTTAATTGTACTTTAACTAATTGAAAATATTTCATTTGTAAAAATTATATAAGACTATGAATAATAATAAATTTTCTGTTGTCTATAATATTTTAGTAAATTCTTCATGGCATTTCGATGCTGATTCCGAATCCGTCTAATTTCTTTTTCATCATATTTAGTTTTTGAAATAATTACTAATTAGAAATTATATATTAATTAAATTATTATGGAAAAGTGAAAAAAACCTTTTTTGTATTATAATTTTTCTAATGTAACTTAGTGATGTTCAAATCGAATTATGCGAATTTTGGGGCTTATCCGACAAATAATACCATTTTTAGAGACCTTGTAAGTTCAATAATAAAAATTGTTCGTTTTATCTGACAAACTTCTATAAAAATGAGTAATGTATAATTACGAAAAAATATATCCACATGTACAGTTTTATTTTTCTAAGTTATTATTTAGTATAGTTTTTTTATGAATTTGAGAAAAAAAATTGACAGATTTAATTTATCTGTATTATTAACACATAAATAAATCTATGTAATTAAACTGAAATATAGATTAAGAACACCGAAAACGAAAATAAATAATAAAATTAATAAAAAAATGATATTTTAAAATTCTTTCCTAATTTTTTTAGTTTTATAATGCTATAACTTTTTGAAAAATGTATGGATCATTATAATATTATTAAAATTTGTTTTATTTGTATTTTTCTTTTGCGCAACATACTTTTTTTCTAAATCGGATCATTTCCCTAAATACAGGGGGGTTTAAAACTTCAAAGTGCATATAGAAAACAAAATTTTTTCAACATAATTTTCAAAAATGTTACGGAAATACTGACACTATTATACATATCTTAAATTAAAACTTCTGTAATTTACATTAATATGGAAAAACGAAATTTCTGATTTTATTTTGTCTTCACGATGAAAATAGACATCAAACTTAATAAAATAAATACGATTTCTTTTTAAAACGACAATATTAAATTATTAAATATTAATTTCATACTATATTTTATTGCTATAATAAATATTATTCTTATATTACACTTATAAATCATAAAACGTGTAATCAGGATATTAATAAGGAAATAGGAGATCATGTTGTTTTTGGAATAATCCACCAATTTCTTAAAATTAAATATTATCTACAGATTTCCATCAAAGCGCTTTTTATGATAGTGATTTTAATCACTGTCCGATATCATCTATACTCCACGTCTGCATTAACGAGTACTTGCACCGTATTCGTAAAGCAGCCGCGCCGACGTGCGACCACTGCTCGGATCGCCTGGGAGAGGCTGACGCCGCTCTGCACACTTATTCCGGTGCGAGGCGTGGACCTAGGAGCGGGACTCTTTAGAGTCCTAACTAGGGTCCACGTTCCGAGTCGGGTCCATGGTGGACTTGATGTTGGTTAGCCGGGAAGCGTGGTTGCTCGTCCAGGCGTTCGCTGAATCCGTTCTGAAAACGAAGGAGGAAGCGGAACACCTGAGACAGAGACAGCCACGCCGGCCGGCACAGGAGGACCTAAGGCGCTGGTTTAGGCCGATGCCTTAGGTTCTTATTTTTGTGTTTTGTTTTGTGAGTTATTTTGCCAACCTTCCCTAATGGTTCCCAGTCTGGGATCCAGCTAATGGGAGAGGACCACAACACGTTGTGAATCAGCTCTTGATTGTTTTCGGGCTTGTTCACAACATGGTGGTGTGAATTATTGGGACGGCGTGGGCGCACTGATGTAATGCCTAACGACAGTTCCAGGGCAGCTCACAATAAGCCAGTCGTGAAAAAAAAAAGATATCATTTATACTGGACCCAAATATGCTACGTCCCCACTGTGCTATCGTTTTTTTAAAATTTTATAATGATATAACTTATTGAAAATTCTATGGAGTAATACAATTTTTTTATGAGACATAATATTTATATACCTCTTTTATTTGAGATACTTTTAGCTTCGATGCGAAGCTGAGAAGGTATTAGTTTTACTAAGATGTGTTTTTTTTTTTTTGACTATTACCACTTTTCCTCAGCTCTCACCGAACCGATTTCTTTCAACAATACGTCAAAAGATCACAAATCGTATCTAGTCGAAGACATTACCCTTAAAAGTTGAAAAAAATTCCCTCGTTCCCCGTAAATGGGGGAAACCTCCAAAAAAATTACAAATTTAAAAATCGCTAATTTTCGATATTTTTTCAATTTTTTTTACTTAAAAGTGCCATAACTTTTTCAAAAATGAACATATCAATATAATTCTTTTTTTTATAGATGCACAATGTCATTACCTATCATTTGGTATATTTTTTTTGTAAATCTGACACTTAACCAGCCCACAGGGGGGGATTTAAAATGACAACTTTTTCACAAAAAATTAACTTTTTCAACTTAACTTTTGAAAATGTTCCGGAAGGTCTGACACTTTTATATATATCTTAAATTAAAGCTTATGTAATATACTTTAATTTGAAAAAAAAAAATTTGACCTCTGGACTTGTCTTCGTGGTGAAAGTTGACATCAAAGTTAATAAAAAATTACGATTTTTGTAAAATAATTTTTTTTTATATTTTTAACTTAATAATGCTCTAACTTTTTCAAAAATGAACATATCAATATAATTTTTTTTTATATAGATGCTTGATGTCTTTACTTATCATTTGGTATATTTTTTTTGTAAATCTGACACTTAACCTGCCCACAGGGGGGGATTTAAAATGACAACTTTTTCACAAAAAATTAACTTTTTCAACTTAACTTTTGAAAATGTTCCGGAAGGTCTGACACTTTTATATATATCTTAAATTAAAGCTAATGTAATGTACTTTAATTTGAAAAAAAAAAATTTGACCTCTGGACTTGTCTTCACGGCGAAAATGGCTACCGAATGCTATTTTCGTGTGAAAATTCTCGATTTTATTATTTATATTATATTTAACTTTATAATGCTATAACTTATTGTAAAGTTTATGGATCCACACAATTTTTTTATGAGAAATAATATTTTTTAATAAACTCTTTTTCATTCGAAATACTTTATCTTAATCGAGATATTAATAAGGAACCAGCAGATCAAGTAGCTTTTGGAATAATACACCAATTTTTTTAAAATTAAACACTATCTAAAGATTTGCATCGAAGCGTTTATTTTTGATAGTGATTTTAATCACTGTCAGATATCATTATACTTGATCCAACAATGCCACGTCACTACTGTGCCGCGACCCCACTGTGATGAGTTTTTTTTAATGTTACTTTTTTTTTAGTGGTTTTATCGGCTCAATTAAGTGCCATAGCGGCCTTTCTCGAAGGAGGAGGCTTTCCTAGCCATTTATACTCTGAGACGCGTGGTTAGTCCGTTAGAGGAGGATGGTCTCTCCAACTACCGAACAGATCAATCGGCAAATAAAGTCGCCCTTCACCGCGTTTACACCCGTCAATACGCATCAAGCACTATCGATTGCCGAATCGACCGCACCGTACTTTTTTTTAATTTTACTATGATGTGTTTTTTTTTTTTGTCTATTACCACTTTTCCTCAGCTCTCACCGAACTTATTTCTTTCAACAATACGTCAAAAGATCACAAATCGTATCTAGTCGAAGACATTACCCTCAAAAATTAAAAAAATTCCCTCGTTCCTTGTAAATAGGGCAACTCTCCAAAAAAATTATAAATTTTAAAATCACTAATTTTCGACATTTTTTCAATTTTTTTTACTTAATATTGCAAATTGCAATTGGATGTATGTAACGTAAATTTTTAGCTTCGATGCAAAGCTAAGAACGTATTGGTTTTACTGTAATGTGTTTTTTTTATTTTTACTTTTCCAAAAATTAACAAATCAATATAATTTTTTTTTTTATAGATGATTGAAGTTTTTACCAATCATTTGGTATATTTTTTTTATAAATTTAACCCTTTACCTGCCCACAGGGGGAAATTTAAAATGACAACTTTTGTAACTTAACTATTGAAAGTGTTCCGGAAAGTCTGACACTTTTATAGATATCTTAAATTAAAGTTAATATAATGTATTTTATTATGAAAAAAAAAAAATTCGGACTTTATCTTGTCTTCACTGTGAAAATGGCTACCAAATGCTTTTTTTGTGTGAAAATTCTTGATTTTGTATTTTATATTTTTAACTTTATTATGCTATAACTTATTGACAAGTGTATGGAACAAGACAATTTTTTTTAGAGACATACTTTATCTTAATTACATTAATTAAGATTTGAATAATTTAATCACAACATTTTTTTAAATACTGAGAGTTATAAAAATGATACTATAATTTCTATTTAAATAATTTATTACAAAATATTGAATATACTAATTTTGATGTTTCCCATGGCAAAAAATTATGTTGGTGGTTACATGATATTGATGAATAATTTTTTTATTGATGATTGTGTTTATTTATTATTCTATGTGTTTCTTATATTTGATAAAACTTCACTTTAACCTCATACAATTTATACAAAGAACTATCATTTTAGTAGATGTATTAACTCATTTAGTTTTTAGTTATATTTCAATTAGAATTTTTGATAAATTTATTAAAATATAAAATTTTAAATTCTTATTTACATATGAATATTGGATTCATTTTGGAGTTTTTTTTTGTTCATTTTTAAGCATAATATTTTTACTGCTGACACCTAATATAACAAAGGAAATTTATCTGTGTACGTAATATGACAAATATATTAATATTTTATTTGAATGATTACTAAGATTTTTACTGTTATAAATCTAAAAAATAATTTTTCATATAAATTTAAATATTTATAAATTTGTACTTTATTTATCAATATCCAGTGTTTTTGTTTAATCATATATGAATGAATTGTTGTCCAAAAATTTGACTTTTTCAAAAATAAATTTATACTTATTGCTTTTAATAAATAGTTATATAATTATATAATATATAATATATAAATAATAATTATTAATAAACAAAGGCGTGCCAAATTTTTATTGGTTAAACGAATACTGTTATCTTAGTGTGACAGAAGGTAGTTGCTGAATGATTAGACGACACAAGGTTAATTTTTCCAGGTGGCTTCGAGCCGTTTTATTAAAACAAGAATAAAGCAAGAAAAGTGATAACGCAAAAATATAGAAGAAAAAGGAAAAAATACCAAAATAGTAATAGTACCAATTGTTGAATAATAGCGTTGAGATGGTTCTCGTCGACGGATGTCAAACTGCTCGAAAACAAAAACTGCGGTAGTGGTTCGGTTGTATTGACGGACGGTGAAAACAAAAAAAGACAGTATCGGTGTCACGAAGATGACTGACTCGACGTACTATTGCGCCGGATATTCGACGCTAGGCATTTATTGGACTTTACACCACGACGATAACGCGTGTGTGTAACGGTCCGGTTTACAGTGGTGCGGTGGCTGAGAAGAAGCTGGATACGACCGCGGGGTGTCAAACGTGTGACAACGCCGTGGCCGTGTCAAGTGATAGGATTAACTTGTTTAGATTTAGTATGTATGTAAGAAATTATCAATAATTTAGGAAAAATAGTCAACAAATGCATACTATTTAGCTACATTGTAATATACACGATTCAATCTTAAATCGGTTAATATGACACGGCCCGCGTCGCTTCGCTATACACGATGCCCCGCGACTCGTGCCAACTTTATCAGCCGTTGCCCCAGTGGCGCAACTAGAGTTCAAATCTTGGGGGTGCTACAATTACAAATCACATACACATTACATATTTACTAATTATTTACAGTAATTACTAATTAGTATTAGTTATGTAATATATAATTATAAAATATAATAAAGATTTTGTTACTTACAGTCCTTATAACAATTTCAATTGGTATATACAAATAATTTATTTACAATTGTTGTTTGAAGTATTAAGTATATTTTTGTGTTCAATTGTGCGTCGTGGTAATCTTCGTTGGTTTGCTATATGCAAGTATAAGTAGTTTAATAATTATGTCTTTTCGTATATTAAGTCGTACTATCTTTTTTATAATTTGTTTTTGATAATATTGCTACTATCAGCATACGCTTTAAAACATTAGCTAGTTTCTTCTTGTTAGAGACTAAACTCTAGTGGCTTACTTTGAAGAATTTAACCCCGAGTACTTTTTCTAATATGTCTTCTCTTGGTGCAACCAATGTAACTTCAAAAAAAGTTGCTGTCCGTTCTGGTGTTAGTACGAGATCTTCAAGTACTACTTCTAATGAAGATTTAATGCAAATTATTTTGTTCTTCAAAGATCCTAATAAATAGTTAGAATAGTTATTAAATCATTGTTTCTTTTAAAAAAATGGAAGACATAACACATAAAAAAAAAAGATGAAAATTTTGATCGATTTTTCTCTAAATAAGAATAATGAAACAACACTTCTATTCATTACCAAAAATGTTAAATATCAGTAAGAAAAATTTTTAATTTCAATTGGACTATTGTAGTGTTTGCATTGATTTCTAATGCCTTTCATAAAATCAAAGTGACGATACAGCCCCTTTGATATTCATTTAATGTTATTCATTATTATCAAAAGTGGGAACAAGACAATCGTGGGTCGTTATCACATGTAATAATATTTTTAATAGATGAAATTTCAACTTAAGCAGTGATTTCTAATTCTATTTATTAATTTCCTTTTTTGTTATCATATTATCATTTTAAAAAAAATTGTTCAAAACTACTGATATTTTCAGAAAGTTGTTAGTGCTTGTAGTATTTAAATATATATAAATTTATAAATTAATACATATCAATTAAATTACTATTTGTTACTGTTGGCGCTGCGAACATGATCTGCCCAAACAGGTTTTACCTTATGAGTAGTGCACAGCAGCTTTCAAAATTATATGTATTATTCGTTCATAGAAGTATCTTCTTCGCAAATCGTGATTCGTATGTGTCATAGTTAATTTGTTTTGAAGTGTTTCAATATCCCAAATACTTGAAACTTTCCACCTCTCCAATCACGTCCTAGCCTCTTGTCACTGGTCTCCTTATTTCACCTACCTCGTGTTTTCCATTATCAAACTCGTACTCCAAAAACTCTGTTGTTCCTATATATTCTTAAACCCATTTCTTCAAGAGCTGATCTCCACGCCTCTAGCCTTTGATTAATTTTCTCCCTATTTTCTCCTATTAACACTACATTGTCAGCAAACAACATGCACCACAGAACCTCTCCTTGTATTTCTCTAGTAATTTCATCCATCACTATAGAGAATAACATGAATGACAGACAAAATCTTAATTAATCTACTAGAGAGAATCAAGTCAGATGAAACGGTTTAATGAATGTATAATTTGAATTAATACAATACAATTTGCTATAATTTTTATTTAATTATTTTATATAAATTTGTTTAATTATTTAAGTTACTAACATTAGAGTAAATAATTAATGGGTTTATTTGAAATTAAGTTTGGCAATATAAAACCCCAAAAGAGACATACATTTCATAAATTTTATTTGAATTTCATATATTTTAGTTTTCATTTTATTTATTTTAATTTTAACTTTCTAAAGAACCATTAAAGATGAAGCCTAACTCGGCAAATTGTCGTCCGTGTAGAAGCGTTACACAATTATAATACAAATTTTAAATATATCTAAGAAACTTTGTAACTTTTTTCAAACATCCACAATGTCTATTTATGAACTTAATATACTAATTAATTGTAAACATTATAATTAATTTAGGGAGGGGGTGTTATAAACATCACTAACAAAAAAAAAATACATTCATTCGTACAGCAAATTGTTTTACCACTAACATTATTAATAGAAATATTATAAGTCGGTAGATTTACTTTTAAATTCATTTAAGAAAAATTTCAACCTCGGGATGACCTTATATACGCTATCTCTAGCATAATTTTATGTTATCTTAGGCTACAACGGTGACCTGAAGTAATGCCCAACGGCAGTTCCAGGGCGGCCCACAGTAATGCCGACCGCGTTATAAAAAAAAAGGCTACAACAGTGAAAAGTTAAAAGTGAAATACTTTACTAATCATACAATATAAATAAAATAAATTAGCATCAATCGTTTATTAATAATTGTAATAATATAATTAAGTTAAGTAAAAAAATATTTAAAATTAAACAACTTTAAAATTGATTTATAGTTAGTAATAATTTATTTCCAATAATTTTTAAAATATTATATATATATATTATAAGCACAGATTTAGCTATCCTTGAACAAATGTTATTTTTATTGGTAAATAACAATTATAATAATATAATTAAGTACCTAATGTTAAAGAATATTTAAATTAAAATTACTTTTAAATTGATTTATTTTTAGTAGAAATGTATTTCTAATAAATTTTAAAATATTTCATATTTACAAATACAGATTTTGCTGCATTTGAATAAATATTATTTATATTTATAATTTATTTAATATAATTTTAAAAGGATAAAATATTTTAAATAGTAATTGGCAGACTATTACGTTAAATATAATTTTCTAATATAATTTTAAGTTAAGATCGACAAAAAAATGATGTTAATGAAAATTTTTACTCTCTTTTTCTTTTTAATTCTTGTGAGTCAAATTGTTAAATGATAAATAAATATTATTAATTATATTAAAAATATGATTTTGTGAATAAATGTCATTTTATTTTACGATTTTTATTTAAAAAGTTTCTAAATTGAATTTTTCTATATTCATACACCAAATATATTCATTTAAAACCTAAATTAATTCATTAGTCAGTTATAGTATAGTAATATAACAGTATAATAACTTTTCAAAATTACAGTTTTAATTTTTAGAAAACTCGAAAAATTTATTTATTTGAACTAGACTGTTTAATAGTTTTTTTTCATTTTCTTACTTTATGAAACATATCTTTAATGATAAAAATATTGCAATAAATAATCCATTAACTAATAATATTTTATATGCGAGTTCTATGTAAAAGTTTTTATATTGCATTTTTCTAAATTCATTTATTAACTAATTTTAATCAGTAGTCAGTGAAAGCATATAGGGTATCCCACCTTGATTTACTAATTTGACTACATAAAATAATATTAAAATTAGTAAATTACAGTAGGACACTTTGTATAGCATTGCAAATTTTCAACATTACAATCATAAGTTTTAGAAAGCTTGGAAAAATTTACTAGTTTGATATAGACCTTTTCGTACTTTTTCGGTTTGCTTACTTTATATTACATATTTGTAATGATAAAAAATATATCATTGAATATTCTATTGACTAATAATTGTTTTACAGGTAAAATCCTTAGACCTAATGCTACCGATAAAGCAAGACTTATTAAATTGTTTCGATAAATATGGTTTAGGAAATGATCAAATCATAGATATGAGTAAGTAAACTTTTCTACATTGATAATAATTGAACAATATTTTTATCGTCTACTCATATATTATGCCGACGTTTTACATAAAATTTAAGAGAACATTTCATCTGTAAGTTTTAATTTTAATCAAATTTAATATTTTTATCTTCGTGTTCAAACTAAATTCATTGGATTATATTTATAAATAATTTATTACGATTTTTAACCTTGATCATTACTGAGAAGGTATTAATTTTATTTAGTCGTGTTTTTTTTTTTACTTTGAAAATTCAATAATTATTAAAATTATTGGAAGGTTGTTTAATCATTTTTTCAAAAAAATTTTAATCACAATAATTCAAAATATTTTGGGATAATGCTATATTTTTAAGATTATTAAAAACTATAAAGCAAATACAACATAATAAAATAATTGGATCCAGATATGATTAATGCATTCATTGTTATTCTTTATTATTTTTTAACTATTATATTAAAATTTGTATTCATTTAAACATTTTTGCTTACAGATATTAAAAATAAATTTACTCCTAATTTTGAAAATTTATTATTAGAATGGAATACAGAAATTATATACAGTGAGGATGAAAACAATAGATCAAACATTGGGTTTGCTATGGCCAATGATGTTTGTTTAACATTATTAGACAAGGGAATTGATAGTGATATACATTATAAAAGATGCTTGGAATTAGCAAAAGAGTGTTGTAAAATATACGTAGAAAAAGTTGATACTTTAAACATGACTGTGGATTCGGGAGAAATGGTTATAATACCAGACAATCCTTATGAACATTTAGTTAAAGATAGGAGTGAAGAAAAAAAGGTTTTATCCACGTTACTTGAAGAAGATGGCATGATTGTTGAAAACGATTGCAAACCTGTGGAAGGTGCTCAAATAGTTGTATTGTCCGAAGATACCAAAGATGTAGATTTCATTAAGATGAAATTATATATTTAAGGTTTAAAAATCATAATGGAAAACTGTAGATTTGTTTTTATTGTAATTTAATTAATTAAAAATATTTAACTTGTAAAAAATTACATAGATCTATAAATAATAATAATTTTCTGTTGTCTATAATATTTAGGTAACATCTTTATAGAATTTCAACGCTGATTCCAAATTTGTCTTCAATTTTTTCGATCACAACTAGTTTTTGGAGTAATTACTAAATAGTAATTATGTATTTATTAAATTATTATAGAAACTCAATAATAATTTTTTGTTTTAACTTTTATGTTCGTTTTCACTATAAAAATAAAATAAAGTCCAAAATTTTTTTTTTATTATTTAAGTATATTATATTAGCTTATATATATATATATAAATTTCAGTGTTTCTGAAACACTTTCAAAATTTAAGTGAAAAAATTCTACTTTTTATATGGATTTTTAAGTTTTCAATCCCCTCTGGATATGTTCCGATTAAAAAAAAATTATGTCACACAAAAGAAATATATAAATAGTATTTTTTATGAAAACATTTTTCAAAACAATTTTTTCAATTTTTGAGGGTAATGTCTTTGACTAGATACAATCTGTGATCTTTTGACGTATCGTTGAAAGAAATCCGTCCAGTGATAGCTGAGAAAAAGTGGTAACAGACACAAAAAAAAAAAATAAATAAAAACACATCATAGTATTACCAATACCTTCTCAGCTTCGCATCGAAGCTAAAAGTAAAATATAAAATCGAGAATTTTAACACAAATATAGCTTGCGGTAGCCATTTTCACTACGAAGACAAAATGAGTTTGACATTTTTTTTCCATAATTAAATATATATTACTTAAACTTTAATTCTAGGTACATATAAAAATGTAAGTATTTACGGAACATTTTCAAAAGTTAAGTTGAAAAAGTTAATTTTTTGTGAAAAGTTGTCATTTTGAATTCCCTTTGTGGGCAGGTAAAATTTTATAAAAAAAAAATTATAAATATTTGGTCATTTTTAATAAATTTATAGCACTTAAAAAAATTTACATTTAATATTAACTAAAATAAAATAAAATATTTTATTACTCTAATAACCTAAATAATTAGAATTTGAATATTAAAGACTAATTTTATTATTTTAATGGAGTTTTCTTATTTATTTATAACATTTTATACAGGCAAAGCCCAAAGTATATATAACAGTCATCATAAACATCATTAATAAAAATTAGTGAGAAACAAGTAACAAAAGAAAATGTATATATACATTGATCCAAAATATAAATTAAAATAACATAAACGAGGTTTAATTAAAATAAATCGAAAGCTGGATCATTATTAGCTAACCGCATAAGGCGAATTATTGGGGCGGTGTCAAGGAAATGAGAAGGGGTAGGGTGATGAGGAATGTAGTGTTAGAACGGGAGGTGCGAAGAGGGATTTTAAATCTTAGAAGGCTAAGGAGTTGGCCAGAGTCTATTTTGTTGGATAGGAGGTTATTTAGGAAGGAGAGTTTTGAATTGTAGCGTCGATCGGCAAGGCTGGAGTTTTTATAAAAATTTAAATTATTTTTTAATTGTTTTACTCGATTAATAAATATGCTAATTTTTAATAATAATTATAATATCCATATTATATTGATTGTATATGTACATTATCTAGGATGATTTTTAAGTTGTGAGACCTTTATTTCAGCCTTGGTAGAAAGCTGAGAAATATTTTTGCGCATCAACTTTTTTTCTGAAAATGATCAATAATAATTATTTTTAAAGTGAATAAAAATATGATATAAATCAAAATCATATTGATATANATGATCAATAATAATTATTTTTAAAGTGAATAAAAATATGATATAAATCAAAATCATATTGATATATGATATATAGTATTAATATAATATTGTAAAAAGTAAGAGTTTTGTATTTTTAATTGTTAAGCTGTTCTGAGGATTTAGTCTTTAAAGAATAAGGTTTTATTAAGAAAATTTTTAGTAAGGGTGACTGGAGGAACTGTGGNATTTAGTCTTTAAAGAATAAGGTTTTATTAAGAAAATTGTTAGTAAGGGTGACTGGAGGAACTATGGTCAGTGGGTAATACCGGTCACCTCATTATCTAATAAATCAATGCATCTAAAATTATGTTGATCTTGCGTATAGATTAATAATGATAATAGAACCTTACTTTTATTAGAACAATATTATCAAAAAACGTTTTCACGTTTAAATGTATGAACATAGTTGTCAGAATTTATTTATCCTATAAAAATATTTTCAAGACATTTAATTTAAGGTAAGCAAATTATTATATATTTCTAATATATATATATATGTACGTATATAACAAATCATGAGATTATTCTATATTAAAATTATCTACCTAATAGTATATTGGTTTATCGATCAAAAATATTTTCTTATTACTTGTCAAAAGAGGAAATACTGATCAAAATTAATGGGGTTGCTATAACCCCAGAAGTAACTGCTATAGTTACTTCTGGAATGACTGGTGTTACCCCATTCTCAATTGACATGTGAAAATGCAAGTAAATTTAAAATTTCATCTTCTTCTCCTGTAGTATTCAATCTGATGATTGGTTAACAGCAACTTCCATTCTTCTTTATCACTAGCTTTCATCTTCAACTCTTGACATATATTACATTCTTTATCATCTATACTCTTACTTATATATTGCAATCTTGGTCTTCCTCTATGATTTGTTCTATCGATTATTCCTTCTAAGATTAATAACAGCAACTCGTCGTGTCTTAAATTATGATCTATTTTATTAATTCATTTCACCTTTTCTGTATACTCTTCCATATTAATTTCCTCTCAAATACCCTTTCTAAAATTTCTTCATTAGTTATTCTATCAGTCTAACATATCTTTTCCATCCTCCTGTAGCACCACATTTCTAATACCTCTATTATTTTATTTCTTTTTTTGCAATAGTCAATGTTTTGCGTCCATATAACTTGATGGTCCAGATGTACGTTTCGTCTTCTTTGTGTTTATTTTCATATGTAAATCTTTTTCTATTACCTGTTGCAATGTTCCTAAAATCTTTTTCATTTTTCGCTATTATTTCTGCAATGTCGTTCGCGAATCTAAGCATGTCTATTTTGTGTTAAGGGCAAACTGATATTGAACAAAAGTAGTCGACACAAATTAATTTCAAAACTAGCACGGTGCCATTTATTCGGGCAAGATAATACAACAATTATATAGTAACGTGCACAATCACTAAGAAAATTGAACAATAAGAAAAAAAAAAGAAATATAGCAACACATGCGTTGACGTTAAGAAACCAAAAAGAAAAGAAACGGTGCGATGGTTTTCGGCGTTTTCTCCTTACGGTGCGTGTAGGACGGTGTAACGGGATGACTCGACGTATTATTGCGGCGGATATTGGACACTAGGAATTTATTGTACTTTAAACCACGACGATAACGAGTGTGTGTAACGGTCCGGTTTACAGTAGAGTGGTAGCTGCGAAGGAGTTGACTCGACCACGGGGTGTCAAACCAACCCGCCGCTGTACTCTAAAGGCTACCTGAAATAGCGCATATGGTGTACCGTGCTTGGTCAAATATATTTAAGGCGCATAACGCAATAATAAGCCACAATACTTACATTGTGTGTTTGTTGGGGTGGATGGTAATGCTCCGCGGAGTGCGCGCAGCAGGAGGAGGGTGGAGATCTAGTCCCCGCGCATATCGCGCTTGGGATGTGGAGGGTTCTTACTGGGCCGGGGGTTCCGTCTGTGCTGAGGAGGTGGGACAGGAGAGGAACAGGTCCATCTTCATATCATGCCGTCGTCCTCCAACTCCATCGGGGTCTCCGGGTGCTCCTCCTGCGTGGTGGTGGCTGGTGTTGCTAGTGGTTGTGGACAACCATGATATTGATAGTAACTACTATCATAACATGTAACTAAAAAGTGAAAAATAAATATAGTTTAAAAAAACTAAAAAAACACGCTTTTAAAGCANAAATAAATATAGTTTAAAAAACTAAAAAAACACGCTTTTAAAGTACATCGAACTAAAAAGTTAAAAATAATTTTTAAAATAATTATGAACAAAAAATACTAGTATTATTGTGATAAAAGCGTGAGTGCTTTGTACCATATTTTTCGTATATTGAGCGCCCGACGCTTTTATCACAATAATACTAGTATTTTTTGTTCATAATTATTTTAAAAATTATTTTTAACTTTATAGTTCTATGTGCTTTAAAAGCGTGTTTTTTTAGTTTTTTTAAACTATATTTATTTTAACTCTTGGTTTTTGCTTTCTACTAGATTAGCCCGTGGGTGGTATATCGGTGTAGTCCAGGCCTCTGCTCCCATCGATTTATCGCGTCGATCATTTCTTTGGACACGAGCGCTCGGCCGTTGTCGATACTGATTACTTCCCACGGCGTCTAGGTTGGCGCTTGACTATCGGGTCTTCGGGACGCCTGTTTAAGGGCTTAGTGCACGCGCAAATATGGCACGATTTTACGTACAAGCACACGGCGTTTCTTAACCCTTTACAGTAGAACCGTAGTTTGACCGCTCGGTATATTCCTCTCCATCCGGGGTGACATGATAGGGGTCGTCGTGGTACCACAAAATTATATGTTGAACTTTGTCGGTGGGGACGACTACCGTTGTGTCAGTGCCTATACGAATACGTAAAATACCGTCCAATAAAAAAAAATCGTCCTTATTTTCCACGTACGGTTTTTCGTTCGCTATGGTGAGTTGCGCGTTTAATTTTTTTATGATCGAAGAGAGAAACGGTTTGTTGTTCTGCCACACTCGTGCCTCCCGTGAACGGTCTGTCACAGATCGCGTCGTTCGCCTCGGTAATGGAGTAGATATTATCGAGAGTGGTGGTGAGTGCGGGCGGACTAGACATTGGCGCGCCTAACAAATTGTCATCCGAAGCGTCTTCGTCAACAGGGGGTCCGTCCGTTGGGTGACGTGATAACATGTCGGGCGCTTCGTTGTATTTGCCCAGCACGTGTGTCGTGGTGAAATTTAGGTTACCCAGGTGTAGCGCCCAGCGGGTCAACTTACTGTTTGTACCCTTTACATTGTGCAGATAAGTCAGCGCTGAATTATCTGTGTACAATTCGAAAGGGGCGTACTCTAAGTATGACCTAAATTTAGCGGTTCTCCATATGATCGCTAGACATTCGCGCTCGACAGCGACATAACGTTTTTGCGTATTCTTAAGTAAGTTCTCGCGTAAGCTACGATATCCTTTTCCCTCGGCTTTTTGTCCGTGTTGAAATAATACCACCCCTACGTCGAGTTCACTAGCGTCGGTTTGTAGGCAGAATGGTTTTGTGTAGTTGGGGGAAGAGAGGCGTGGTGAGTCGCATATCGCCGATTTAATGTGCCCGAAAGTGTCTTGTTGTGGTTATGACCACGACTACTTTTCCCCTTTATTTATTAGTTGGGTGAGGGGACCGATGCTGTCAGTGTAATTATCGACAAACTGACTATACCAGTTGCATACCCCTAAAAATTTTCGTATATCCCTTACATTGCGTGGGACTGGAATATCGCGTATGGACTGTAATTTTTCCGGCTCTTTGTCTATGCCTAGCCCATGCACCCGGTGTCCCAAAAAAGAAATTTCAGAGTACCTGCTATTACACTTTTTAGTATGGCATGTTAAGCCGTGACGCATTAAGCGTTCAAGAACCTTGCTAAGGTGTTCTAAATGTGTTTCGACACTGTTCGAAAAAATTAAAATATCGTCCAGATAGACCTGAACAAAGTCATCAATGTACCCCCTAAGCACTTCGTTCATTAAACGTACGAAGATCATGGGTGCATTTTTAAGTCCGAGCGGAAGCACACGAAACTGAAATAAGCCCTTTTTCTTTCTGAACGCGGTGTATTCGCGTACGTTTTGTTGTAAAGAGCATTGTCAGTAACCCGATTTTAAGTCGAGTGACGTGAAAAATTTCGCCCCCCTCATGCTTCTAATCATTTCGTTTAAATTAGGCATGGGATACGCGTCTAATACGGTCACATCGTTAAGTCGCCTATAGTCGACACATAAGCGATATGAGCCGTCTTTTTTCTTGGCCAGCTCGACTGGTGCCGACCAAGGGGAGGTGCTGGGTTCTATGAGCCCTTGTGATTCCATATTGCCTACCATTTCGTCTATTGCTTGTTGTTTGTATAGCGGGTACGGATATGGTTTTTGCGCGATGGGTGTCGGGTTTTTTAGAACGATGTTGTGTTCGATAAGCTTTGTGCGGCCCACCGTGGCATTAAAAACCGCAGAATAATTTTTTATTGTGCGCGTTAATAATGTGTGTGTGTGTGTGTAGTATCCTGCTATATCTAGTGTTGATAGATTTACATCGGGTAGCGTGTGCCGAGTACTCGCTTTCCAACAAGCTGTAGTGCGTCGCGTCGCGCCCAAGTGAATTGTACATGCAGCGTAGTCCCAGGAGACTTCCTGTTCTGTTAGAAAGTCGTGTCCCAGGAGTACGTCACAGTACAGATTCTCCAAGATGACAGCCGTGAACTTTATTTGTAGATCCGCAATTTTTGTTATAAAGGTAGCTGTGCCGGCCGTGTCTGTTGTGTGACTGTCAGCTAACCTAACTGGGGATGTTTGTCCGTTGTGCACACTTCGAAATTTGTGAGCTGTTGCTCAAGAGGTATACGATTTTTGCGCTGAGAGTCAAGTAAGGCCGTCACAAAGCCGTTGTCAAATTCCAGCTCCACAGCGGGAGTAGTAATTTTATGTGTTTGTGCGGCAGTACTCAAGTGCCTAGAGGTTCGAACGGGGGGCGTTGAAACGGTGTGTTCGCCGGCAGTATTAATTGCCCTAAGCGGGTAGGCCGTTTCTGCCGTATTTCCCTCCCCCACGGTGACCAACATATCGTTGGACCGACTCGCGTTATAGTCGTTATCTATTGACTCTACGATCGTGTGACAAGTATTTTGAATAATCTTATGGTCCTCATTGTGGATGAGGGGTGTGGTGGTGGTGAGTAATGGAGCTACAGCGTGACCACTATGATGACATTGGGGCTGTAGGAGTGATGGAGAATTTGGTGTGAAAGTGCTGTGCTTGATAGTAAGATTATTTAAAATAATGTCATTTTAATCGAAGAAAGCGCATCCGTTTTTGTTACCGATGTTGATTGAACGGGCGGTTTGGTCGGCGCGCTGATTAGTTCGATATTGTTTTGAGCGTAATTGTGTTTGTAAACCCGGAGAATAGACTAGTGTAAAAGTCCAGAGGTCAAATTTTTTTTTTTCAAATTAAAGTATATTACATTAGCTTTAATTTAAGATATATATAAAAGTGTCAGACCTTCCGTTGAACATGTTCAAAAGTTATGTTGAAAAAGTTCTACTTTCTATATGCATTTTTTATATTTTAAGCCCCCCCATATATAGGGAAATAGTCTGATTTAAAAAAAAAGTATATCCAATGAAAGATCTATATAAATATTACTTTTCNTATGTCGAATGAAAGATCTATATAAATACTACTTCTCATAAAAAAATTGTAATGATTCATACATTTTTCAAAAAGTTATAGCATAATAAAGTTAAAAATGTAAAATACAAAATCGAAAATTTTCACACAAAAATAGCATTCGGTAGCCATTTTCACCATGAAGATAAGACAAAGTCCTAAATTTTTTTTTTTCATGATAAAGAACATTGCATTAGCTTTAATTTAAGATATATATAAAAGTGTCAGACCTTCCGGAACATTTTCAAAAGTTAAGTTGAAAAAGTTAATTTTTTGTGAAAAAGTTGTCATTTTAAATCCCCCCCTGTGGGCAGGTTAAGTGTCAGATTTACAAAAAAAATATACCAAATGATAAGTAAAGACATCAAGCATCTATATAAAAAAAAATTATATTGATATGTTCATTTTTGAAAAAGTTAGAGCATTATTAAGTTAAAAATATAAAAAAAAATTATTTTACAAAAATCGTAATTTTTTATTAACTTTGATGTCAACTTTCACCACGAAGACAAGTCCAGAGGTCAAATTTTTTTTTTTCAAATTAAAGTATATTACATTAGCTTTAATTTAAGATATATATAAAAGTGTCAGACCTTCCGGAACATTTTCAAAAGTTAAGTTGAAAAAGTTAATTTTTTGTGAAAAAGTTGTCATTTTAAATCCCCCCCTGTGGGCAGGTTAAGTGTCAGATTTACAAAAAAAATATACCAAATGATAAGTAAAGACATCAAGCATCTATATAAAAAAAAATTATATTGATATGTTCATTTTTGAAAAAGTTAGAGCATTATTAAGTTAAAAATATAAAAAAAAATTATTTTACAAAAATCGTAATTTTTTATTAACTTTGATGTCAACTTTCACCACGAAGACAAGTCCAGAGGTCAAATTTTTTTTTTTCAAATTAAAGTATATTACATTAGCTTTAATTTAAGATATATATAAAAGTGTCAGACCTTCCGGAACATTTTCAAAAGTTAAGTTGAAAAAGTTAATTTTTTGTGAAAAAGTTGTCATTTTAAATCCCCCCCTGTGGGCAGGTTAAGTGTCAGATTTACAAAAAAAATATACCAAATGATAGGTAAAGACATCAAGCATCTATATAAAAAAAAATTATATTGATATGTTCATTTTTGAAAAAGTTACGGCAGTTTTTAGTAAAAAAAATTGAAAAAATTTCGAAAATTAGCGATTTTTAAATTTGTAATTTTTTTGGAGGTTTCCCCCATTTACGGGGAACGAGGGAAATTTTTTCAATTTTGAAGGGTAATGCTTCGACTAGATACAATTTGTGATCTTTTGACGTATCGTTGAAAGATATCCGTTCGGTGAGAGCTGAGATAAAGTGGTAACAGACACAAAAAAAAAAAAATAAAAAAAAATAAATAAATAAACACATCATAGTAAAACCAATACCTTCTCAGCTTCGCATCGAAGCTAAAATTACTTTTAAGTTGAATTATTGTTAGTAACTATATGTACTCATAATTTTTAAAAAAAATTAATATATGACAAGTACAGATGTAGTTTCATTTGAACAAATGCTATTTACATTTATTCATTATTTGATTCAATATAATTTTAAAAGGTTAAAACATTTAAATAGCAATTGGCTATTACGTTAAAGATATTTTTCTAATACTATTTTATAAGTTAAGATTGACAGAAAAATGATGTTTACGAAGTATTTTTATTTCTTTTTCTTATTGCCTCTTGTGAGTAAAATTATAACACAATGAATTAATCTTAAACAATTATATAAAAAATAGTTTTTACGAATAAATGACATTTTATTTTTCGGATTTTATATCAAAAGTTTCTAAATTGAATTTTTCTATATACATACACTAAATATTTATTTATAACCTAAATTTATTCATTAGTCAGTTAGAGTATAGTAACATTTGAATATTACAGATTTAAATTTTAGAAAACTCGAATACTTAAATAATTTTACATAGACCTTTTCATACTTTTTCTTGCTTTATTACTTTATGTTACATATTTGCAATGATTAAAATATTGTACTGAATATTCCATTGACTAATAATAGTTTTACAGGTAAAATCCAATGACACCATTCAGCAGCCAAAGCAGAACTTATTAACATGTTTGATAAATTCTGGTTTGAATAATGACAAAATCATAAGTAAGTTAACTTGTCTACATAGATTAAAATTGAACTATTTTTTATAACATATACTCAATTGTTATGCCATTTTTTTTATGTAAAATTGAAGTAAATATAATCTATAAAAATTAATATTCACCAAACTAAATATTTAATAAATATTAGATTAGAAGATATTTTGTTATATAATAAATAGTTATTATATTAACGTTTTTAATCTTTTAATTATTTTTAATTATAGATTCTCAAAACAAATTTACTCGTAAATTTAAAGACATTTTATTGAAACGGAGTATAGATATTCTACGTTTAGGTAATTATGATAAAATTAACGAAGTTGCAAAATCTTTGTACGATTAGATTGTTCGTCGCGGTCAACGAGGAATTAAATTGCACGAATGTTGTTTAATGTATGCTACTGAACTAACAAATTTAAAGAAAAATAAGGATCTTATTGAGCCGTATGAAAATATGGTTCGCGATTGGAGTAATGAAGATAAAGTTTTGCCAACGATACTTCGAGAAGATAACATGACTATGGACGAAGGATACGAACTGGGGGATACATGTCAAATAGTTGTATTGACTGGTGATACTGAAGATACAGACCGCATCAAGGTGGATCGTTATAATTAAGATTTAAAAATATTAATGGATGATGACAGATTTGTTTTAATTGTTTAAAAAATATTTAATTTGTAAAAATTATATAAAACAATAAATAGTAAAAAAATGTCTGTGTTATCTACAATATCTTAGTAAATTTTTTTATGAAATATCAACACTGATTCCAAATGTGTCTTTAATTTTTTTACATCATATTTAGTTTTTGAAATAATAACTTATGAGTAATTATATATTATTTATATTATTAGGAAAACTGAAAATAATTTTTTGTTTTTTCATTTTTCTAATAAACTTTATGATGTTAATAACGAGTTGTGCGAAATTTGAGACTTAGCCGTCAAGTATAACCATTTTTATTGATCTTGTGAAGTTCAAAAATAAAAATTGTTTATTTTACATGGCAAATTTATATAACAATGGGAAAAACGTAATAATGAAAAAAAATATACTCATGCAATTTTATTTTTCTAAGTCATTTTTTAGTAGAGTTTTTTATGAATTCAAGAAACAAATTTGATAGATTTAATTTATGTGTGTTTTTAACACTTCAAAAATACTATGTGATTAAATAGAAACATAATTTAAAAACACTTACCTCATAAAATTTTAATAGAGTATCTTAGATAAAATATTTTTTCATCTGGTATGTTTTTATGACAATCCAATGAAAAACCTAAGTACAAGAACGGTTTAAAAATTGCTAAAATTATTTATTTCAACACAATTTTAGTATATGTGTCCGGAACAATTGCGTTCTTCAGACATGCATCAAATTAAAGCTTTTAAAATGTTCTATAAGATAAAAAAAAATTTCTGTACTGATTTAAAATCTGCAATTAGATTTTTCTATTGGCTCTTTTTTGAGATTATTACTAAAACAAGTATTTATATATAAAAAGTAAATTAATGCTACAATTGAAAAAAACGATAGCACAGTAGGGTCGCGGCATAGTATATTTGGGACAAGTATAGATGATATCTGACAGTGATTTAAATCAATATCATAAGAAACTCTTCGATGCAAATCTTTAAGTAGTGTTTAATTTTAAGAATTGATGGATTATTTCAAAAGCAACAATAACACTTATTCCTATAATTTTATCCCAATTAGTTATTTAATTTATAATTATGTAGCGAGGTGTAATATATAGAAGTAATAAACACTTTTACGGTTTAATAGCAACTATACTATATTACAACGAACTAACAAATAACAGCGAGAGACGAAGCGCGTTTAAGACAGAATGCGTAAGTGATTGACTGATCGATTGATTGACTGGAGCGACGATCTTGCTCTTAAATAGTCAGAGGAATCTTCTAGAGGCGGCGGCGGCCGAACATTCTAGAACATTCGACCGCCACAATTATAATATATGAATAAATAATAACTATAGTAATTAAATTTAGTATGATATTGCTATTCAATAATTAAATATTGTAATTTTTATAGAGATATTATAAAAATAATACTAGTATTTTTCGTTCATTATTGTTTTAAGCTTATTATAAAAATTATTTTTAACTTTTTAATTCGATATGCTTTAAAAACGTGTTTTTCAGTTTTTTTAAACTATATTTATATTAGAAATGATTTATATAGCAAAATGTTGCCAAAAAAATATTATAGTCTAGTAGTAACACACATAAATAGAATAAAAAAAAAAATTTATGTCCAATTAAAAATAATTCAAGTCTTTTAAACTTAAAAATGAATAATTACATAAAAGTATGAACAATTTTCATAGTCTATATAAAGTATTCAATTTTGTCTGTATAATCTTATAACAACTAATAAACACATGTAAAAATGACCAATGATTTCATATTTATCATTTAATTTTGGTCTATAACTATAAAATTTAATTAAATATTTTAATATCGAATTGTTACGATCCGATTCCGTATAGATTTTTACCCCACTATACTCTAATGCGTATTATAGTAAACTGTTATATACAAATAGATTATTTAAAATAGATACCATGGTAATTAAAAAAAATACATTCTAAATAAGGCTATAGCTTTTATTTTGGATGTAGTTGAGTGGGTTAAGTTAGACAAATCACCTTTACTATAAAAACCATGTAGCATTATTTAGTCATATTTTCTTACTCTTCGTACCACATTAATCTCAATCCACAGAATTACTTATAAAATGAAAGTAATGACGGAAATATTTTTGCCTTTTTTACTTTCAAGTATGTTTTTGATTCATTCCTCTATCCTAAACTATATTTTTTTAATGGCAACATACACATATTTAAACTAGCCTATAAAATAAAAAAAATTGAAAAACCAGTATTTCATATGTTTTTACTATTTTAAAATATATACAAACAATAGTCAATTGGTTAGATACGGGTTATGATTATTTTTATGAAGTTAAAAAAATATTTATACCTAGTCGAAAAAAGGCCGAGAAATATCTAATAATATATGTTTGAATGTTATTCATAGTTATTTAAATTTTGAGTTGATTAAATAAAGTTCTTAATAAAACTTTTCCGAAATTTCTATAAAATTTCCACAGTATTAAATTTTTGGAAATTTTATAACGCAAGTAGTGATGTATCAGATGATAAAGGATAGTTGAAATCTTATAAATCTGACTGTGTATTATACTTTATTTTTATAAAGATAATGTTAAGTCCTATGTAACTATTGTTATCAACATGTACGTGGACGGTCGTTGACCACCACTTTTACTTAAGTCAGTCGGCGGCGTGCCTTCTTATCGTATAGTTGTAATTAAAACGAATAAAAATTGATATATTAACGTACAAAGTGTTACTTAAAATTTAAATATAATAAAACCCAAAGAATCTGTTCAACCAGAAAAAAGACATACAGTCCACAACATGGTCCTTCGGCCACGGACTTTTGGTTAATAATTAACGAAAAATTTAAATTTTAAGTGCGAAAAAAATAAATACGTAATATAGTGCAACGTGTCATTTGGATTACCAAAAGTTTACCCTTTCAAGAAAGTGGATAAAATTCAAAAGGCCAATCGAAAGGTAGAAAAATTAAAATATATTCCTTTTATTAATAAATTTATTCCAAAATTTCCTAAAAGAAATAAAAGAATATATTGTAAGGTTTTAAATAGTATTGTAAGGTCGTTTTTTTATGTTGGTATTTACCCGGTTGATAGTTATGTTTATCAGGTGGGAATAGTTATAAATCGGCGCGTATACTCTACGCGGAAAGTATATATATATATATAGGTGGGTTTAAAAGGTTATTATAACATCTCGTATGTGGGGATAGGATACTATAGTAAATAGTAGTAACAGAGTAGGAGTTACATTGCTGAATATCAGCTGTTAGTAGTATTAAACTTCACATCGCGTTCTCACTTACCTTCGACATGGGGGAAACGAGCATTAATCTTGCGCAGCGCAGAGGACAATTAAAAACGTCTTTAATAAAATTCGAAAAATATTTGAGTAGCGGAAAAGTCTCAATAGAGCAAATACCATTTCGGATAGAAAAAATAGAGGCTGTTTGGTCAGAGTTCGAAGTAATTCAAGGAGCTATAGAGCTCGAAGAAGAGATAAATATGGAGGAGCAAGATATATATAGAGAGGAATGTGAAGAATTATTTTTTAGAACATTAGCCAAAGCAAATAAATTAATTGGTAGAGTAAGTTCGTCAAAGGTCGAAAATAGAGAAATCAAAGAAAATCAATATAGCTGTCAGCAAAGTTCTTGTGGTCAAACAAATAAATTTATTTCTCACGTTAAATTAGCTCCTATAAGTATTTCAGTATTTACTGGCGAATACAGTGAATGGAAACCTTTTTATGATTTATTTTCTAAACTTATACATGTTAATGCGGATCTATCGGATATTCAGAAATTTTGCTATTTACGCTCATCTTTATCAGGAGAGGCAGCAAATATTATTAAAAGTTTAGAAACAACAGCGAATAATTATGAAATCGCGTGGATAATGTTAAAAGAGAGATATGACAATAATAAGTTAATAATTCAAACCCATGTGAAAGCTATTTTTGAGCTAGGAATGGTGCATCAAGAGTCTGCTGTTAAAATAAGAGAATTTTTGGATTCTTTAGTCTGTCGTATTAGTGCATTAAAAATGTTAGAAGAAAAACCTGAAGAATGGGGGCCGATGTTAATGCATTTAATTTGTACTAAGCTTGATAGAAATACGCTAAGTAGATGGGAAGCAGAATCACCCCAAGATAGAATAGCACGTGTATCCGAATTTATTACATTTTTGGAAAATAGAGTAAAAGTATTAGAAGCGTCAAAAAATATTTATTCGCGAGGTAACCAACAACTTGGTAACCAAAATATGTTTATCAAACAAAATAAGTATAGATCAGCTGCGGTAACAACTACGCAAGGATTAAAATGTTATGTTTGTGAGTTGCCACATACAATATACCGTTGTCCACAGTTTATTTCATTATCAATTGCGGATAGAATTAAAAAGGCAGTGGCACTCAAACTATGTAAAATTTGTTTGAGACGGCATAGTGAAAGATGTACAGCGCGTTATTGTTTAAAGTGTTCAAAACCACACAATGTATTGTTGCATTTAGATATAACTCTAAATCAGGAAATAAAAGTAGATAATAATACTACAAACGATAATTCAGTAGTCTCAGATAACGTATCAACGAGCGCTATTGCAGCTGCTCAATTACACGAACAAGTGTTGTTGTCAACAGTAGAAGCTTATGCAGGTAATGTTAAAGGTGGAAAAGAAAAATGTAGAATTTTGCTGGATTCTGGTTCACAGTGTAACTTTATAAGCGAATATATGGTACAATCATTAAGGTTGCGTAAATCGCGAGTACACCACAGTGTCATTGGCATAGGAGGTACTAAAAAAAATATTACTTCAGCGGTTACAGTAGTAATTACATCGCGCATTAGTTTATTCAAAATAGAAGTACAATGTTTGGTTGTTCCTAAGATAACAGGATTTATTCCGTCGAATAATATAAAAAGTAAATATTTTATTCCGGAAGGTATTCAATTAGCAGATCCGTCTTTCACAGTACCGCAAAAAATAGACTTATTACTCGGAGCAGGTCACTTTTTTGATGTTTTATGCGCGGGTAAAATTAAACCGTCCGAGGACGGACCAATATTTCAACAAACGCAGTTTGGTTGGGTAATTGCAGGAGTGGTAAATCCGGGCTGTAGTCAAGCGTATCATTCTATTAGTTATTCGGCAGTGATTGATCACGAAAATCAATTAGAAAATATGTTATCTAAATTTTGGTGTTTGGAAGAAGTAGGAACAGCCGCGCCTCTAACGTTAGAAGATAAAAAATGTAAAGAGTTTTTCGAAAATACGGTTAAGCGAGACGATGTCGGTAGATTTATGGTTTATTTACCTTTTAAAGAAGGGGAAAATTATAAATTAGGCGAATCATACGAGATAGCAAAAAAGAGATTTTTAAATATGGAAAGAAAGTTGCAAAAAGACGAAAAGTTAAAAGAGGAATATAGTAAATTTATGAAAGAATACGAAATATTGGGTCATATGCAGAAAATTAGTGAAAAGAAACCCATAGTTGGGGAACATATATGTTACTTACCGCACCACGCTGTATATAATTATAATAGCACAACAACACGACTTCGTGTGGTATTCGATGCGTCGTGTAAAACGTCATCTGGTAAGTCACTGAATGACGTACTATTAAAAGGTCCCGTCTTACAAGACGATATGATTTTTATTTTAATACGTTTTAGAAAACATAAAGTTGCTTTAACTGCAGATATAAAAAAAATGTATCGACAAATTAATTTAGCTCCTGAACATTGTGAATACCAAATAATATTATGGAGAGAAAATCCAAAAATGCCCATAGAAATTTATAAATTAACAACAGTCACATATGGTATGAGTCCTTCGTCGTTTTTAGCAACTGCTTGTTTACGTACTTTAGCTAGTCAGGAAGAAAATTATTATCCATCAGCTTGTTCTGAAATAAAAAATAATTTTTACATGGACGACTATTTAGGAGGCACAGACACTATCGAATCAGCTGTTCAGTTACGCGACGATCTTATCTGTATATTTCAACGAGCCGGTATGTCGCTGTGTAAATGGTTATCTAATAAAAACACAGTTGTAGACGACACGGTTGAAAATAAAAATAACGAACGTGCATTTGAATCAACGATAACAAAAATACTTGGTCTAACGTGGGACCCCGCTAATGATATGTTTATATTTAAAATAAATTTAAACATTTACGCGGAAAGTGATTTAACTAAAAGGAAAATATTATCTGAGGTAGCCAGTATTTATGATCCGCTTGGTCTTTTAGGACCTGTAATAATAAGAGCCAAACTCTTCATTCAAAGTTTATGGAACATAAAATTAGCGTGGGATGAAGTATTAACTGATAATATAAGTGAAGACTGGTTAAATTATCGCAAGAGCTTGTTAACTTTGAATAATTTAAAAGTGCCACGAAAAATAATNATTAACTGATAATATAAGTGAAGACTGGTTAAATTATCGCAAGAGCTTGTTAACTTTGAATAATTTAAAAGTGCCGCGAAAAATAACGTGTGAAAAAGATATTTCGTCGATAGAAATACACGGTTTTTCGGACGCATCAGAAAAGGCATATGGTGGATGTATATACTTACGATGCACCGATATAGATGGTAAACATAGTTTAAGGCTTATTTGTGGGAAATCAAAAATAGCTCCATTAAAAGTAATTTCTATACCCAGATTAGAACTACGCGCAGCGTTATTACTCGCACGGTTATCTTATAATGTTATGGAAAAGTTAAAATTAAATATTATAAAAAAGTACTTTTGGACGGACTCAAATATAGTTTTGGCGTGGATATCTTCTCCATCCACAAATTGGAAGACATTCGTTGCTCACCGAGTTGGTGAAATTCAGAATTTATCTTGTCCATCAGAATGGGCTCATGTACGGTCTCAGGATAATCCAGCCGACTTGCTTTCTAGAGGATGTGAAGCGAAGTTGATGAATGAGATGCAGTTATGGTGGCAAGGACCGTCTTGGTTGAGTAAGGATAAAACGGAATGGCCAAGTAAAAATAATGGAGTAATAGAAATTTCAAGCAATATGTTGGAAAGAAAAAGTACAACTAAATTTATTGGTAATGTAATAGAAGAAGCTAATTTGTTAGACAAATTTTCATCTTTAAATAAAATTTTACGTATTATGGCTTATTGTTTAAGATTTATAGATATTAAAATACATAAAAAATTGTTTAAAACAAGTGTTATAAATGCAGATGAATTAAATAGGGCAAATATTAATTTAATACGTATTGTGCAAAATAATTATTTNATATTGCTATTCAATAATTAAATATTGTAATTTTTACAGAGATATTCTAAAAATAATACTAGTATTTTTCGTTCTTTATTGTTTTCAGCTTATTATAAAAATTATTTTTAACTTTTTAGTTCGATATGTTTTAAAAACGTGTTTTTCAGTGTTTTTAAACTATATTTATATTAGAAATGATTTATATAGCAACATGTTGCCAAAAAATTTTTATAGTCTTGTAGTAACACACATAAATAGAATAAAAAAAAAATATTTTATGTCCAATCAAAAATAATTCATGTCTTTTAAACTTAAAAATGAATAATTACATAAAAGTATGAACAATTTTTATAGTCTATATAAAGTATTCTATTTTGTCTGTATAATCTTATAACAACTAATAAACACATGTAAAAATGACCAATGATTTCATATTCATAATTTAATTTTGGTCTATAACTATAAAATTTAATTAAATATTTCAATATCGAATTGTTACGATCCGATTCCGTATAGATTTTTACCCCAGTATACTCTAATGCGTATTATAGTAAACTGTTATACACAAGTAAATTACTTAAAATAGATTCCATGGTAATTAAAAAAAAATACATTCTAAATAAGGCTATAGCTTTTATTTTGGATGTAGTTGAGTGGGTTAAGATAGACAAATCACCTTTACTATAAAAACCATGTAGCATTATTTGGTCATATTTTCTTACTCTTCATACCACTTTAATCTCAATCCACAGAATTACTTATAAAATGAAAGTAATGACAGAAATATTTTTGCCTTTTTTACTTTCAAGTATGTTTTTGATTCATTCCTATATCCTAAACTATATTTTTTTAATGACAACAAACACATATTTAAACTAGCCTATAAAATAAAAAAAAATTGAAAGACTAGTATTTTGGAAGTTATTACCATTTTAAAATATATACAAACAATAGACTATTGGNAACTAATAGAGCTGTACGACAATTATGTCCGTTACCTTTTGAGGGCAATCAAACAATGAGTTAAATTGCTTCAATGATTCATACTGTTAAAATTAAACATTTTTTGATTATTTATTTGTTAATTTATTTATATTTATTTTGTATAGATAAATTATGAGAGTCCAATTGTGTGTTTTTTCGATGGTTATTGTCGAATATTAATTGTTAAATCTATTTGATAAGTTTTATTCCTTTGGTTTATTTATAGTATTTTGTAATATTTTGTTTTTTTTGTTTATTTGATTTGTTTAATAATCTTTAATTTAAAACAGTGTTTTAAGGCACCCGCTATATTAAGTCCTATGTAACTATCGTTATCAACATGTACGTGGACGGTCGTTGACCACCACTTTTACTTAAGTCAGTCGGCGGCGTGCCTTCTTATCGTATAGTTGTAATTAAAACGAATAAAAATTGATATATTAACGTACAAAGTGTTACTTAAAATTTAAATATAATAAAACCCAAAGAATCTGTTCAACCAGAAAAAAGACATACAGTCCACAACATGGTCCTTCGGCCACGGATTTTTGGTTAATAATTAACGAAAAATTTAAATTTTAAGTGCGAAAATAATAAATACGTAATATAGTGCAACGTGTCATTTGGATTACCAAAAGTTTACCCTTTCAAGAAAGTGGATAAAATTCAAAAGGCCAGTCGAAAGGTAGAAAAATTAAAATATATTCCTTTTATTAATAAATTTATTCCAAAATTTGTAATTAAAACGAATAAAAATTGATATATTAACGTACAAAGTGTTACTTAAAATTTAAATATAATAAAACCCAAAAAATCTGTTCAACCAGAAAAAAGACATACAGTCCACAACAGATAAATTTATCATTTTTTATTGCCATAACTGAATTTTAATATGATGTTATTTTTTTTTATATTTATTTTTTTTAATTAGAATGGAATCTATTTTAATTAGAATTATGGACTTCATTACATAATAGAAATCTAATTCTCCCGGTACACAAATGTTGTACCTGACTTTTTAATGTTTACACAGTTTATAATAAATTATATACTATATAAATTTGTGTATTTCAAAATTCATTAACACAAAAAAACAATTTGATTTATAAACACGTGCATTAGCTTCTATATACAACGTATAGAAAATCTATTAGTTTAAACAAATTGATTTCACGTACATGTGATTTGTTTTGTACACTTCACATATATTTTATGTAACTTAAAAATAACTATGAATAATCTTAAGATTAAAATGTTTTTTGTTTTTAAGAAAAAATATAATTTACCAAATAAGTTATATAAAATAAAATACTGAAAACAATATTCATAAAACTATTTCTAATTCAACAGTGTGTCAACATTTTATAAAATTAATTTAAATCTAAAATGATTTTACTAAAATTGATTAAAATGTCTTCAAATCCAGTTAAAAATATAAATTACCAAAAAATGTGCATAATTTAATTGTCAACTCATTGTGCTTTTTTTTGAGATTATTTGAAAAAGTTTAGTAAAGCTTTGATATAAGTTTTGAACATAGTTCCCGTATAAAATACGTATTTGATGCACTCTAACTTCAAGCTTAAAAAAATGTAGGAAACTGGATAAGTGAAATTCTTATTAGCCTACTGTGCAATTTTA
The DNA here is from genome assembly GCF_025091365.1 of Daktulosphaira vitifoliae. Taxonomy (NCBI): domain Eukaryota; kingdom Metazoa; phylum Arthropoda; class Insecta; order Hemiptera; family Phylloxeridae; genus Daktulosphaira; species Daktulosphaira vitifoliae. The sequence continues at coordinate 21,053,011 of NW_026099573.1, forward strand.
GAGACATTAATTTCAATGAAAAATAAAAGTTCATACGTTTTAAAATAAAACTAGACTTTAAACTATATACTATTTTGTTCAATTTTAAATAATCAATTTATTGTTTCAGAAAAATTTTATTTTTATTAATCATTATTACTTTAATTTGTTTTGAAATTAATAAATAAAAAAATAATTATATTGCGGTTAGAATTACTTAATTGCCTACTAAATTTTTAATTAGTTATAATTGAATTCATTAGTTGAAAATGTTCCGATTCTAATACTGAATTTTTGAGATTTTACTATCATTGCTAATTATATAGTTATTTTATAATTTATTAGGCATTTTCAATGAATTTATTGAAAATTCATTTAACATATATAAATCTAAAATGAAAATGACTAAGAGCAATGTGACAGCTGATATAACAATTTTTTGTACCAATATTTAAAAATTGTTTTTATGAAATCATTGTTAATTGTTTAAATAAGTTTTTTCATCTATAATTTAGCACACTAGCAGATTGATATTCTTAAACTTATTTTTGTGATTAGGTATTATTTAAGAATATTACATATTTAAATTATCAAATAATATATAAAAAATGAATTATATCACTCATAAAATAAGTCCTGTTCAATTCAATTTTTAGAATGTAAAATTGATATTGTAGAAATGAATGTTGAAGGAAGAAGTGGTAGAGGAAGACCTAAAAAGAGATGGAAGGATTCTCTTGAAGCAATATGAAGACAGCTGATATGAGTGTAGATGATGTGGGAGATCGTGTCAAGTGGAAGATTAGAATAAGAGTGCCCGACCCCAAGTAGTTGGGATTAAGGTGAGGAAGAAGAATGTAAAATTGATGGTCTAAACAATTACAAAAAAAAAATTTCGACAATCGACAATAAAATTTAATTCTAATTTAATATTATTCAGATTTTTGCGAATTTAAATATTGACAATGACGTGTTTTTTTTAACATCAGCGGTTTTCCTTATAGTGTAAAGGATGCAAAGCCCGTATAAACAAAAAAAAAGATATATTTTATATTTAAATAGTATACAACAAATTTTTTAAAATTATATTCTTATTATTTAATATCATTGATATTTTTCATTAATCATATTTGTTAGAGTGGTCATTATCTTCCAAAATAAATTTGAAGAAATGTTTTTATATATTTACTATTATTACTAAAGTATAAAAAAACATTAATTTACTTTATTTAAATAGTTAACTTTAATATACTATATTATATTATACTAGGGATAATTGTAAATAAATAATAGACTAGCCGAGAATGAACAAAAAATAAATTATTATTTTATAAAACTTATTCAGTTATTTTAACTTTTATGCTACATAAATATATTTATTTATATAAATTATAAATATTTGTGTATATATTTATCATAAATTAATTATTTATAATAAAAATTAATCATAAAAACATATTTTAAAATTGTTGATTATTGACAACACTCCTACTCATTTAATAGACATGTACTAAATTTAACGGATAACCAGTGGAAGATTATTAAAATATTAGATTGTTTGCAAAAAAAAATTAAATATATTTTATTTGGAATCATTATATGTGAAAATTAAATTAAAATATAAATTTAAAAAAAAAATGTAATTTTGCTCGAAAACAATTATTAAAATAAGCCTTGAATCTGTAAGTCTTTATTTAATGTGTTCTTTAAATATTGGTCATATAACTTATCCATATCATCTAGTGTTGACTTGATAATCCCATGACTAGCAGAACTTGAATCTTTAAGTAATTTATTACCAATTATTTCAGCTTGAACAAAAGTGTCAGAACAATTCTTTACAATTTCAGAACAGCTTTTTGTACTGTCATTCAATTTAGAAAATTCTCCAGTGTTTGTGAAAGGAATACAAATAGAATCGATCATTTTTTCTCCGATAAAATCTATAATTTTATCATTTTTATAAAACTTACCAATAAAAGCTACCCAAATATTCATTAGTTTTTCAAACTCAGGAGAAAAATTATAAGCATATACTGAAAATATAATATAGATTTTCATTATACATTATAATACTACCAAAAATATTATTTCTTAACATATTATCAACATAACGGGGAAAACGAATTTTTAAAATTAATAAAATAATAAATAATTTAAGTTTTTTTTAAAGAATTTTAGAATTTATGATAGCATGACAATATTTTGGTACTAATAATTTTATGTCATAACTTGTTCTACAGTACAAATTCATGCTGAACACAATTCCAATTAGTATAATATCCATTTTGTTTTAATGATTTAGTCATAAATTAATGTTAAATATCTATTTGAAATTAAAATAAAATGACCATTAAGATATTAAATTCAAACTTGAGCGAATAATACGATCATCAAAGTTTTAATAAAAAATTATCCACTTTAATTCAAATAAAACATTTTTATATATAATAATAATATTTTTATTGGCATGACGATTTAAATTATTAGTATTCAATCTCGAATAATTTAGTTAGAATGATTTATGCCTAAATAATAAAATTTATACATCTTACAAGGATGTCTAAAAAATGTTACTCCAACTTCTTCAACTATACATGCAAATAAAAAAAATAATTTTGTTACTAGTAATAATAATAATAATAATTATCATTCATAAATTAAGAGGGCATCGAAGTACTTTTTTTTTTGACAAATGAAAACTCATTTTGTGGTTTGCATAAATGTTAAAAATATAGAAAAAATTAAAACAATTGTAAGAGGCATCCAAAATTTATATTTTTTTAAAAATTACACCTATTTTAACTTTGATGCGAAGCTGAAAAGATATTTATTTTAATTTGATGGGTTTTTTGTGCCTATTTAAATAATTTCTCAGATCCTACTGGTTTGATTTTGTTCAACGGTACGTCAAGAGATCACCTAGATGAAGACTCAACTCTCAACATTGTCATATGAAATATTATTAAATTAATTGGTGTCTTATTGTGGTGCAATCTAGTCGAGTCCGCCAATAGTTGACTGTTAAGATACACACTGTAAAATAGATAGTTATAATGATCAATGTCTTAAATGTTTTGTACATTTTGATTTTGGATAGTTTTCAATTTGATACCCTCTTAAAAAAAATACTTCGGTTTTAATTTTCATTGATATAATTTTCTTTTAGATTGAAAATTATAAAAATAAAAATTATTAATTTCATATTGTCATTATGTTTTACTTTTGTACGAGATAATATTAGCCAAACCGTATTTATCGAGACATATACGGAATCTTGCTTGTCGACTGCATTCAATAGATTCAAAAAACATCTGTGACTATTCAAGTTTAAATAAATATTAGATTTTTTTGAATTTATACATTTATTTAGAAATAATTAAAATATATTGTATACATATTATGGTATATTATATTATGTAGAATATTGTATCTCTCTTTATCTGGGGGTTAATCCATGCCAAATCATCCAGAAGTGGTTGCACGACCACCTTATATTTTTCTTAATTTTTCAGGGTTTATTATTTATGCAATAATTAGATTAAAACAATTTTTTTTTTTTTTTATGACCTTCCGATTTTTATGGCTATTTCAATGTAAAAAATGTTAAAAATAGCCAGAACGTTAAAAAACACACAGATTATTCAATATTAACTCAATCGACTTAAAATTTTAGGATTGACCTGATTATAACTTAAAGTTAACATTAAAAAAAAAAAATTTATGTGATATTTCAAACTTAAATGACTTTCTAAAAATGGTGCTTTTTTTGAGAAAATTGGCGTTTTTGAGCTCACCTAAAACCATTAAGAAGTTATAATTTTATAGTGATTTTCAAATGTGGTATTGTATTGTAATTAGATATCTATAAAGACAAACAACGCCAAAGTATTAGATTTAAAATTAAAAATATCCACAATACAACCTATAAAACCTATACACAATTTTTACAGAAAAGTTTATATGTAATAATTATAATATATAATAGTTACATTGTATTGTAATATATTACATATACAGTAATATATAAAAAAATTATAAAAATATGGTTTGAAAACAACAAAAAAGTATCATTAAATTACATGATTTTGATCGGATTTTTACTGATTTTCTAATGCTAAATTTTACATGTTAAACTTTTTTTCTCAAACTTCAAATTTTTATGGTGTACTAAACAGATATATAACTAAAAAATTTTNTCTCAAACTTCAAATTTTTATGGTGTATTAAGCAGATATATAACTAAAAAATTAAAAAAAAAATTTTTCGAAATTAGGTCCCCCAACAGAGATAATGCACCTAGAATACGTGTCTTTTTATAAAATTTCTAACTTTGTAGGCCTCTAAATCCCAAGAAAATTGTTTTAAATATTTGAAATTTAGTTGAAACATAGATTATATACTATACAATACCACATTTGAAAATCACTATAAAATAATAACTTCTTAATGGTTTTAGGTGAGCTCAAAAACGCCAATTTTCTCAAAAAAAGCACCATTTTTAGAAAGTCATTTAAGTTTGAAATTTCACATAAATTTTTTTTTTTTTAATGTTAACTTTAAGTTATAATCAGGTCAATCCTAAAATTTTAAGTCGATTGAGTTAATATTGAATAATCTGTGTGTTTTTTAACGTTCTGGCTATTTTTAACATTTTTTACATTGAAATAGCCATAAAAATCGGAAGGTCATAAAAAAAAAAAAAAATTGTTTTAATCTAATTATAGCATAAATAATAAACCCTGAAAATTTAAGAAAAATATGAGGTGGTCGTGCAACCACTTCTGGATGATTTGGCATGGATTGACCCCTGGTAGTGATTCAATGCGTCATATACTATGGATAGCAGCCAAAAATTTCATAAAATCTTTTTCAAAATCAAGAAAATATAAAATAGTCTTAAATTTCCTTAAATTTCCTTAAATAAATTTAGAAAAATTGAACATTTTTTTTCCTATTCTAACTATTTGAGGTTAGCTTAAGTAGTTCCAACCTTCAATAACACTCGCTATTTTGCACCTTTTTCACATTCATCAGCCATTTTCATATCACTTTCTAGCATATAATTCATTTAGTTTTCGATCTCTCTTCTATCTCCTTTTCCTCTACATTCAAGTTATTTACTAATTTTTCTGCCTTAACTTTTTCTCTTCTTAAAATACAATTCAACCATCTCAATATTTTTTTTTTTTGTTTTAAATTTATTCGACATCATTTTTGTTTTATTTCAATAAGAGGTTAAATGTACTCTTGAGGTAAAAAGTAAATTTTAAGCTTTTTCTTAAATGTATTAGTATATGATATTTAAACCCTAATTGAAATTTTAATATCTAAAAATGAAGTTCAAGATATGAATTTTTTATTACTTCAATAATAATAAATAATTATAAAAACAAAATTATTTTTAAAAAGTTGACACACATAGTAGTCCGGGCAAATTGACATAGATTAATTTGACCCTAAAACATAGGTTAAGGCACAGTTAGACTAAAAACCGTAATATTAGGCTAAGTTTACATAAAATCGAATCTTTCATTACTCTACTTGAAGTATTATTAATATTGTATCAATTGATACAAGAGCAAAACATGTAAAAAGTGTGTCAACCAAACCCGATATACCTTACTTTATTTTACTTACACTCATAAATATAAGCGAGAAAAGCATAAGCTTAATTAGTTTCATTATGTTAATTTTTAACTGACAAAAAATATTGTTTAACAAGTAAATTAAATCTGCAATAAAAAAAAAAATAATTAACAACTAACTTATATGAAAATAAATTTAGTTATTTTATGTTTAAAAATCTTTTATTTTTTTTTTAATTAAAAAATATCTAAAATTTAACTTACCAAGTCAATACAATATTCAATTTTAAATAAAAATCTATAATTTTATGATTTTTCCTATGATTTATTATTTTCCTTTTTAAAGTAGACTTTAAATGAATTGTTATTCAACAATAGCATTATTTATTTCGACATATATTTATTTATATTTTATTCACATAAAATAATATAGTGATTTATCTAAACACAGTAAAATATTGATAAAAATAATATAATTTATTATTCTGTGTCCTCATTTTACCTAAAAAATTTATATGAAATGAGTTGAGCCTTAAGCAATAAAAAAAGTGGAGGGGGCTAAATCCATTTTTATCTCTTTAAAAAAATATTTCATACACTACATAGAATAAATTTTAGCTAAATTCTTCTACGTTAAAATGTCTTATTATTTCAAAATAATAACAAAGTTAGTAAAGAATTTTTTTTCTGATTTATTTTTAGTTTTATATACCTCTTGATTTATCAATCATTGTAAACTTATTAGGTCCATCCCTCGATCCTTATTGGAATTCGTTGCAAACTTTATTTTTTTTATGGTAACATACAGTAGCTTATACAGTGTAATTTGTTGAGTGTACTACATTATTAAAACATTATGAAAAATTAAAAAGAAAACAAAATTTTAATATGATTTTTATTAGATATGCAACGGATGCTATGCAAAAAAAACTTCAAAATGTTCCCATAGAACCAAATAACACTTTTCTGTCCTTTTAATAAATAAATATAAGATTCCTATTTGTTAATCCAAGTTTTTCCAAACTAATAATAATTCAATTTGGATATTAGGATAGCTTTAGTATGTTTTTAATAATATAACGGTTTAGAAGCGAAATAAGTGTTTTGAATAATAGGACACGGCTTGCGCGGTCGTATCTACTTAGTAAATAATAAACTATAAAAAGGCTGAGCACCAATTAAAAGATTAATCTTTTGCGGTGATATAAAAGAAGGAACGGCTAACGGCAAATTATTAGGAAGTTGAATACAATTTTCTGTAATATAAGAAGACGGTATATTTTTTTTTGCTATACTTTTTACTACTAGACGTGGATAATTCGAATGAGTCGAAAAGCGAGCTGATCGTTACCGTGGTAGTATGACAAACACGTTGCTCAATACCACCTATTCCACATACGTTGTAACTAACATTGAATTTTCGTAATTTTAATAATTGTGTAACGTGACAAAAAGTATCTATATATTTTTTTATCTATTTGTATATATATATATATATATATATATATATATATTTATATTGAGCCGAATGCGTACTGCGACGGCGTTTGTCAGTTAATTAATCATGATGAGGTGTTGTGATTTGTTTGTGCGCGTGCGAGATAGTCAGCTGTGTACTACTTCAGACCGGTTCATGGACGGCATTTGTGTGTACATTCACCCCGTTCCTTTCCTATCTTGAACGTCATTTGCACTGCTCACCGCATACATTGTCGCCTTATGATTTAAATTGTTCTTAGTAATTTCCGGCACTGGGTATTAAGATTTTTTTTGACCCTTAATCTAAAGGCTAGCCGTGGTGTCGCCAACGGACCGCCGGGTCAAAGGCCGGACGAATTGTCGGAAAATAGCCATTATTGGAACTGGTCGTGGCTAATTTTCGTCCGTAGCGGATTTTTTTGTTGTGTGCGCTACAACTATAATAATTGTTTTTTTGTTTTACGTGAGTGTCCGACATTTTTTTAATATGTAATTTTTTATTTATGGCGTCTGCTGATCTTGCCTCCACTTTCTGTAGCCCTTCGTGGCTGGTAATGTATATTTTTGTAATATTATATTATTACATATAATATTAATATATAATATGATGTTATCATTTGTTCATGTATGTCACATATTATGATTATACAAGATCACCAAAACAGGGTTCTTTTATTTAAAATACAAAATAACCCTTTAACTATACGATAAAATCTCCCTCTTGTAGAAATTATTAAGTAACGCCTACACGCTGGGACCCCATTTTAATTAACCAATTAGAATACAAAGCCACAGCTTCTAGGATCACGGTAGAGATCGCTGGACTACCCTCTTCACACTATAAAAAGCCATTTTTCTCCATCTAAACCAGTTTTTTTTGACGATTTTAAAATACACAAAATCTACGACACTCTACTCAAGATTTCACTTTCCGGGACTTAATTAATTTGGATTTAGAATATTTTTCTTTAAAACTAAATGAAACTTAGAAATTTTAAAGTGAATTTTGTTTTAGTGAATCTTTTAATTAAATTTAATTTGTTCAATCATTAATAATATTTTAAACATTACATTTTTTTTTTAAATTATTTTATTTTAATGATAAATCCAACCTAAATTTAGACTTTTATTTAATAATAAAAATTTATTGTGAGCTTTTCTTATTGGGTAGCTAGTCTCGTTGCTAATGTCTTTGTTTTAACAAACATCGCGCCGGCAGACAAAGCTAAAGGTCACAATCTTCTCAATTTAAATTGAGATTTAAATTTATTTGACTAAGTGTATTGCAACTCTATACTTATTGGGTAGCTAGTCTCGTTGCTAATGTCTTTGTTTTAACAAACATCTCTCCGGCAGACAACGCAGAGAAACTTACGAATATATTTGCAGTGTTTAATTTTTGTCTTGGTGATTATTGTGCCGCATCCTTTCATGGTGCTTTATTTTAGCACCGGGATACATTGGGCCACCGCAATTCTGCCTTGATAAATTTTTTATATAGATATAGATATTTCTGAATCTTGTTTTGGCCAGGCCAGAGGAAAATTTAAGAAATATTGGTATCGATCTCTCAATAAAAAAAATATACTTTCTAAAAAAAAAAATACTTATTCAATAAACGTAAAAAATCAATAAGTAAAAAAATCAAAATTGTTTTTATAATAAAATACAGAGTGTTTAAAATCGTTTACAAGTAAGATCAGTCTTAGATTTTGTGTAATTAAATCATATTATTTAAAGTCTTGAGTCGTTTTTTGTAATCAATTATATAGACTATATGACATATAGTGTAAATCGTATACGTAGTGCGTTTAATACGGAAATCAAAACTGGATTACTTAAAGTATTATTGTATTACACAGGACGTAAGGTAAGTACAATTTAACCTATGCTTTCGAACTTCCAACAATCTATCGCGTGATAAACCATTAATAATTAATGAGAGAAACAATTAATGAGAAAATTAATTTAAATAAAATTGAAGACAATTATATCTACATTAAAGTTACAAAAACTTATAATAAATAATGATTATAATAATTTACTAAGCACCCCTAATTTCTTTTTATATTTAACTCTTTAATAACCCTACTCTATAATTTTATAATTTCTTCTTTTCTTTCTTTTAAATTTTTTATTTTTGGTTTATTACATTTAGTATTTAATGTTTTGAGCCAGATTATTTTCTTTGTGCGCCGTGCCATTAGCACGTGTGGCGAATTTTTTTATATTTTTTTTATAGTTTTTTTTGTGTAGGTGCCCCTATTTTTTTTATTTAGGTCCCGCAACATGACAGACGTGTACAAGACCACCTGTCATGTTATATCTATATTTTTTTTGTGATTTTTTATAGGTTTTATATTATATTTTATGGGTGATATGTATATATTATTGGTACAATGTGGTGACGTAGTGCATTTTATTCCGGGGTGTCCCAACGTCTTGCAAGCTAAGTCTTTTTTTTCTTTTTTTTTTTTCCCTCCTGTTCGACTTAATGTAGACCGCCCCGGAACTGCCGTTAGGCATTGCTTCGGGGCGGCCTACGTCGCCTTCGTCTTCACATCACCGCGCTGAGAAATCCCAGCACGGCGTAGCCCCCCCCGTTAGCCGGACCCCACTAGAGGGTCCGTTGCCCGGGTTTGACCACGTGGAGGTGGGGGTGGGCTATCATCACAACTGACGGTCGGATTTTGATTCCGACCTACTTTTTGGCTGGGGCAGTCTTTTGATTGATGCCCCTCCTTCCTGCACCTGAAACAGGCCTTCGACCTGTCTGGCCCTTTGCAAGCATGGGCGATGTGCCCACGTTCCAGACACCTGTAGCACTGAGGACCTTTATCAAGAATCCTCAGCCTACAGGATGTCCAACCTAACCGTACTCGGTTAATCGATGTCAGGCGATGGGCAACTCTGAGGGGCACCTCACACCTTGCATACCGCCCTTTACCGCCGGTGTTCGTGTGGACCGTGATTTGTCCCACGTGCGGCGGCAGTTCTCCGTCAGGAGACTTCAGGGCGGTGCAAAGTGCTCGGTGCACGTCTCGCTCCTCCTGCTACTCCTCCACGTCCAAGAGAAGGACAGTGCAGGTCATCGAAGGTCGGTGAACCCGCACGTCCATCTCCTGTAGAGCCATCTTCAGTTTGGCTGCCAAAAGGTCCGCTTGTTCCGCGGTCCCCCGGACCGCCAGTAGGACGGCCCCCGCATGGGTTCTCCGGGTCCTGGACACTTCAATGCCCAGGGCCTGGAGGTCAACAGCAGCCATGGCTATGCCCATTACCGTGGCATACTTTTGACCTTCCCTTAGGGGGCCGATCACAACTGCTTCCGTGCGAGGCACTCTGGTCCGCAGTTTTTTGTAAAAGTGTAGGTGTAACTATTATTTTTATTAATATCTATTTTTTTTTCTTTGTCCCCTTTAATTTGTAGATGAGGTTTTTTGACCGTTCGGTTTTTTGCCTCGTGTTAACTTAATTTTTTTTGTTTTTGCGTGTTCCATCTTCAATGGACTCGTGTATTTTTTTTTCTTTCAAAAATCATCTCCCCTTAGATTATAAGGTACGGGCAACGGCCTTGTATAAGGTCATCCCTCATTAATATGGTTATGTGACAACTGTCACGAGGTTTTGGTGTACATCTTCTATCAACGACTCAACGGATATCAACTTTAATATTTATTAATTTTATATTTTTGTCTAATTGTTTTAACATACAAAATTTAATTTTTCTTTAAAATCCTACTGTGGTCCGACAATACATTGTCTCCCCCAGTAGGTTGGCGACCCTTTTTCTTGTTACTTTTTCAATACGCCATGAAAGTTACAAATTTTTCGTTGCGGCCAATTAATTAAATTTTTTTTTATATTTGTAACCTTTCAATTGCACCATCTTTTCTGTGATAAAATTACTCTCGGATCCCGAATCTAACGACACATGACCTGCTTATCGTGTTCACCACGTATTAATACCACCGCTGTAGAAAATAACACTGCGCTATCTTTGTCAACCACTGCCTGGGCTATCATGGTCATTGACTCGTTATCGGTAGCAAGCGTATTTGATGTTATTGGTGTGTCATTACTTTTATTATAATTAGTGCTATAGACTGAAGCACTTAATGATGCTTCGATAACGTTGTTTCGCGGCGGCAAATCTAATAATTCGTTGTGAGATTTCGAACATTCAATGCACAAACGCACATAACATAATTTATTCGGATGAGATCTTGGACAAATCTTACACAAATTTAACTCCGTGATCTTTATTATTCGCTGGTCAATTATTAACGATAGTAATTTTGAACACTGATATACGGTATGCTGGTTTTCACATATATAGCACCTTATACTTGGCGCATACGCTATTAATGTCGTTTTAGGACGATGTCCTTTCAAATTGAAATGAAACTGTGTCGGCGTAGAATGATTATGGATGTTAAGCAAATTTTCGATTTCTTCCAATATTTTGTAGCGCTGGCTCAAAAAATCGATTAATATAGATACTTCGGATATTTTTTCATCATTTGACTAAGCCTCCCACAATTCAAGTGACAGTTTATCTAATTTAGTGCATAACAAATGGAGTAATAAAGGATCTCATTCCATTGGTTTTTGCTCTAATGCTTTGATCACGCGTTTATGCCCATAATCCCATCAACAAGATTACGGAGTTTGACCGCCGACTCAGCGCCGGGGCACATTGGGCAACCATAATACCACCTTGATAAAATGTTTAGAAAGATATAAATATTTTTAAATCTTGTTTTGGCCAGATCAGATGAAGCTCTAAAAAATATTAGTGTTGATATCATAATAAAATATACTCTCGCAAAAGGATACTTATATAATAAATTGAAAAAAGGGTACATTGTTAAATTATATTTATAATAAAAATATATAGTTTATAGAATCATTTACATACAAAAACAAGTTATAGATTTTTTGTAACGATCTCGTATTATTTAAATTTAAAACGTTTTTTTAAACAGTCTTATAAATAATTCATATATGACAAGTATAGATGTAGCTTCATTTGAACAAATGTTATTTATATTCGTTCATTATATCTTTCAATAAAATTTTAAAAACAATTAAATAGCAATTAGCTATTATGTTAAAGATATTTTTCTAAAATTATTTTATAAGTTAAAATTGACAGAAAAATGATTTTTACGAAATATTTTTCTTTTTTTTTCTTTTTGACTCTTGTGAGTAAAATTATAACACTATAAAATAATATTTTTAAATTATATTAGAAAATACTATTTTGTAAATAAATGACATTTTCTTTTACAAATTTTATATCAAAAGTTTCTAAATTGAATTTTTCTGTATTCATACACTAAATATTTATTTATAACCTAAATTTATTCATTAGTCAGTTAGAGTATAGTAACATTTCAACATTACAGATTTAAATTTTAGAAAACTCTAATAATTAATTTATTTGACATAGACCTTTTCATACTTTTCCTGCTTTCCTACTTTATGTTATATATTTGTAATGATAAAAATATTGTACTGATTGTTCCATTGACTAATAATAGTTTTACAGGTAAAATCCAATGACACCATTCAGCAGTCAAAGCAGAACTTATTAACTTGATTCCAAAATTATGGTTTGGATAATAAGGAAATCATAAGTAAATTAACTTTTCTACATAGATTAAAATTGAACTATTTTTTTAACTTCTACTCAATTGGTATGCAATTTTTTATTTAAAATTCAAGTAAACATAATCTATAAAAATTAATATTAACCAAACTAAATATTTAATAAATATTAGATTAGAAGATATTTTGTAATATAATAAATAGTTATTATATTAACGTTTTTAATCTTTTAATTATTTTTATTATAGATTCTCAAAACAAATTTTCTCGTAAATTTGAAAAATTTTATTGAGACGGAGTATAGATATTCTACGTTGTGGTCATAAGAAAATAATTAAAGAAATTGCAAATACTTTGTACGCATATGTTTGTAAAAACGATCAAAAAGTAGAAATGTTGCACAACTGTTGTTTAATATATGCTGATGAACTTACAGATTTAAAGGAAAATAAGGATCTTATTGACTATTATGAAAATATGGTTTGCGATTGGAGTTATGAAGATAAAAATTTGACAACGGTACTTCGAGAAGATAACATGACTATGGACAAATAGTTGTATTGACTGGTGATACTGAAGATACAGGCCGCATCAAGGTGGATCGTTATAATTAAGATTTAAAAATATTAATGGATGACGACAGATTTATTTTAATTGTTAAAAAAATATTTAATTTGTAAAAATTATATAAAACAATAAATAGTAAAAAAATGTCTGTGTTATCTACAATATATTAGTAAATTTTTTATGAAATTTTGACACTGATTACAAATGTGTCTTTAACTTTTTTCCATCATATTTAGTTTTTGAAATAATAACTTATGAGTAATTACATATTATTTATATTATTAGAAAAACTGAAAAATAATTTTTTGTTTTTTCATTTTTCTAATAAACTTCATGATGTTAAAAACGAGTTGTGCGAAATTTGGGACTTATCCGTCAAGTATAACTATTTTTATAGATCTTGTGAAGTTCAAAAATAAAAATTGTTTATTTTACATGGCAAATTTATATAACAATGGGAAAAACGTAATAATGAAAAAAAATATACTCATGCAATTTTATTTTTCTAGGTCATTTTTTAGTAGAGTTTTTTATGGATTCAAGAAACAAATTTTTTACCTAATAATATTTTAATAGAGTATCTTAGATAAAATATTTTTTCATCTGGTATGTTATTATGACAATTCAATGAAAAACCTAAGTACAAATAGTGTTTAAAAATTGCTAAAATTATTTCTTTCAGGACAATTTTAGGATATGTTCCAGAACAATTGCGTTCTTCAGACATGCATCAAATTAAAGCTTTTAAAATGTTCTATAAGATAAAAAAAAATTTGTCCCAGCGACAGTTCTACACTATTTTTTTTTTTTTGAAAATGGCAATCCAGGAAAACAAATTCACAATTTCTTTTAAAATAATATTATTTTAAAATATAAAATATGTTTTTTAGCTTCGATGCGAAGCTGAGAAGGTATTAATTTTACTATGATGTGTTTTTTTTTTTTTTAACTAAATATTTTCACAAATAATAATAGTTAAGAATTCTTTTTTGTATTAAATTTCACATCACAATCATATCACTAAAATGAATCATTTTTGTAACATTATAGACTAAAAAATACTTTGAGAAAACAAATTACTGCGCTGATTTAAAATCTGCAATAAGATTTTTTCTATTTCCTCTTTTTTGAGATTATTACTAAAACAAGTATTTATATATAAAAAGTAAATTAATGCTACAATTGAAATATTCAATTGTAAAAACCGATAGCACAGTAGGGTCGCGGCATAGTATAGATGTGGAATATTTGGAACCAGTATAGATGATATCCTGACAGTGATTAAAATCACTGTCATAAGAAACTCTTCGATGGAAATCTGTAGGTAGTGTTTAATTTTAAGAAATTGGTCGATTATTTCAAAAGCAACAATAACTCTTATTCCTCTAATTTTATCCCGATTAGTTATTTGATTTATAATTATAATATATGAATAAATAATAATTATAGTAATTAAATATAGTATTGATATTCAATAATTTAATATTGCAATTTATACGGAGAAATTATAAAAATAATAAAGTAGTTATATATAGCTTCACTTATACGTGTATAAAAATTTAAAGGGCTTGATGCAATATTTTTCAATAAAAACTGTTTGTTACTATAAATGAATGCACTGGACTACAAGAAACTTTCATCAGAATCAATATCTAAATTTAGCTGCAAGTTTGTGACTTTTCTCAGGTTGTTGAAAAGGGAACTTAATTAATACTAATTGGCCAGGTGAGTATTTGGTTAATTAATGATTTTTATCATAATTAATCTTTTGAATGTTTTGCGCATTTTTTCTATATTCAGGTATTTTTTTTCTAACTGTTTTTAATTCTTGTAAAGATTTTTTTATGTTATAGGGTAAGGTTTCTGTTATTATTTGTAGGTAAAATGACAAATTAGCATTAAAGCCATGTAAAAAATAAAATGGTGTAAGATATTTGTGGTATATTATTGTAACTGAATATAATATATTGTAAATAATAAGACCATTTATGTTGAGCATCGTCTTTAATATAATTTCTAATAGCTTGGCAAATTACTCCATTAATTCTTTCTGTGAACCCTTGTAATTGCGGAGCATAACTAGAAGAAAATAATTGCTGAATTCCAAAGTTTTTGCAAATTTTTTTTCAAGATGTACTACCAAAATGAGTTCCTCTATCAGAAGTTATATATCTGAATACACCATATTTTGTTACGAAATTATATAACAGTATTAGCATCAGCTGATCTGGTAGCTTTTGTAAAAACATATTTAGTGCCGAACGTAAAAACTAATATATATTTTTAGCTTCGATGCGAAGCTGAGAAGGTATTGGTTTTACTATGATGTGTTTTTTTTTGTGTCTATTACCACTTTTTCTCAGCTCTCATTGAACCGATTTCTTTCAATGATACGTCAAAAGATCGTATCTAGTCGAAGACATTATCCTCAAAAATTGAAAAAATTTCCCTCGTTCCCTGTAAATGGGGGAAACCTCATTGCCATAACTTTTTTAAAAATAATCAAATCAATATAATTTATTTTTATATAATGCATGATAGTATTACCTTTCATTTGGTATAATTTTTTTATTAATCTGACTCTTTACCTGCCCACAAAGGGGGATTTAAAATGACAACTTTTTCAACTTAACTTTTGAAAGTGTTCCGGAAAGTCTGACACTTTTATATATATCTTATATTAAAGCTAATGTAATGTACTTTATTATGAAAAAAAAAATTTCGGACTTTATTTTGTCTTCACGGTGAAAATGGCTACCAAACGCTATTATTGTGTGAAAATTCTCGATTTTTTTTTTACATTTTTAGCTTTATAATGCTATAACTTATTGAAAAGTGTATAGATCAACACAATTTTTTTATGAGAAATAATATTTTTTTCTCTTTTTCATTCAGGATATTAATAAGGAAATAGCAGATCATGTAGCTTTTGGAATAATCCACCAATTTTTTTTTAATTAAACATTATCTAAAGATTTGCATCGAAGAGTTTTTTTTATAGTGATTTTAATCACTGTCAGATATCATTATAATTAATCTAACTATGCCACGTCACCACTGTGCCGCGACCCTCCTGTGCTGGGTATTTTTATTATTACTACTAATTAATGGATCAAGAAAATCTGCCGTTAGTCTATTTAAAGGTTTGCAGCATATTAATGGAATAGGTTGTAATTCTCCAGCAGGTTTACCTTGTGCTTTTTTATTTATTTGGCATTAATGGCAGGTTTTAATAAAGTTTGTTACATCGTTTATTAGATTGGGCCAGTAATATTTAATTTGTATTTTCTTTATTGTTTTAGTGATTCTCATATGTCCTGACATAGGTGGGTTATGATATGCTGAAATTATATCTTCTTACGAAAATTTGTGGTATTACAATTAAATCTTTGATATTTTGTTTCGAAATAAATTGTTTAAAATATAATATGTCATATTTAATTAGAAATCTCCTAAAAATTTTACAAAATTTATTAGTTACATTATCTCCATTTTTTGTTTTAACTATTTGTTGACAAAATGGATCGTCTTTTTGTCTATTAATTATATCAATATTTTTTAATAATGGTCCGAATCTATGATATTTAATAGTTATATCATGGATGTCATCACAATTATTAGCAATTTTATAATAATTATTATTAGATGAATCGTCTTTTTTAGGAATTAAACAAACTATTGGTTTAATATAATTATTATTTTGTGAATCACTATTCGACTCGAATCTATTAAGTTTATGGTCGCAGTTTGACTTACAAATTCGTAATTTGTAATATTATTATTGTAACTCATAGGGTCGAACCTGGACGACTCTCCACTGAATCTTTTGTTAATTTGTTCACTGTATTTTTTATATTAATTAAGTATCAACTCATTAAAGTCCTAAGTCAATTATAAGTGTAAATATATTTTTAAACATAATAAATAGCAACTAATTATCAAACGCATTATCTCTTCATTTTGTCTACCGTACCAACCCAGTCACAACATTTTTTGGCAGCGGTGTGATCAACATTTATTTTCTACTGGAGAATCAATTACAGTCAACATTCTACTTTATTTTTCCGTGTTTCTTCAGTAAGTGTTGACACGATACCCACGTGTCCACGAGGTACGTTATACAAAAAATTTTATTAATCCAGTGCGTTCTAGTAATTTTTAATTACTATTTTTATTTTTACTTTTTGTATATATCGTGTTTTTTTTTAATAAACAAAATTTCAATATTTCGAAAAGTAAATCCGATAGTGACACAAGGGCGGGTTTGTGCAAACGTCGCACATTCTTTGAATAGGCGTTTCTAGCTGTATCGTATTCGTCAATCAAGGCCGCCAACTGTGTAGCACCTACACTCGCATCCGTCTCTGGTTAACTGTCAGAAATTTTACAAGTGCGACAACCGGTTCTGACGACATCTAGTGAATACATTTTTTATCGAAAAATCCAAACCGTGGATAACGCGCACTCTAGAATATAGTTGCCACACCCATACGCTGTTGGTACGCGCTCTATCAAAAAAAAAAAGTTTTTTTAAATTTACAAAACACCTTCGTTATCGTCAGACTACTATGCCATTTTATTACTGTACGAAGGAGACCAGTTGATCCGGCCGTCATCTCCACTAATCATTACCGGCGTATTAATCATCAACAATAACAAGAAAGCAAATAAACAAGAAGTGTTTATTTTATTATTATTATTTTTTTTACTACGTTCAAAAGAAGATTATTTTCATTCACTATTTCAACTCAAGGGAATCATATCATTTACCGTGTCATTTCAAGGAAGTTATTTCAATTGAAGGAGATGTTTTCATTCTCTCACTCGTCATTTCAAAAACTAAGTCATGCAGTTATTCTACGTTAATCCAATTCATTCAACTTCAACAACGTTGTTTTTTCTAATTCAATGCAATTGTGTATCTCGCACTGTAAGTAACCATACATATGTTTTGTTTTTGAATATTACAAACAAAAAATATGTGCTTAATAGTAAGGTTGGAATAACTGATATATTTCAATTTAAAATTTTCTTTTTCAACTCATGTATAAGAATATTTAATTTAAATTTTATTCTTTTCTTTGAATTCTTAGTACTCTTTTTTTTTAATGCAGACTATTTTAGTTCTTGATAAAAGTGCAATATAAGTCATAATAATTTAGTACAACGTTAACACAGTATTTCTCTTTTTTTGTTATTAATTTAAATTAAATTTAATTTAATTGAAAGGCTTGCTGCGACAACCAGATAAATCCACTTTTTGAAATTTTTTAGGACAATGTAAATTTTGTTTAAAAACTATTATTTATACTAAAATAGTGTTAACAAAATTTATTTGAATTCTACACTCATTTTTACATACATATTTGAAGTTAGATTTGAAAAAAAAAATATTAATATTGAAATATTGTTAGTCAAAGTTGAAGGGACCATGGATTTATCTGGTTGTTGCACTGAAAAACACTTTATTTTTTATTAGTACTCAAATGAAGTCAATTTTATTCTTAAATGTATTTGGATTTTTAATGCTATGATCATGTATAAATACTAAATAACAACTTAAGTTTCTAAAAATGTCGGATCAATCCTGATTTATCTGATTGTTGCAGCAAATTACAAAACAAGATAAGTCCATTTCATTAAAAACTCCATCACTATTGATCGGATTTAACTAGTTGTTGCGTCTGAATTTCAAGAATAATTTTCTTTATACATTTCCGTAAAAAAGTGAGTTTTGAAAAAAAGTGGATTTATCTGGTTGTTGGTGCAAGTCCTTCAATTTTAATAATTCATTTTTGTTTTATAATTACTATCAGACGAGCACTATTATATCCAACTGACCAATACTATACATTATTTTATAATAGTTAAGTTTTATATAATAACAAATAATTTTTCTGGGATCAAATTATTTTTTTTGAAGGGGAAAGGGAACGGCAAAACAGTTGATGTTTGTTTCCTATTATGGTTTTATGAATTACAATTAATTCAATTTATACAGTAAAACAAAACAAAATAAAATAACAATACACCTTGGAATATCAAAACCTAATTATATAAAATATATATATATATATTTGGGTGCTGTTACTGAAGGTTTTTTACCTTGGAATATCAAAACCTAATTATATAAAATATATATATATATATTTGGGTGCTGTTACTGAAGGCTTTTTTTTTTTATTTTTATTTTTGGTTTTAATTGATTTTACAGGGATAGAGATTGATTTGGTAAATCAACTCTATCGGTAATCTATACAATCCTACTATTCTCCTTTCGTTATTTTTAATTCTTTTACACTTTTTTTGTTCATCCTCAACATTTCGCTTAATCAATTATGTTGATACATATCGTCGCAAGATACTGAATCACCAGATAGTGATAATTCTAGCGGAGAACTTTACGAGCCACAGGGAAGAACCGCACGTAATACGGCTATCGGTCGAGCAACAGATTCCGTCGCGAAAACCAAAGGCACTTTTACGCGTTCCGCCGCTCTTTTACTTAAAGCTCGCGAGTATTTCGACACGAATCGTCCAAAGAAAGGTCTGCCGTTACCGTCGCTAGCGAACAACCTACATACGAAAAACCCTGAACATACTATATCACTCAAAGCTCAAACACCACTGTTTCAATCGCCAGCACCGTTCCCGCGCAAAATCATGGCAACTGCTAGTAATAATTTATTTAAATACGAAGTCTCGGGACCAAGCAAGGAAAAACAATACATTAGTATTGATCAAGCTTTACGTGTAATACCAATTTTCGATGGTGAAGCCACAGAAGAAAATTTTGATTTTCAACAAGCATGTCGTTTTGCTCTTAGGATGATGCATCCAATTGATACCACATATTTAATGCAAGGTATCCTGACTCGTTTAGCTGGGCGAGCACTACGTATGATTCGATATAAGAAAATTACAAAGTTCAGCAAACTTCATGAAATATTAGATATTACTATTGAAACAAAATAGTCTGTTTTGGGAATAAAGTTGATTCATGCATTTTTTAAAAAGTTATAGCAATATAATGTTAACAAATGTAAAATATAGTATCAAGAATTTTTTCACAAAAGTAGCATATTTTTGTATACGGTATTCATTTTCACCATGAAGACAAGTCCAAAGATCAAATTTTTTTTTTCAAATTAAAGTATATTACATAAGATTTAATTTAAGGTATATATAAAAGTTTCAGTCTTTCCGGAACATTTTCAAAAGTCAAGTTGAAAAAGTTAATTTTTTGTAAAAAAGTTACCATTTTGAAACCCTTCCTGTGGGCTGTTAAAGGATCAAATGTTCACAAAACTATATAAAATGATAGGTAAATATCTAAGGTATCTATAAAAAAAAAAAAAATTAAATTGATTCAGTCATTTTTAAAAAAGTTATGACAATTTTAAGTAAAAAAAGTTATAGTCACCATAATTATTTTTAAAATTGAATTATTTATTGAAATAAGTTTGAAAAATTATAGCTTAAAAAAAA